>NW_019741981.1:4066392-4070764 GCF_002891405.2 Cryptotermes secundus
TTCACGGCGGTGACTATGAAGAAAGCAGTCTTCTGGGATTTGGCACCGTGTATATGTGGTGTTAACCGACGTTTCGGAGGAACGTATCGCCCCCATCTTCAGGGTAGAAGAAAAAGTATAAGAATTCTGCAGACTGCTTGACCGTGTCTCACGGTGTTGTCGCTTGCAGATTTACTTATACTTCTTCAACCCTGAAGATGGGGGCGATACGTTCCTCCGAAACGTCGGTTAACACCACATATACACGGTGCCAAATCCCAGAAGACTGCTTTCTTCAACGTTTAAAGTGTCTCTCTCATCCCAAGTAAAGTCCACCAGTTGATAACAAAATTACCACCTAATATTAGAAGTTATGACAGAACGTTGGCTGAAGCGGTAATGTTTCCGGCTTGTATTCAGGAAGCATCCGGTTCTGATCTGAGCAGTGATACCAACAGTCCCGACTGAGATTGTCTTCAGTTCTGGCCAGCTGCTCCCATTGATTGTTCACTATCGTCCAGTCTGTCGAGGCTGCGGACGTTCCCCTTCCTCTGGGTTCCCGAACGGTCCCAGGCCTCAGGTGCCAGCTTGTCACAGCAACAGCTCATAACGATTGAGCCCCCGGGGTCCTCTGACTGACTTACAAATCATCCAACTTACTGACTCTCACTAACTGTTCTGCTTATAACACATCGGCACCGACCGCACAGAACACACCGTTCCTCTGTTGCTGTACCATTGTTGCGTTCGTGTCTGTTGGGTTTCCCACGTGATCGCTACTCAGACATTACCTAGCAAAGGGTCTACATGCCAAAATATTAGAAATTTTATAGACATGAAATAAAAATAAATTAAATAGTAGTATTTGCAGTTAATTTGGGCTCACGGAAGGAAAATGGAGACCCCTAGTAAGGCTTGGGGCCTGGGCACCATTGAGCGCTCTGTCGCAGTACCCAAGCCCCAAATCACCATTATTCTGCCACCCACTCAACCCACTCAAGTTTGGGTTCTGCCATCTTCAAAGATGTGATAGATACTATAGGCTTGAAGATGTACAATTCTGTGGCCGAATTGAATCTGCTAGGAAATAGATACTCCTTTATTGTATTTAATTATGTGTTTGAGAGAATATACGCTATCATAGGAACAAATTGAGTGCTGTGGGAGGGTGCCCATATTTTCTGGAGCGAACATTCAGTTGAACAGTTGTCGTTCAGTAAACGAGTAATCAGTCAGTCCTTTGTCCGGACCTTTCACTTTGTGAAAGTGATTATTCTCTTGGAAACAATTTGCATGTACTAGAACAGTGTAAATTGTGAAATTCACACTTTATCTGCTTGGATCTTACAGGATGTGATTGATGAATATGTAGAGCGCATGAAAAGAAGAGGATCCATGTACAAAGCAATTGATCCCACGTACTTGAAGTGGACGCCTTTCGTAGCACCAGCCGCCACTGGGCCCACTTGATACTCGGAGAATGCCGTAGAAGTGTCCCGAGAAGAAGGTAAGGCTCAGCTTGTTGTGAAAGCACTGTGAACTTGTTGCTTGCTGGGATTATGAGAACTTATCATATGCACATTCATAAAGTGATGTTGACTTTTTCAAGTCTGTGACGAGACAATCTGAGGAAAGACAGGATTTGATTGAATATAGAAATGTCTTCATTTACATGAAATGCGTTTAATAGATGGAGGAAAGTGGAATAGCTTTCAAGGAAATGTAAACAAACTTTGTAAATTGTTATATATTATGTAATAATAAGTATAATGTAAAATTATGTTTATGAGGATAAGGAAGGATTTTGTAAGATTTTATTATTAAACTATGTAAAATGGTTGTACAATAACAGAAAATGTTTAACTGGCTCATAGTATTATGTTGTTTAGTACTACTATATGTGAAAATATTTTAATTGTGGTATAAGTAAAAGCTGAAGGCTGCATAGTATAATCTCTCCCAACGGCCTTTTTCCTTGCCTAATACATTAAACAGATTTGAACCATGGCTAGTTTTGTTAATGTCACATGTCAAATTTTTTTGTAAAATCTCTTGTATTTTGCTGTTCTTAAACTTTATGTAAGGAAAAAATAATTGTTTTATTATCTAATATTATTTTCAAAAACTGGCATGTAAACAAACATGTGTCTGTAAGATTTGAGGTTTTCTCGGTGGTGACAAAGAAGAATGCCGTCTTCTGGGATGTGGCGCCGTGTAGATCTTGTGTGAACCGACATCTCGGAGGTTCCTCATCCCAGAAGACGTCATTCTTCAAACATGTGTCTGTTTTACTGCTGCTGACATATGCAGTTTTGAAACTCTGTATTATAACAGGTTCAATGTAACAGAAGGTAACTGTTTCTTTAATATTTAAATGTTGAGAAATGGAAGTGGTTTGGAAGATTCTTTGTGATTTGAAAAGACCACAACTAATCCGTAATTACACACACACACACACACACACACATGCAACTCTGGGAAAATTATTATTTTATGAAATGTGATGTTGGAATGACAAATAGACAAACGTTTAAAAGGATAAGTAAATGTATTATCAGAGAGCCACAGCCATATTTTGGTGCTTCAAAGCTACAGTGGGTTACCTATATCCATTTTACAAGATCTTCATGATAAGTTTTAATCTATTACTCTGCTCAATGGCCGGAAGGTCGTGGGGTCGAATCCCGATTAGGTCATTGGATTTTTTCAATTTACCTAATCCTTCCAGCCGTACTATGGCCCTGGGGTCGACTCAGCCTCTAAGAGAAATGAGTACCAGGAATATTCTTGGGGAGTAAAGGGCGGCCAGCGCGTAAGGCTGACAACCTTACCGCCATCTATGAGCCGATTGTCTAGAAAATGTGGGAACCTCAACATCCCACAACCCTATGGGCCTCCACCGCCTGTTACAGGGATAGCTTTACCTTTACTTTACTTTACTGTGCTCAAGAAGTATCTTGTTGTTCTAGAGCCCACAACTCATTTCTGATCATCTGAAACTATTACCATTCAACTTTACCCTCAGGCAGTTTAATTCAACTGATATCGCTTTATGTGTCTCTTAGATATATTTATATATTCTGTCATTATAAAGTGGTGTACTTACAAAAAGTTTTCCAACCAACTTTCCTATGTCTTGTTTCTTTGCACATATTAAATGTACAGTCTGCCTCATCCTTAATGTTATAACAACCCCGTACTGGGTTATGGTGATAAAATTTGATGGTATGTTGTGTACAAGTTATTTCTTATGTTATGTAGTTAATAACTATGGTCCTGACCACAAAATGAAATGAAATGAAAATGAAATTCTAAAATTGAGAGATTTGGTGAGGAATGAATGTAGCTCCAGAAACATAAGAATATGTGTTGTTTTGTTGTCATGTGATTTAGCAAACGAACAAAGACGATTTCGTAGAAAGTAATGTGAATCCAGTGATGTACCGTTTATATGAATACAGTTTTAACACACACATGCAGTAAAAACTCAGTTTTTGTTTCTTTCTAAAAGGTATTGAAACTCTTAACTACATTATTTTTGTTCCAAGCACTTCCATATCTGTTCATGCAGACATCTGAATTAGATTAATACAATTCACATTTCTTCAAATGAAACTTAGATGTTATATATTTAGTGTTAATTGAAAGAAACGTGTGCTACCGTCACTGGACTTTTAAAGCTAATTATGATTTCTTCGACTACTTATGTTATATATTAACATGAAATATGCTAAGAGAACAGCATACTTTTTTACTTTACAGAGCATCAGGACCGGAAAGCTTTGATTTAAATTGTGGTATGGAAAGGTTATCATTCACGAAAGCTACATTCACTCATTAACCTCTGTACATCGATGATTTATTATTTAAATTAGATTATGTTTGAGCTGTAATGTCCTGCCTCTTCAACCAGTACACATACATATATGCAGAACACACACAAGCTTATCATTTAAAAACATGTAATTTGTACTACATACTGACAACTGTGCAGTCTTCCTTATTGACTAAGTACTGTTAGCATCGCTGTGAAGGCACGTTTGTAACACACGTGTTATATGACAGAATTTTTTCTCCAGCAATTAGAATCGACTCTTGCAATGTATTGTAATCCCCGTATTTGTAGGTATGAGATCATGTGATCACTTTTGATACTTTCTTTGGATAATTTTATGGAGAGTTCATATGGATATGCTGTAAGTCAGGGGTACACATATTTATTGACATTTCATCTGTTTATTTATATATCTCATTAAGCATATAATATATATATATATACATATACGAAGTATATCCGGAAAGTAAAGATACAAAATCCAGAAACTATTTGTATAGCATTTTTTTTTGGGGGGGGGGGGGTTTCGCTTGGATCGTTTTTTCAACAACCCTTTTT
>NW_019741981.1:4070900-4078824 GCF_002891405.2 Cryptotermes secundus
TGTGATCACTTTTGATACTTTCTTTGGATAATTTTATGGAGAGTTCATATGGATATGCTGTAAGTCAGGGGTACACATATTTATTGACATTTCATCTGTTTATTTATATATCTCATTAAGCATATAATATATATATATACATATACGAAGTATATCCGGAAAGTAAAGATACAAAATCCAGAAACTATTTGTACAGCATTTTTTGGGGGGGGGGATTCGCTTGTAGCACTTTTACAACACACCTTTGTTTACTTCAACACAGTCACCATGGATCGCAATGCACGTAGTGAGCCTGGGAACGAGTTTTTTTTTTATTCCAGGGCCATAGAAATCTCCCAACCGCTCTCTTAGACATGGAGAACAGTTCTTGACACTTTTGGACACTGTTCATGTTCATCGATCGTTAAACGTCTATCAGCACGTTCATATGCTTGTTCATAACATCTTCGCCGTAATCAGAAACAAGTTGGCAATGAATTTCAGCAGCAGTTTCTTCTTCCGCGTGAAGAATTCGATTTTCTGCGCGAACCGCACATTTGGTGGGATTTTGAATCAGCACGGCCATTTTAAACGGACATTGCGAGCACAACGTTGCCGTGAGTGTGGCCAGGGAACTTAGCCCTGCCATGCGGTTCCTATCTCACGCGCCAACACTGCCATTTCTGAAGAAAAGAGCCCTTGCATTTTTACTGAACTTGTATCTTTACTTTCCGGATATCCCTCGTAATTTCTTAATGTGTATTTGAAAACATAATGTACTGCTTGTGGTATGATTTATTTGTATCTTAGTAAGTACAGTATTCTATGTACTGTGTTAAAGTGTATGTCAAGGTAGCGGTAACGTTGTGTACGAAATGTAAGCACCCAGATCTGCAGAGACTGCATCTCCTGTTCATATCCCACCCATTTTTTATTTTGAAGCTGGCCCTAGATTGTTGGACAGGCACGTACCGCCAAGGGAAGCGTGGAGAAGCAGGACAATCGTGTTACTGTAATAACATAATACACTTACCAGCATGTAAAAATTTTAATGTCTGTCAAATAGAAGCTTCTGGATAAAATCTGTTCCGTGATTCATGCCAGAAGTCAGCGAAGTTAGTGTGAGATAACTCTGGGGTAACAAAAGTTGTCATTTCGCGACCGCTGCCGCTCTTGCCTGCGCCTTGCCACTTCCTGCACCTGCCCCCGGCAGTTGCCGGTTGTGCCTGTGCTAAAGTTCCCGGACTAGGCCAGAAAAAACATGCTGGCTTAACTTACTTAATTTTGGCTGCAGTCCCATTGCTTTTTCAACTCTTTAAAAGCGGTTATGATGGGGCCTATTGCACACTTCATAGCTCCTTGCCTGACTGGTCCGGTATCCAGGTGTACTTGCAAAGAGAAAAGACGCAGACTTTTTCGGGAATCAAACTTCATAGCCATAGTTACTTAGCTATCATAGTTTACTTAATAGCTAAGGAAGACTATTAACGTTTGAAGAGTACTATCTACTAGGATGTGATACCGTGTAGTCTGATAGGCGTTTACTGACGTTCAGACGGAACGTACTGCCTCCATCTTCAGCATCGAAGAGTAAGCCAAGAAAGCGTGGCCGCTCCATAGCTCAAGCGGTTAGTCGCTGGCTTCCCACCGCTGCGGCCCGTGTTCGATCCCGAGTCTGGTCAAGTGGGATTTGTGGTGGACAGAGTGGCGCTGGGACGGGTTTTCTCCGAGTACTTCGGTTTCCCCTGTCAATCTTCATTCCACCAAATTCTCCATCATCATAATCAAGTGGGGCAGCCTAAAATAGGCCAATTAGTGACCGCCGTGCCGAGTGGACCCAGTTGGAATCCACCCCCCCACTAAGCGAATTAAAAAAAGCCAAGAAAGCCTCTGCTTGCTGCCTGCTTGACTTACTCTTCAACCTGAAGATGGAGGCATACATTCTTCTTAGACGTCGGTAAACTTCTGCCAGTGTGCACGGTGTCAGAAATCAGTGACCGTAGTGAGAACCTGAAATCCTGACCATTAAAGTTTAATTTATTTTTTTTTTGTATGCCTTGTTTCGTGTTCTATTTACAGCAGCCCTCCCTCCTATGCTCTCGACCTCATCAGTACGAAAAGCGTACCGCAAAGGATACAGCTGTGATGGCCATTCAACTGTAATCAGCTGAAGACAAAGCAGATTCGAACGTCTGTATATGCTTGATTATTATATGGAAATGGTGTTTAGATCAAACATTTTTTGTAACATAGTATACGTTCTTAATAGAGATATAAACATTATACTAATCCGCGTGCCGTGTAGTGATTACAGATATTTGTGTAAGTTTGTACTTAAATAAATATACGAGACATTCAAAGCCAGTCTCCCTCAGGCACTGATTAGCTCATCATAGTCAGTGCAAACAGAAACAATTTTGTATTCCAGTATGTTTAGAAGCAATATTTGTGTCAATGTTCTTCCATTGTTACAGCGAAAAGAAAAACAGGCTATGCACATTCCTCAGAAGTGCTCACTGTTAGCCTGCTTTCTAAATAAATTCTTTTCAGGCGAGTAGAAGGCTTCAACAAGATAACTCGTTTCTATCATGGCTCTGTTTTTGTCTCTTGTATCTTAACTGTTTAAGGACTAGTGTAGGCTATAGTGATACAGACACGTCCATCTGTAGTTGCATATGTCCACGTTAAAGTGACCTTTTATGACGTATTGACGTCACAGAATGAAGCCCAGATTAGATTCCCAGAAGGAATTTTTGCTCGCCCCAACCTAACTAAGCAGTTCTCCTAACAGGTTAAACTATTTCTAATGGTCAATATAAACCAAATTATATGAATATGTCGTCGCGAAGTACGTATATGTTAAATTTTTAATGTGTAATTCATTAAGTTTATGGTTGTAACCTGATTTAAAAATAATTAAAATCATGAACTGAGACCCAGTAAGGTGAAAATTGGGCCGCGCCATAGCTCAAGCGGTTAGTTGCTGGTTTTCCACCGCGGCAGCCCGGGTTCGATCCCGGGTCTCGTCAAGTGGGACTTGTGGTGGACAAAGTGGCACTGGGGCAAGCTTTCTCCGAGTACTTCGGTTTCCTCTGCCAATCTTCATTCCACCAAATTCTCCATCATCATAATCACCCGGGGCAGGCTACAATAGGCCAATCAGTGGCCGTCGTGCCGAGTGGACCCAGTTGGACTCCCCCCCACTAAGCGAATTAAAAAAGAACAATAAGACGGCAATTCGAAGTGATAGGAAGATCTAAATGCATAGCCCAACATGAGTTAAGAGAAGAAATTTAAACGTTGATGCACAGCAACAGCACAGAGTTTATGATCAGTACTAAAACCTAAATGTCTTCCTACAGTGATACTAGATTCACATTCAATCTGTGGGCGAAAAAAAAATATCATGTGTTAACTCGTAATTTGGATTTGGAGCAGAACATTTAATTGTACTAATATGTTAATACAAACCGTGAATAAAGTGTAATACAATCATCAAAACATCTGAAAATGTAACGTGTAATACAGACACCAAACTTTCTTATTTAGTTGCTTAATGCTTATCGAACAGCGTGCCTGGAACTCGCTCTGGGCCACAGATCGCGATGAAATTAGCCCACTGTTGTGAAGCCCGGTGAACGATATGGCCAGGAAATTGTTTTTTTTTCTGTGGCGCTACAGCCCCAATTTGGGCCTAGGCCTACCTCCATGAAACTCTCCGTTTCACTTCGGTTTACTAGATCTTACACATATGGTAGGACTCCTTGGGCGGGTGATCAGTTCGTCGCAAAGCCTCTACCTGTAGACAAACACAAAAACGCACACAGACATCCATACCCTGAGTGGGATTCGAACCCACGATCCCGACTTCCGAGTGAGCGGAGACAGTGCATGCCTTAGACCGCTCGGCTACCGTGACCGGCTAGGAAATTGTTTTACTGCGGCTAATCTATTATCTCGGGAATTAACAATCTACAATAATTCTTCTTGACAATAACTCGTTGGAATGTTATACCTTTATATTCTCAGGATATCTGTTACAGCGCAAATTAAAAATAGCCATGCACAGGAAAATTCAGTTTTTGAGCAAATTTCAACACCGTCACTGTTTAAGTCAAGATCTGCAAGTGTTTTGTAGCCTATAGACGCAGTGTGTCTGGGTGTATTATAGTGATACATCATTTAGTACATATAACTGCTGTAGTTTTACATATGTGTTCCAAATTATAAGACTTTGCAGGGTTGCTAGGTGTAAATCAAAGTGAGGTGATTTCGGGACATATTGGTCCATCTAGAACTGAGGCCAGCTTTCAGTGAAAATAAAAATGTTTCGTTGTACCACATCTGAGGTAAGGGGCAGTCGCCTGGGGCGTAACCTGCAACATACGCAACAATTAAATAGGATTCATTTAAATTGTGTTTTTTTGCGATATACCTTTTATAGTGGTATCAGGGAGAAACATAATTTTGGAACTTTGACCACTGAATCGGGAATGGTTCGGAACAGCTGAATAAACAGAAGAGTATGTACTGCTGTAGAACACTAAGGGGTGGACATTTTCTTGGTGTTCACTGAGCAAAAGGAATGCTGTTGTCAGGAGCTGTGTTGCAGGGACGGAAATTTATTTTTACTCCGGAATTGGGTGGGGCTGTTTCGAAGTAACCGCTGGCCGGACGATCTCACGAAGAAATGCTTTATACCTAAGTATTAATTGTTCACAGAACATGTTTTATTGATATAACAATATGCATAAAAGTAGCGTTGCTGTTAATGAATTCGAACACGATATCATAGACGAAACCGAATGTGCGGCTGGTCCCATTCGACTTTCTCATACCCAGTTTTAGGTAGAGTAAATTCAGATATTAAGTGCATGTAGTTTGGGCTGAAAAGTTACATGTTTAATTTTTGGTTTTATATTGTATTATATTTTTTTCCGTTCTGTGTACATATGAAAGGAGCTGGGATAGCGTAGTCGGTATAGCGATTAGCTACGGGCTGGACGACCGAGGGGTTGGAGTTCGAGTCCCTGTACGGCCAAGAATTTTATCTTCTCCACGTCGTGAAGACCGGCTCTGGGGTTCACCCAACCTCCTATCCGATGGGTACCGGGGCTTTTTCCCCGGGGGTAAAGAGGCCGGGGCATGAAGCTGACAACTCACCTCCAGCTGGTGCCGAGGTCAGGAGAATATGGATCTATACATCCACACCCCCATACGCTTTCATGGCGTAGTGCTTAATTAGTTAAGCACAGGGACAACTTTGCCTTATACACATATGAAAGCAAAGTCTGATAAGGACTGCTGTATTGAGCATTGTGTGACAGTTCTTAGTACTTTTGGTTTGCTTAGCTTGCTTGTCGCGGTAGCGTAGTTGGTTGAGGCACTATGCTACAAGCCGGAAGGCCGCGGGATCGAATCCCGATGAGGTGGATTTTTTCAATTGACCTAATCCTTCGATCCGCACTATGGTCCTGGGGTCGACTCAGACTCTAACAGAAATGAGTACCAGGAATATTCTTGGAATGTTCTTGGGAGTAAAGGGCGGCCGGCGCGTACGGCTGACAACCTTACCGCCATCTCTGAGCTGTTCGTCTCGAAAATGTGGGAACCTCAACATCTCACAACCCTATGGGCCTCCACGGCCAGTTACAGGGATAGCTTTACTTTTTTTTTTTTTACTTTTACTTAGCTTGCTTGTATATAAAATCCTGTATTTCTTTGAGAATTTTTTGTTATTGTAATATTAAAGAAACTCGATGTTAACTTTGTTTATTTACAAAGAATTGTACTGCTTGTGTTGTAAATTATGGTTCTCTATGGTTTGTAAACTATCAGTAACAGAAATAGAACATTGATTACATGAAGTATGGAGAAAATACATGAAGCCTGACTTCATGATACTTTCATTTAAAGGTGAATAATTATTCCGCTGTCAAAAAAGAATTCTGCTTTTGTGGTACATGAGAGTTCATCAACTTCTTAAGGAAGACCACAATTGGGCCACATCGAGAATCAGTTCAACGCAGTTTATGTCCTTAAACGTATTTTCCTAAGACCAGTCCTCTTGCCTCTGTGCCTGTTCGCTCAGAATGGCAATTTTAGCCCACAGATGTATGTGCTTTTCTGTGTCCCTTTGGTCTCATACTTCTTACTCTAATCACCCGAACAGTATTATTATTATTATTATTATTAGAGGGGGTGGGTTTCCTCATGCACTTAGACCAGTTATTGGTCCACTGTGCGTCCCCCTTTAATTTCTACTGTCGCCATACCCTACCGGTACTGGTGCGTGCTATCAGCCCCGTTCAGCCAACGAGGTCGTCCGTCGGTACCTGATATTTCCCCCATCTACCAGAGGCATTGGAAACTACTTGGGCGGGAAATTGTTGCCTAATTTTGCTCAGAGGTCTCCTAGAGACTTGAGGACACGGGACCCACGCCCTTAAAAATTCCACGACCTCCGCCGGGTTTGAATCCGCGTACCTTGAGTCGTGAGGTGGGAATGTTACCCGTAGGCTACGGAGGCCGCTGTGTGAAGAGTACAGCCTGTGCACTTCCTCAGTATCAGTCATTGCCAGTTCTTTGTCATTTTATCTCTCTTGCATCAGATATTCTCCTCAGAACAGATAACTTAATTACCCGTCCTTTCTCCTGAGTTACAGACCATATTTCTCTCTCTCAAGTCCATATGTTCTCCTCGGAACCTAATTCTCAAATGTCTTAAATCTGTAGTTTCATATTTTGTCTTTTGGAACGACGACAAGAAGATAATTATTGAGTCTGCTTCTAATTTGATCATGTATGATTTACGTTATCCTGTCTAAGCTCTCTAAACTAAGCACCTTTGAAGTGGTTTATTAACGTCTTTCATTTTACGATTTTTGCCTGGATTCCATTTGCGAGACATGAATATATAATTTATGTTTATAGTACATGTATTTATAGTTACTGGGAAACTTTCCCGTGTTATACATAAGATATTTCGACTGAAAGCGCCTGCTTTTCCGATATGCATCAGCATAATTGGTTCCTGAGAAGCGAAAGAAATCTATTCCACCAATTTCAACTGTTGAACCGAGTTATTTGTGGCTTTTAAACAATATAATTTTTACGGTGCCATGGAACAATGCAAAGCGAGAGCTAGAGGGAGTGAGGGAGGCAGGCAGAGAAGGTCTCCTTAGATAACAAGAGCCATGAACTAAGCGTTAGCATAATTCCCACCTTCCTTTTTATCGTGTTTGTGTTTTTGCGTCATGATTGAACTCTCTGAGCAGTGACTGATTTGTTACACAAACTTCTAATTGTTTTTATTTTCTCGGACTTTCCTAATGGCCTCGAATAATATTGTCATTTATAAACAGCTTATAAATAACTGCCCAGTCACCTGTACTTTGCGTTGTTCATGTGACAAGGTGCAACACTCAGGAAAAGCGTCTGTATTCTGCATTAAAACAGCATGCGGATCAGCGAAGATTCTTATGCGCTAAACCTGCTAGAGCAGATGGTTACTCGATCAGTCAATAAATTCTGATTTTATAAAACCGCAAGTTTTATCACCTTCGTTTTCTCTCGTGAGAAGGGAGGGGTTGAAATAATTTTATATTAATTTTTTGTTTCCCGCATGCGTGTAAAAGCCTCCCCCCGGCCTCGCATTTTCGTCTTTATAGATTTAATGTCACTAACAATATGAAGTGTTGAGTATAACGTGAGGACCGCGCCATAGCTCAAGCGGTTAGTCGCTGGCTTCCCACCGCGGCGGCCCGGGTTCGATCCCGGTCTGTTCAAGTGGGATTTGTGGTAGACAAAGTGACGATGGGGCAGGTTTTCTCCGAGTACTTCGGTTTTCCCCTGCCAATCTTCATTCCACCAAATTCTCCATCATCATAATCACCCGGGGCAGGCTACAATAGGCCAATCAGTGGCCGCCGTGCCGGGTGGCCCC
>NW_019741981.1:4078842-4095604 GCF_002891405.2 Cryptotermes secundus
AGCGAATTAATAACATGTGAAGCTCCTTAATGTGTAATTTTCTTCGGTTCACTGTTAATTGCAGAACCCTTCACCTCAACATATCGTTCTCATACGATTTCGATAAGGGTACTTCTTCTATAATGAGAGGCCGAACGTCACACAGATAGGCTTCTTCTTCTTCTTCTTCTGGATATTTCCACTCCCTTCCTCTTGCTCCAGTTGGCTTCCAGCAAGCTTGTTGTTTTGTTCATCTGAGTTCTTTTGTTCCTACATGTCCATGACATCATCATTGGTAAAGCAGCCGCTGTTGAGGCACAGCCTTCCGTAGAAGATTCTGCCAGACTTGTCTGAATTAGACCATCCGGTTTTCACCTCTTCAGATTTCGCAACAGTAATTTTTTTACATAGCAAGTTTGTCGGCCTTGCATCCAACCCCCCCTCCCCCAACCTGGAGGACTAGATCTCTGTATTTATGTCCCCCAGTGACAGAGTGGACCAGTTATACCCACAGGCCCTTGGCGCCCTTTCCGTCGCCTTCTGTCTGTCTGTCTCTCTGTCCGTCCACTTATCTATCTAGCTGTCTGTCCGTCTATCCCTTTGTCTTTCTGTCAGTCTATACGTCTGTCCATCTGTCCCCCTATCCATCTATCCAACCATCCGTCCGTCCTTCCGCCCATACATCTATCTATCTATCGCTCTGCAGCCCTTTATTGGGCTTTCTCCGCTTTTCAGTTTCTTAGTCCTATACACGGTAGGACTTCTTGGACGGGGGATCAGCCCATCGTAGTGTTCCTACCAATATAGGACAACACAAACACAGAATAAACGCACACAGATATCCATACCTCGAATGGGATTCGAACCCACAATCTCGGTGTTCGGGCGGGCGAAGATAGTTCATGCTTTAGACCGCGCTGCCACTGTGACCGGCAAGACACATCACATATCTGGCTTCTGCACAATGGTTTCCTTTTGTGTCCAGTCGTTCTGTACTACATCTTGTCCCACAATTGCGCCTAGTCATCCTTAAGGGAACAAAGTGTTTATTCGGGGCCGAAACCAGTTTGCACATGCCCTTTCTGTTAACAGATCCGAGCTCATTCTTGTCCTTTGTTTTAGTTCCAAATAAAGCGAAAGTGTTTCTCGCGTGAGGCACTGTCGCTGCTGGGTGCCTGCCTGGAACAAGCGCGGTAGTCGCGACAAAATGAACAGCAAAACGATATGGAAAAACCGTTGTGACGTAAGGTAAAGGAACACCTCACACAGCTGTTCTATGATGGACAGGGCAAGGAAGGCACTAAACCGAGTAACACCAGATAGCTGTTTTTCGTCCCTTGATATCCCATTCATGCTTTCATTTTTCCTTCCTTCCTTCCCCCTTTCTACTTCTCGTTTCCTTGCTGGCCGATTATAATCCGATGCTATCCAAAGCTTCAGTCAGCTTAATACAATACACATTGCAGAAATGAACTTTACTGAAGATACATTTTAATATCACACGCAAATCGCGGCGACGTGTCTGTCCCCTATAATCTCGAAGAGTCAAGACGTACTCGTAGGTAAGTTATTTCTTCATCAATTCAATTCCTTGATCCCTCATTATAATGGACGAAATCTTGTTGAGTGCAATTGTGAATTTTTAGAAATGTTAAGGCACTAAGAAGGTTTTGTACTTATAAACGTATTTAAAAAAAAAGGAACCCAAATATAAAATCCTTTATGTAATCACATTGTGTTTTTCTATGTTTATTGTGTGAGCTCACTGTATGCTGTGGTGTATTTCTCTGAATACCCCTTCACCCAGCACGCTGAAACGTAGTTGGTTGGCAAGCCGGAAAGCCGCGGGTTGGAATCCCGATGAAGTGGATTTTTTCAATTCAACTATTCGTTCCAGCTGCACTATGGCCCTGGGGTAAACTCAGCGTCTAACAGAAATAAGTACCTGGAATCTTTCTGGGGGTAAAGGGCGGCCGGCACGTAAGGCTTACAACCTTACCGCCATCTATGAGCCGATTGTCAGATAATATGGGACCCTCGACGTCTCACAACCCTATGGGCCTCCATGGCCTGTTACAGGGATAATTGTATCTTACCCCTTCACCCTATTATAGCGGACACTCTGCCCCCCACACCCCATTAGTCCGTTATAACAAGGGTTTACTCTAATTGAAATTTACTTTCTTTGCTTTGAGTGAGAGCCCTGTCACCTGAGCAGTGGGGTAAGACTGGGATAAGGGAAAGGGACACATGCAGAACTGACATCTCTACGCATCCTACATGAACTAGATAGTCTGGAAATGATTGGAATCGATCATAATACACCTATCGGAATTAATCGAATCGCTGAGTCTGAGCCAATCAGAGAATCTTGAATTTCCGTTGAAGGCGTTGGCTCAGTAATACTCCATAGTTTGTAATATTACGTGTGCGCCATTGAGGTATGTCGTGCAATTAATCAGATTAACTAGTAAGTAGGGATTTTGATTTGATGTTGTGGAACGAGAGTCGACATTTACGCACGAATTCACATTTGTGTGTTGTTTTTATATATGGATTATTATGCTTATTGCCCCCAGTGAAATTAAAAACAAACATGAAGTCAAAAAGTGTTGCTGCGATATTTGATGGAAATATTTCTGTATTTTAAACATATTTCGGTGTAGCCCAAAGAAGGACGTAGAATCTCAAGAAACTCTGAGTGTGCTGTGATTGTGTTATAATTTTTGTATTGTTTCTTGCAGGATAAATGGGAAGAATAGGAAAATGTTTTGCTCCTGGGTGCGTGTCATGCAGTGAGCACACTGGAATCAAATTCTTCTATTTTCCCAGGGATTCATTCAGCACGGTATGAGCCAGATGTAAAATATTATTATAAAACATACTGTAAAATTTTGGCCAGTGTTGTTAAAGGAGCTAAAAATCTTCATTATAATTAATTCCTAATTCTAGTAACAAAATGAAAACCACCTGGAGCATTATAAAATCAGGCACAGGTAGAAAAATTAATAATGTAGGTATACAATTTCTAAACATTGATGGCAAGTTAACTAGTAATCATGATGTGATTACAGATTCTTTTAATAATAATTTTCGAAAAATAGCTGACAAGATCAATACCAATAATGCAAACGCAGGCCACTCTATAGAGTCGGATGCTGACAAGTAGAGTCAAATTATCTGTCTAGAGCTTTCACGATTCCCTTTCCAAAATTAAACTGAACCATACCTCTACTAAAGAAAATGAAAATATAATTAATTATTTAAAACCAAAAAAATGTAGTGGGTATGATGAAATTCAGCTTTAAAAATCAGCACGCCTTTCATTAGCTCCCCGTAACAGATCTCTTTCAACTTGTATCTTCCCCACTTGGTTGAAATATTCAGAAATAAAACCATTATTTAAAAACAGATAAAACTAATATGACTAACCACAGAACTACGTCATTACTGACATCGTTTTCAGAAGTTGTTGGAAAGGTTATATATGCAAGACTGCACCAACATTGTGACGTGGATGGTGCAACGGAAAGTAGGGGTCACGTGAACTCTGCGGTCTCGCAGTCACATACCCCAACTCCTTCCATCATTACGCAACGCCCGGTACCCCCCCCCGCGGTGACGTAACATAGGAGCAATTGTGTCAGGCAACCATTGCCGCAGTGACGTAAACAGCATAGGAGCCGCTGCCGCTGCTACGGTAAGAGGCCAGTAAACACTCCGCCCCGCCCCCCGCGGTGACGTAACAGTATTTCCCACTGTGACGTAACAGGGTACACCGCTGTTTACACAGGGCAACAGGGAACGGTATAAAAGGCCGGCTGGCAGTGTGTGGGAAGAGTGTGTGATCAGAAGTGACACAGTGTGGATCGTGAAGTCGCCGAGTCGGGTTGTATCGAGTGCATGGCAGGGACTCCAGCAGGAGAAGTATTTGTGATACTGCCGACGGCAGTAGTTGTGAAACTGTAAATTGTGTAAATATAAGAGCGAGTGTTCAGTAAATTCGCTAGATCTAGACAGGCGTGAAGTTATTTGTTGCGTTACATACCCAACACGTGACAATATAATGAGTAACAACATAATAGCAAATGAGCAATATGGTTTTAGGAGTAATTCATCTATAAAAGTGGCCTCACATAAATTAATTAATGATATATATTACATGTAGTGAATAACAAAAATTAGTGGGTGGAATTTTCTGTCATTTGAAGAAAGCTTTTGATTGTATCAATATGTCTCTCTGCCTGCCTGAAGTAGAATTTTATGGAATAGTTGGTAAGGCCAATGCATTGATAAAATTCTATCTCAAAGATAGGTACCCAAGGGTTGTAAATTCATTTTACTATTGGAGGAATATTTTAACTTCGATATTAATTAATGATCTTCGTCTGTTATACACTGGATGCCTAGTAGTATATTTTTATGTTTCATTATAGTAGTCTTGTATCATATTAGTATTTTGCATTCTCTTACATATATATTTTATAAGTGTGTTAATGATTTACTCGCTGTGATTTTTCTTTGATAATATGTGTAATTGTTATGGATTAAGTATAATTAATTTGTATTTATATAATTGATGGGACTTGTCCTGTTGTTTTTTACTATTACTATATCCACTGTTCTTCCAGCCATGTAAATAAATGAATAAATGTCCGTTTTAGTACACGATGTAATGGTTTTTTTTTCTGTTGCTTTATACGATGAAGAAATTAAGTTTAGCCGGTGTCTGCGTTAAATGAGTTAAACGAAAGCCCACATTGTAGCACCTGCACCATGTTGGTAATGTTTACTGATGAATTATTTCAGGGTTTTGAGACAATATTTAATACTCTTACAGGGCTATGGTATGGGCAGGAAGAGTTAGGTTTTCTGTACTACTGATTCTGCTAGAACGCTGTACCGCTGATGACTGGAAGCAGCCAGGCAGAGGGCCACAGAGAGGAAGATGAAGATACTGACTCCTCAATAAGTCATTGAGAAAGTAATGCTTCTTAATTTTACCCAATTTCCTGCCCATACCAACCCTGGAAATTGACAGCAGTTATGGAATTACTGGAAGAATATGTGTGCCAACTAATCACATGAGCATCATTAGATGTTTCATAAGTTGGAGAAAGTATCCCTGGTGACAAGCAGTTGCAGTGCAGCAACAGAAACTACTGTGCAGCGAATGATAACATCGTCATCAACAGTTCAATTACACACAAGAAACCTACTTTGAACGTGAGCTCCATCTCTTTCCCGCTTTGCAAACATGTTGCAGTGAATGATTACATGGTCAACCACAGTTCGATTACATACACGAAACTTATTTTGAACGTGAGCTCCATCTCTTTCCCGCTTTGCAAACATGTTTCCTTCGTCTCAGAATATTAGAACTTCACTGGCCCAGTGACACTGGCTCAGAGTTCATTCTGACCTTTATCTTCAAATAATTATATTTCAATCGAGAATTCTATGGGAAATTGTTTTCTGACACACGTGGGTCTTGTTTATGTGTAGGTAAGAATGAAGAGGCCGGTCACGGTAGCCGAGCGGTCTAAGGCATGCACTGTCTTCGCTCGCTCGGAAGCCGGGATCGTGGGTTCGAATCCCACTCAGGGCATGGATGTTTGTGTGGGTTTTTCTGTGTTTGTTTACAGGTAGAGACTTTGTGCCGAGCTGATCAGCCGTCCAAGGAGTCCTACCGAATGTGTAAGATCTAGAAAAACCGAAGTGAACGGAGAAGTTCATGGAGGTAGGCCTAGGCCCACTGGGGCTGTAGTGCCAAGGAAAAAAAAAAAGAATGAAGAGGGCACTACTTTATAATTGACTTGTAAAGTTCAGGTTGTCCACCTCAGTCTGAAACTCTGAGAAGCAGAATCAGTAACAGGATTGAATGTGGGTAGGACTGTTTATGTAATTTCTTTACCTATTTCATTTTTGTTACATTGTTATTCACATTTGTTGTTATAGGTGTATTCCTCTTCTTGCTTTTGCCATATAATCCTACCTGTACTGAACTGGTGAACATGAACATAAGATTTTCAATAGTAATTGCATTTCTTTAAGATATATTATTAATTTTTGCTATATAATCGTATCCAATACTGAATTGGAATATGAATAGATACCAGATTTTCAGTATTCATTACATTTTTTGTAAGATATGTTACTTTTGCCATATAAACCGTTCCATTACTGAACTGGAATTTGAATATATACCAAATTTTCAGTATTCATTATATTTCTTTAAGATATGTTATTATTTCCGCAATATTATTCTGCCCAGTACTGAACTGGTGAAGATGAATATGTCAGAGTTTCTTATATCATTAAATGCAGTCTTAATCTTGTTGACAAGAGTGTATTTCTCATTCTCGAATTCCATCATTCTAGTTAAAATACAATAATAAATAATAATAAATGGGAACATGAGTATTGTTGCTTACAATACATGATTTATAATACTTAAATGTAACCGAAAGAAACTGTGTTCTATATGGCTTTCAAGTGTAAGTTATGAGGAAATTATGGGGTTTAATATATGTATCTCTGATGGAAACTGAATTTTCTCTCAAGTTTCCCCACCTTCAGCTTTCCTAAATACAAGTATTCATGTATGTCACAGTTCAAAATGTTCAGTGCCTTTGGTTAAAGAGGTGTTTTATGTAAAACAAAGGTTAGGACTTTCCAGGCACTGGTGAGAAACTTTCTCCAGATAAATAATTTGCAACCTAAGCTCTTGTATTCCAGAGCTGCAGAGGCTCTTATTCCATTGTTATTTCTTTTTGGAAAGGGTGGGGGACCAAGTTTAATAGCACTTCACTGAAATCCAGCCCAAAGGATATGGGTGAAGTGATATTGAACTTACTTATGGAGCTGAGCCCTTCTTGAGAAGCCGCCAATTGTGCAGCCACTCAAGAATTTTCCATCCTTTTATGGAACCAGAAAGTTCATTACTGTGTTCAGAAGAGCCCTTCACTGGTCCCTATCCTGAGCCAGATCAATCCAACCCATACCATACCATCCTATCTCTCTAGGATACTTTTCAATATTGTCCACTCACCTACACCTTGGTCTTCCCAGTAGTCTCTTTCATTCTGACTTTCCCACCAATATCCTATATGCATTCCTCGCCTCCCTCGCCTCCCCCATGCCCTGCCATCATCATCCTCCTTGACTAGTGATATTGAACGCAGTTCAAAAATAGAAATAGATTGGGGGGAAACCTCTGCAGTACAAGAGATTTGGTTGTAAAAGACATTATTGCTATTATAGCGAACACAGCATTGGGGGGAGGGGGGGCACTCAAGATAGTTGCTATGTTAGCATACCTTCTTACTGATTGTGCTCTTGGCCCTGTCGGCCATTTTAAATTTAGTTAATGCAGGATGCGTAGAGATGGCAGCATCACTGCATCGTGGTGTCATGGCGGCCATGTTGCCCACCAATAACATGGGAGTTTCACGGGGCTGTCCAGAAAGATTTAACCCCTTTTTGGACGAAGGACTTATCCTCCTGGGTGGCCGACTACAGTTAGGAGAACTCTTCCGGGAACGACACCCGCTACTCCTCGACGGTCCACATCACTTCACAGAACTGCTTGTCCGGTAGACCCACATTCGTCTCCATCATTTTGGAGTTCGCATCGTCCTGGCGGAACTACGTGATGAGTTTTGGATACTTGGATACATGTCTTCCCTGCAAAATCGCAAAAAAAAAAATCCCTTTGGGCAACAAATCGAAGCACCATTACTAACGGAAAGGATAACGCCCCTTAAGCCATTCGCTGTTACCGGTATTGATTTTGCGGGACCACACTATGTCAAGGTAGGGGATGGATCAAGTAAATGTTATATTACACTTTTCACTTGTGCGACAACACGAGCCATACACCTGGAACTTTGCATGGACATGACAACCGATAAATTCCTATTAGCTCTTCAGAGATCTACAAGCAAACGTGGCCTGCCGCACAAATTCTATACAGATAACGCTCAGACTTTTCACGCGGCAAATAGAGAATTGATCGAACTCTTAGACATCCTTTTCTGCCACTAAAACACACCAACACCTTGCGCAAAAAATGTCGTAAACAAGACCTCTATGGGGTATGCTTCCGACGTCACCTTATTACTATCTCACCTGAATGTAGAACCGTCCGTCTCTCTGTCCAGTTCAGGTAGAAGTCGAGAGGTGTTAGGCCTGGAGACCGTGGTGGGTACTCAATACCACCTCTTCGACCTACCAACGTCCAGGTAGTGTGTTATTCAAGTACGTCCTGACATCTCGATGGTAGTGAGGTGGAGCACCATCTTGTTGTAGGTAAAATCTCTCATCTCCAAACAGCTCTCGAATGGCAAGGAAAATCGATGTCTGAAGCATATCGAGATACACCTGACCAGCGTTGCAACATCACAGCACTGGAAGCTGGACTTGTTACTGTCCGTAGTCGCCCAGATCTTTGCTTATGCACGTCATGAACAGTACCGTCGGCTTCAAATTTATCCCGAATACAGGCAATTGTTCGACGTGTTGGTGGCTGAGTTCAAAACTCATTCTGCAATTGTCGTTGTATGTCTTTAATGTTTTCGTACTTCCAGTACCACTTCAATACAGCCTTCCGTTGAACAAAGAACCTTTCAGCCATTGTTGCTGCTGTCTTCTGCTCGCAGCTCGCACACGGCACGACACTCACGTGACTCATATGACCTTCGCCATCTGTTGAGAAAACATTACACTACACTACCGCGCAAGAATATATTGACTATCAAAAAATGCGAGTGAATTTTTTGGACCCCCTGTATATATATATACAGGGGGGGGCCCACAATATATATATATATATATATATATATGTATATATATATATTCANTACAAGGAAGCGGCCCATATGGAATGCTCGACCAACCCAATTTGGACTTTTCTCCCATTTTGATCCCATTATCAGCAACGAAGTCACCAATTCACATACGAGTAGAAGATATGTATGACGTGATATATGTTTTTATTGATTTCTATTAGGTTCTATATTAGACAGACGTGATTAACTCCATTGTTGACGCTAGTTAGACACTATTAGCTTTTTACTAGTTCTCCTTTCTATTCCATGCCGCGGGGTCAGGGACCTGGTTATTAGTTTGGTTTCGTGACATAAATTTCTACAGCTCTATCTATCCTGGTTCCACTCTTGTATCTGTTGGGAACAATTTGTAAAGTATATTTTTCTTATAAGCTCTCATGGACTTAGCCTGGTCTCAAGTGTTTATAACCTTTGTGTTTTGGGACATCAGTTGTCCAGTGATTTGGGGTTAGCTCTTTCTAAGGGAACCAGCAGAAAAGGGAACCAACAGAATAGGTGTTTTCCCTCACCTGAGGACGGAAACAAATCCAGTTTCCGAAACGTCGTGTTTCTTAGTTATCTTAACACCAGGACGATGAATAAAGCCCGAAAATCCAATATCTCTATATGTCAGTAATATGCCTTAAGAAAATTCCACTCTCTGCAAATGTACAGGATGGTGTATAGAGACACCTATGTATATGTCAGTAACATGCCTTTACAAAATTCCACTATGTGCATATGTACAAGTTAATGTATAGAGATGCCTCTCTATATGCCAGTAATATACCTTAAGAAAATTCCACTCTGTGCATGTGTGCAGGATAGTGTATAGAGCCCCTCTCTATAGGACAGTAATATACCTTAAGAAAATTCCACTCTGTGCATGTGTACAGGATAGTGTATAGAGACGCCTTTGTATATGCCATTAATATACCTTAAGAAAATTCCACTCTGTGCATGTGTACAGGATAGTGTATAGAGACGCCTTTGTATATGACAGTAATATACGTTAAGATAATTCCACTCTGTGCACGTGTACAGGATAATGTAAGGAGACGCTTCTGTATATGACAGTAATACACCTTAAGAAAATTCCACTCTGTGCATGTGTACAGGATAGTGTATAGAGTCCCCTCTATATATGTCAGTAATATACCTTAAGAAAAATTCTACTCTGTGCATGTGTACAGGATAGTGTATAGACTCCTCTGTACATGACAGTAATATACCTACAGAATATTCCACTGTGCATGATGGTGTATAGAGACCCTTCTCTATATGCCAGTAATATACCTTAAGAAAATTCCACACTGTGCATGTGTGCAGGATAGTGTATAGAGACGCTTCTGTATATGACAGTAATATAACTTAAAAATCCACCCTGTTCATGTGCACAGGACAGTGTATAGAGTCCCCTCTCTATATGACCGTAATACACCTTAAGAAAATTCCACTCTGTGCATGTGTACAGGTTAATGTATAGAGACGCTTCTGTATGACAGTAATACACCTTAAGAAAATTCCACTCTGTGCATGTGTACAGGTTAATGTATAGAGACGCTTCTGTATGACAGTAATACACCTTAAGAAAATTCCACTCTGTGCATGTGTACAGGTTAATGTATAGAGACGCTTCTGTATGACAGTAATACACCTTAAGAAAATTCCACTCTGTGCATGTGTACAGGTTAATGTATAGAGACGCTTCTGTATGACAGTAATACACCTTAAGAAAATTCCACTCTGTGCATGTGTACAGAGACGTCTTTGTATATGTCAGTAATATACCTTTAGAAAAATTTCACTGTTAATGTGTACAGGATAGTGTATAGAGACGTATCTGTATATATCAGTAATATAGCTTAAGTAAATTCCACTGTGTGCATATGTACAATATAGTGTATAGAGACGCCTCTGTATATATCAGTAACACAGCTTAAGTAAATTCCACTCTGCGCATATGTACAGGATAGTGTATAGAGACGCTTCTGTATGACAGTAATACACCTTAAGAAAATTCCACTCTGTGCATGTGTACAGGATAGTGTATTGAGACTCCTTTGTATATGACAGTAATATACCTTAAGAAAATTCCACCCTGTGCATGTGTACAGGATACTGTATAGAGACGCTTCTGTATGACAGTAATACACCTTAAGAAAATTCCACTCTGTGCATGTGTACAGAGACGTCTTTGTAAATGACAGTAATATACTTAAAAAAATTCCACTCTGTGCATGTGTACAGGATAGTGTATAGAAACCCAACTCTCTATGTCAGTAATACACGTATACCTTAAGAAAATTCCACTCTGGTCATGTGTACAGGTTAATGTATAGAGACGCTTCTGTATATGACAGTAATACAGCTTAAGAAAATTCAACTCGATGCATGTGTACAGAGACGCCTTTGTATATGACAGTAATATATCTTCAGAAAATTCAACTCTGTGCATGTATGCTTGACGGTGTATAGAGACGCCTCTGTGTCAGTAATATACCTTACGAAAATTTCACTCTGTACATGTGTACGGAATAGTGTACAGAGATGCCCCTGTATGACAGTAATACACCTTAAAAATCCACTTTGTGCACGTGTGCAGGATGGTGTATAGAGACGGCTCTGTATATAACTGTAATATAACTTAAGAAAATTCCACGCTGTGCATGTGCACAGGATAGTGTATAGAGACTCCTCTGTACATGACAGTAATATACCTTCAGAATATTCCACTGTGCATGTGTGCATGATGGTGTATAGAGACCCTTCTCTATATGCCAGTAATATACCTCAAGAAAATTCCACACATTGTGCACGTGTACAGCATAGTGTATAGAGACGCCTCTCTGTCAGTAATATAACTTAATAAAATACTACTCTGTGTATGTGTACAGGACAGTGTATAGAGACGCTTCTGTATATGACAGCAATATACCTTAAGAAAATTACACCCTGTGCATGTGCACAGGACTGTGTATAGAGTCCCCTTTCTACATGACCGTAATACACCTTAAGAAAATTACACTCTGTGCACGTGTGCAGGATGGTGTATAGAGACGGCTCTGTATATGACTGTAATATAACTTAAGGAAACTCCACTCTGTGCATATGTACAGGATAGTGTATAGAGACTCCTCTGTACATGACAGTAATATACCTTAAGAAAATTCCACACTGTGCATGTGTGCAGGATAGTGTTTAGAGACGTCTCTCTGTCAGTAATATGCCTTAATAAAATTCTACTCTGTGTATGTGTAGAGAGACGTCTTTGTATATGTCAGTAATATACCTTAAGAAAATTTCACTCTGTACATGTGTATGGAATAGTGTACAGAGACGCCTCTGTATGTGACAGTAATACACCTCAAAAATCCACTCTGTTCATGTGTACAGGATAGTGTATAGACGCTGTATATATCAGTAACATAGCTTAAGTAAATTCCACTCTGTGCATATGTACAGGATAGTGTATAAGGACGCCTCTGTATATGTCAGTAACATTTTCTTTCCCTTGGCACTACAGCCCCAGTGGGCCTAGGCCTACCTCCATGAACTTCTCCGTTCACTTCGGTTTTTCGAGAACTTACACATACGGTAGGACTCCTTGGGCGAGTGATCAGCTCGTCGCAAGGCCTCTACCTGTAGACAAACACAGAAAAACGCACACAAACATACATGGCCTGAGTGTGATTCGAACCCACGATCTCGGCTTCCGAGCGAGCGAAGACAGTGCATGCCTTAGACCGCTCGGCTACCGTGACCGGCATATCAGTAACATCCATCCATCCATCAGTAATCTGTCAGACGACAGGTCCACAGCCTCTTCCAAAACAGTTTCTCCTCTTAATGCGATCTTCTGTTTTTGGAAAGAGACTATCCAGGAAAAGTGATAATGTGGTAGTTCTTCCATTTGCTTTCCACATCGCAGTACAACAGCCGTTCGAACCTCTCTGGTCACGCCTGTTGCTATACGAAATTGAACCATCTCGAGCATCACTTGCTCTGGTTTTTGGTTTTTGGTAACATAGCTTAAGTAAATTCCACTCTGCGCATATGTACAGGATAGTGTATTGAGACGCCTCTGTATATAGCAGTAATACAGCTTAAGTAAATTCCACTCTGTTTATATGTACAAGACGGTGTATAGAGACGCCTCTCTTTATTACCGCAATATGGCTTAAGTAGACCCCTCTTTGTACGAAAACGAGTGGCCGTATCGGGTCTCCTTTTTACGAGTATATCACAGTAATACAGTTTATTCCTCTCTGACCATACATAATTGCAGCTTATATAGACGCCTTAGTATATGAGAGTAAACAGAGGTTAAGCAAATCACTCTCTCTACAAGTCTACAGCACAGTTATAGGGTCCCCTTCTGTATATGACCGTAGGAGATGCCTCTCTGTAGCTCTCTACAATACAGAACTCTATGGAAGGACACTATAATAGTCTCCATATGAGGGTCTCTATAATGATCATATAATTATGTCTTGTGCCTGTATATGGGCCCTATATGAGACGCTATGGAGAGGTGTTAAGAATGGTTAGGGCTCCCACCTGGAGGAAGCACACAGTAGGCGTTACGTTATTAAGTGTTATTTAGTAGACACGAAATTTGGGGTGGTAACTGTTTTTGTTGAACATTTATAAGTCCAGTCTAGTAAACTGCTGCTGTCCCTTGGCAGGACAGTGGCATGTTCTTGTGAACACGGTAATGAACCTTCGGGTTCCATAAAATGCTAGGAAGTTCTTGAGTAGCTGCACAACTGGCAGCTTCTGAAGAAGGGCTCAGCTCCATGAGTGAGTAACAATACACATCTCTTTCCTCAACATCAGATACTGCAATCCCACTACTTCCAAGATGCACTTCCTTACCTACGTGACCATGGTTTCCAAGCATGTTTCCGTTCTCGTGCTCTTCTGATATCTCTGACATTGAGTTCAATGAGATTACAAGTCAGTGATTACGGAGGCGGCAGACGCGTGGCGCCCTCCTATCAACTGCACTCCAACAGGTGCCGGGATACCGAACCTACCAGAGCACCTGATGAAGTACAATGAATATGGTGCGCTTACTTTCCAGTCGCTTTGATTTGTGTTCGGGCGATGCGAAGTCAGGCCTGGGCCGCTCCGCGCGCTACTTCAGGTACCTGACTGACAATGAACACACAGTCACTAGCACCTGATGCAGCACGTGCGCGCAGCCAGGACAACGTCCGTCCCCCGCCGACAAGATGGACGCGACAGGACAGGACAGAACCTTCTACAAACATGGCTAACAACACATTTCACAGAAGCCAATAGAGATCAAAAAAAAAAAATGTAACTGAACACCTGCGATTCAGTCTAGGCCTACTTCAATGCGTTAATCAGAAAGTACACAAAACCAGTATGCAGTGCTCCGATCCTGCGCTCCATCCCTACAGCATTCCAGCAGTCTCCAGTTCACTCGCATGTGCAAGAGGTCAGTGGGACGGCTGTGAAGACAGTGGATTCAGCCTGTGGTGCTCAAGTTGCGAGTACCTCCAGAGAACACGCGCAGGGTTCTGTTGCGTATCATTTATTGCTGAAAAATGACAGAAGCGTTTATACTACAACGACTTCTAACAAAATGTCTACTCACCCTATTGCATACGCTGTAACTCCTCCGAAGTATCTCGCGTTAACAAACTAGTACCTCTTCTGCAGTTTCTATTCCATTATCCGTTATTAACAGGTTGGCTGTGTGCATACACCGAACACTTTACGTGCTAATACGATGCTAAGGAGCGATCGTGTGAACTCCTTGTTGTTAAGTGTCACGTACTGGAAATACATTGACCAGAACTTTTAGCAAAGAAAATGCTGAAAGCATATACTGACCACGAAGAGAAGACGCTGCAATGTAGCCATTTAAACAAGCAATACCATGTATATCTAAATGTGAATATTGTAGCAAAACCGTAAAAGTGAACGCTAACATATGAAAAGCGCTGGAAAATTGTTTTTACGTTTAGAACATGAATAAGCATACTGCGTATGGACAATCAACCAGACTAATGTGGAAAACTACACAATAATGTATACGTGCATAAAATTGGACAAAATGAAACGAATACCTTCAAGACAGGTCCTGGTAAGGCTGTATACGATTTCCAGTCTTGAAGAAAACGAAACCAGGCCCTAAACTGCGCACTTACCCTTCATATGTTCATGTTTGTTCGTCATACTGAACTGCATTGGCTTTCATGCCGCAAAACGTTTGACACAAGCTACAAGGCAAACACGAATACAAGTATTTATCTGAATAAAACTCCTCGTTTTTATATGCTACTGACAAATACTAATATACTGAATATACAACTATATTCAGTCTGAAACATTTCTGACGGTACGTCACACGTTTGGAAGGAAACATCTCCAACATGGCGGTTCCTGTACTCATTACACGTTGAGAACTAGTGATATTCTAATGTTAACGACCTACTTCGTTATGTGATGATCACGCACGACTAAAGATGTAGAGATAACAACAGTGAAAACACGATTCTGTAATCTGCAGCCGGTTTCAGCCTTTCCTTTACCAGTATTAACAGAAATGTAACTGCCGATAAGAGAAAATCCGACAGCGCTGTACAGAAGCAAACCTGTATTATCGGCCGGTATGTTCACCTCAGAAGATATGAACCAAGATGCCGTTAAGTAGTCGGCTCGTACACAATGGCGATCCCAAACGAAGGAAATCAAAGCAATAAATACGTAGAGAATGCAAAATGCTCAGCCTGCAGAGACTTGTCACCAGGCAGAGGAGCCAAGTTTAAATGCGGCTGCTTGGGGCATTCCACGCGTTCCAGTCCTCCCCTCCATGCCCGCTGGTTCATGGTACGGCGAGGGGGGATGTGTCTAGCGATCTTGATACTTCAAAATGCTTCAGTGTAGCCAAATTCATTCTGCAAGCCCATATTCCCAGATTTATAATTGTCCTCAGCAGTAAGCACACTCGGAAAACTGGACGGGACGACCCGAGGTCGATTCCTTTTTCTTTTCGTCATTACGCCCAAAATGAACATTTTTTTCCTCGGTTTAAGTGGCTACCGCGCGAAAACCACAAGCCTAATCTAATTTCGAGGCCTGGAGGGCTTTACTCGTCCCTTATATATTTATGTATTCATCGCACTGTTTGGTCCCTGGGGAACGGTACTTCAAATCCGGTTTAATTCGAGTCCCGGTGGGGTCATGAATTTTCACTTCTCCATGTCGTTCAGACCGGCTCTAGGGTCCACCAAACCTCCTATCCAACGGACACCTGGGGCCCTTTCCTGAGGGTAAAGCGGTTGGGGCGTGAAGATGACCACTCACCTCCAACGAGTGCCGATGTCAAGAAAATGTGGATCTATACAACCACTCCCCCATACGTCTTCATGGCGTAGTGCTTAATTAGTTAAGCACAGAGACAACTTTACCTTTTAGTATGCACACATTTTACAGATGATTCTTTTTTTTTAGTTCCCTTGTATGTTCAGAAAAATCTCTCCGAATACCCACTTGCTGTGTAACTCGCCTAGCAAACAACCGGCCATTCAATCATAAGGTTCCCACCGTTTCGAAGGAATACACTAGACCTTCAAGATACGTGATAAGGAGGGTACACTGGAATGCGCAGAGAACAGCAAGCGACCTGTTACATGCCGCAGGAACAGCGTGTTCAAGACGTGTGGCGTCTGTGCAGTACACAGAATATAAATTTTGTGAACGTTTCCTTGTACGTTACCGCTACATTAACTAGCTCGGTGACATCTGTAGATCGGCCTACTTGTTTAGAACAAAACGCAAACCGCACGGGAAGTATCAAACTGTAAAACAAACGTTACAACAATATAACGAATTTCCCAACGGAAATATCGTTATTCAATCCACAGCTCTTCGGTAACAACCCTTGCCAGCATAGCAAAAAAAAAAAAAAAAAAAAAAAA
>NW_019741981.1:4095623-4107539 GCF_002891405.2 Cryptotermes secundus
CGCGAACTATACCGACCGAGCGACTGCCGCTTGTCGGCGAAGTTAGTGCCAACTTTGGGGGATAGAGGGTGTGGCGTGGTCAGCGCAACGAATCACCTAGGCCGTTAATTTCGGTTTTCTAGACCGAACCCGCTATTTCCCAGAAACAGCTCCACAATTATCCTCACGAGGCTGACTGGACCCCGTTTCAAACCCACTACTTCTCATAAATTCTGGTAGCGCCGGGAATCGAACCCGGACCTCTGGATCTGTAGCCAGGAACTCTGACCACGCACCTGACAGAACTTCAGTGCAACGAAGAATGGCAGTCCATGTGTCAGGCACGTGGAGTAATGACAGAATACCTGTCAGACCTTCAGTGCAATGGCTTGACAGATTCAAGTTGACCCTATCAGCATTAGACATAATTGAGGAGCTATTTCAAGGAAATAGCGGCTCCGGTCTAGAAAACCGAAATTAACCGCCGTGGGGATCCGTTGCGCTAACCACGTAACACCCTCTATCCTTAAAAGTTCGCACCAACTTTGCCGACAAGCGGCGGCGGTCGCTCGGTCGGTATAGTTCCCTAACGGACTACAAGCCACAGGCTTTTTTATAGGTAAAATGTTAAATAGCTGCTACTAGGTCCTTCGATTTCATCATGATCGCGCAATACAACTAAAACCATACATTAATGACTAATAATGACTTGCATAATGCGGCATGCCAATGAAACATGAACATCGGCCATGGATGAAATTCCCAGTGTCAAGTGATAAAGTTAGGTTTATGAAATGATGAAATTAAAATCAACAATTAACCTCGATAAAATGACGATAAATTAATGTTGATATTTTTATAAACCGCGACTGGATGGGTCTTGGTGATATTTTAAACGCAGAGCATAATGATTTTAATGGCCAAAGTACGTAGTGAAGTTAAGTTTGACGGGAAGCTAATTTACATTTATGCGAATCACCAAAAATTGAAGCCCGTAGGCCCTACAATCACACAAAATGAAATTAATGCGGCACGCCTGTCGACTTCAAAAGCATGGATTATTTTATCTATTCCTTTAATGTTCTTGTCCCTTTTTTCCCAAATGAACTCCGTCACCGAGTCACAACATACAATACAGCGTGCAGAATCCAAACACATTGAGCCACCCGCGTTTGAGTGCAGGCAACAATTCCCCCAAAACTCCCTAAATAAGAGGACACAACAGGCGCCATCATTAATTATTCACTGCTCATGAGCTATGGCTCTATATTAGTTTTGAAATTATCTGTTGTTTTCATTCCTCTTTCCACCAAATTTTCTCCATCAATATTCAAAATATATTTGCTTTATCCTCCACAAATGGAACTTTGATTTGGCTCCCTGAGATAAGTTGCTTGGTGTGTGGATATATGTATACTATCACCCCTCCTGGGGTAAATCAATCCACGTTGCAAGCGGGCGTATTGAGGAAGGAAAGGATTGTTAGCGTGAACGCAATCCTAAACTTTTACGAAAATGTCTAAACGTACTGAGGAAGGGAAGCATTGTCAGCGTGAACGCAATCCAGAATTTTTAACGAAAATGTCTAAACGTACTGAGGAAGGGAAGCACTGTCAGCGTGAACGCAATCCAGAACTTTCACGAAAATGTCTAAACATACTGTGGAAGGGAAGCACTGTCAGCGTGAACGCAATCCAGAACTTTCACGAAAATGTCTAAACGTGCTGAGGAAGGGAGTAATTGTAAGCGTGAATCACCAACTTTTACGAAAATGTCTATGCGGATATGCATCTTAGCCAGGAAACCTAATACGCGAAAAGCGTGTGAAGACAGGCCTACGGAAATACTACGTAATCGAACAAGGACGCTTACCGAGCTCAAGCAAGAACACGTTGAGCCAGTCTGCTGTTTCACTTCTGTTACATTTCGTATGTATCGTGACGAAGGCGATCTGCTGTCATCCCACTGCGAGGTGCGAATGTCACGCGACCATGATGCATTGCAAACTCTGGCTTGAACAATTCATACTTCTTTACTCAACAAATTCCCTGTTGCTGTGGAATTCAGAGATCCATCCTCTAAATCACAAACGCTCCTGTGACCAGCTCATTTCACATTAGTCTTTTTGAACAGTAAAAATATACACTGTAATGTGACAGTTTTCCTTTCCTGTGTCACGCATATGTTTCGCCACGTACCCTTAATTTTCATGTGATACACAGTTGCATGATGCTATGGACAACTAATGCAATACCTTGTGTGTATGAACAGTTTCATAGCGGAGCGCTAACCAAGTACAGAGCACGAATCGCGACAGAGTGCGCGTCAGTCGGTTTTGTTACGCCTCGCTTCCGGCTACAATATTACATTCATCGCCGTTAGTAAAACTGAATTCTGTGACGCCGTGTAGTCTCGTAGATCGTTACCAACGTTTCGGAGGAACCTGCCGGCTCTATTTTCAAGGCAAAAGATTAAGTCGACGGTGGAAAAAAGTGTCACGGATATTAAGAGAAGTAGAATGGGGCTGGCGACCGTAAGAGAATCAGTGTGTACGAAGAACGGCGTAAACAACATTTTATTTCAAACGAAGAGTGAGTCGGAGAAATGTCAAAAAGTGAATCATGAGGAGGTACGAGGGGGCGAGAAGCCAGGAGAAACAAAGAAAACAGTGGCCCGTCAAATGACCTATTTTCGAAGGCATAGAGAAAACAGAGAAAGACACAGAATTAATAGGGAACTGATTAAGACCGCAAAGGGAGCGATGAGAAAGTTAAACTATATGAAGTCAGGTGGGGGGAATGCTGGAAATTAAAGAACTGTCATCCAAAGTCAATGACTGGGAGAAATGGGTCTAAATAAACCAATGAAGCATAGGGACGTCGTCAGAAACAATATGGAAACAGTGACCCTTTAAAGGGGTATTTCAAAAGACAGAGTAAACGGGAGAAAAGAAAAAAAAAGACAGGATCTGATTCAGAGGATGAAGTACGGTTAAAGTGGAGGGGAGGAGGCGACCCGTTGCAGGACCAATATTCTTCACGTTGTCTTTAGTCTTGCTGGTTCCCTTGGGGCCAGGGCGCCGGACCCGTCCTCTGTCTATATGACAAATTTCGACACACACACACACACTTCGGACGGCACATGTTGACCCCGTTCTGAGAACCCAGGACACAAAAATGACTTGCAAGCGCGGAGGGGGAAACACTTACCCCTGTAGCAATTCAAACAAATTGGGAACCGCGGGTAGAACATACGGAGGAACTCTGCTATTTATGCTTTTTGTAAAACTGGAAAATCTTCCAACATTTCGGGGAAACCTAAAGGAACGTTATCAGGACTGGTCCAGCCCTCCTTAGAGCCACTACAGAAGGCAAGAGAAAAGCAACCATCCCTATCGAGATCATGAAGTCATCTTCCGGGAATAAGCCTTACGTCGCCTGGAACTGTCTGGGCAGCAAATGAAGGTTAGGGCAGGCTGCGCATGCCACTCGGATGAACACAGAAGAGGATGGGAAGTTAATATGAGGTTCAAGTGCAGTTCACATCAGCACGACACATAGTACGTGTAGGCCCCAAGTTCACGCATCGCTATTCCCATAAACGTCGCCACCTCTTCGCAAACTGGGCCCTTCCAATGCGATGTGGGGGGGGATGATTTCATACAAAACCTAACTTGCATGCCGTTCTACCAGCAGTTGCCTTATAAGGCACGACTGCTGAAAGCTTTCGTGGAAATCTGCAGCTGGGATGTTTGCGAGCTTCAGTTCTTACACAGCAAGCCATTCGACAGGATTTCTTCACAAACGGGCAGTTTTCGTGCTCGAAAAAGAAAGGCTGCTGAAACTTGAAGATCCAGGAAAACGAAGCGCCCAATTCCTTCCAAAAAAAATATTTCTTTCTTTCCTTCGCATATTTATGTGCCTCTTTTCATGTCAGTCACCATCTCCCAAAGAGGGAGACTCTCTCTCTATGATATAAAAATTGCAACACAGGATTTCAGGGTAGAGATTCCCGAAATTTACAAACCACGGAAATGAGAGAAACGGAGACAAACATGGAAGTATTCTAGTAAATTAAAAAAAAAAACAAAGCTATCCATCTAACAGGCCGTGGAGGCCCAAAGGGTTGAGAGACGTTGAGGTTCCCACATTTTCTAGACAATCGGCTCACAGATGACGGCAGGGTTGTCAGCCCTACGCGCCGGCCACCCTTTACCCCCAAGAATATTCCTGGTACTCATTTCTGTTAGAGGCTGAGTCGACCCCAGGGCCATAATGCAGCTGGAAGGATTAGGTCACTTGAAAAAAAATCCAATGACCTCATCGGGACTTGAACCCTCGACCTTCCGGCTTGTAGCATAGTGCCTCAACCAACTACGCTACCGCGTACCCCGAAAATGTGGCACAGTACAGATATTTGGGAACGGCAGTAACAAATCAAATCCTGATCCAGGAGGAACTGAACTCGGGTTCTGGTTTGACTGGTTGTCTGGTTCGGGTTTGCCTGTGGTTCTGAATGGGCGTGAAACTAGGTCTCTGACATAAAGGGAGGAACATAAACTGAGGGTGTCTGAGAACAGGGTGTTGAGGAGAATATCTGGACCGAAGAGAGATGAAGTGACAGGAGGCTGGAGAAAACTGCACAATGAGGAGCTTCATAGCTTCTGCAAGTATAATTAGGATGATCAAGTCAAGGAGGATGAGATGGGCGGTGCACGCAGCACGAATGGTGGCGAAGGGGAACGCATATAGGATACTGGTGGGGAAGCAAGAAGGAAAAATACCTCTAAGGAGACCAAGACGTAAGTGGGTGGACAATATTAAAATGGATCTTAAATAGGATGGGATGAATTGATCTGGCTCAGGATATGGGCCAGTAGAGGGGTCTTGAGCCTGTTAATGAACCTCCTGGTTCCATAAAATGCTGGGAAGTTCTTGTGTAGCTGCACGATTGGCGACTTCTCAAGAAGGGTTCGGCTCCACGAGCGATGACGATGACGACGGTAAACACAGCCAGCTGCCCATACAGTAACTGTACCCTCGGAACTGTAGCGTAGTTGGTTGAGGGGCTATGCTACAAGCCGGAAGGTCGCGGGTTCAAGTCCCGATGAGGTCATTGAATTTTTTTCAATTGACCTATTGCCCTGGGGTCGACTCAGCCTCTAACAGAAATGAGTACCAGGAATTAATTAAATAATTTTCCTGGGGAGTAAAGTGTGGCCGGCGCGTACGGCTGACAACCTTACCGCCATCTTTGAGCCGATTGTCTAGATAATGTGGGACCCTCAACGTCTCACAAGCCTATGGGCCTCCACGGCCTGTTACAGGGATAGCTTTTCTTACTTTTACTGTAGAAATGTATCTGACCGCACCAGAAAGAACTGCGATGTTTCAAATTACTATTGTTTACAACATGCATACGGGCACGAGGGAGCGTAGTTTGTTTAGGCATTTAGCTACAGGCCGGAAGGTCGCGGGTTTAATTCCCGGTGAGGTCACTATTTTTTTTTCATTTTACCTAATCCTTCCAGCGGCACTATAGCCCTAAGGCTGACCTCACCACAATCTGTGAGCCCATTGTATAGAGAGAATGTGGGAGCCTCGACGTCTCAAGACCCTGTGGGGCTCCACAGCCAGCTACAGGGACAGCTTTACTTTTTCTAACAATATACAAAACAAAATAAACTCCATGGCCTGTAGTCCGCAAGTGAACTATACCGACCGAGCGACCGTCGCTTGTCGGCGAAGTTAGTGCCAACTTTTGCGGATAGTGTGTCACGTGGTCAACGCAACGGATACCCACGGCCGTTAATCTCGGTTTTCTAGACCGGAGCCGCTATTTCCTTGATATCGTTCCCCAATTAACCTGACGAGGCTGAGTGGACCCCGTTCCAGACCCACCACTCCTCAGAAAATCTGGTGGCGCCGGGAATCGAACCCAGACATCTGTATCTGTAGCCAGGAACTCTGACAACTAGACCACAGACGCCCAATATACATATGAAACAAAATATCTGCAGGCTCTACATATAAAAGGAGGCTGCTTGCACGTCTTCTGGGTCTCCTCAATGCCATCCACATCGGCTTCGCCTCCTCCTAGACGTCCGTGGCTTCGAAAAGAAGCACATTCCACTGAGTTGCTTATGAGATTTAAATAAAGTAAAGAAAAAATGGACCTGATTGCCTTGGCAAAAGCTTCCACAGCGCGATATGTGCAACAGTTTTAGAAGTTCCAGCCACTCTTTAAGACGTTTTCATTGAAATAATTCAGGTACTTTGAAACTAAGCAGTACTGTGCGCCATAGCTCAAGCGGTCAGTCGCTGGCTTCCCACCGGGGCGGCCCGGGTTCGATCCCGGGTCTGGTCAAGTGGGATTTGTGGTGGACAAAGTGGCGCTGAGACAGGTTTCCTCGGAGTACTTCGGTTTCCCCTGCCAATCTTCATTCCACCAATTGCTCCACAATCACCCTCACCTATCATCTGGGGTTGGTGCAATAGGCCAGAAGTGGCCGCAGTACAAGGTACTTAGTCCCACCCCACTAGCAATAAAAAAAAAAGCAGTACTGTGCTACAGGAGATAACTCCATGTTTCGACTGAACAAAATTCATGATTGGGGGGGGGATCACACGTTACGCATTTATCTATCAGAAAGACGATTAAAATCAGTACTTTAGTTAATACAGGGGCACGCGGTTGAAGGACTATGCTACAAGCTGGAAGGTCGCGGGTTCAAGTCTCGATGAGGTCATTGGTTTTTTTTTTCAATTGACCTAATCTTTCCAGCCGCACTAGGCCCTGGGGTTGACTCAGCCTCTAACAGAAATGAGTACCAGGAATTAATTAAAAAATTTTCCTGGGGAGTAAAGCGCGGCCGGCGCGTAAGGCTGACCTTACCGCCATCTTTGAGCCTATTGTCTAGATCAAGGGTCTCCACACTACGGCCCGCAATGTGATTTTATGCGGCCCGCGAAAGAATTGTGCAGAAATGCACCAACTGAACTAATTTTCCAACGAGTACTGGTAAAAAAAATACCTGTTCATAGATTTCAAATTCATTACTTAAGATCGTGTTTAATATATATTGATATTCCATACTGTGTTAATATTAATATTATTCACAATTTTACTAATTCTGGACCGTATACTGCGCGGTACTTGTTCGGCCTCGATCGGCAGTGTCACTTCGTGGCAATGTGGGTAGCGCGAGCAGTTCGTTACTAGCCGTCTTGTACACAAGACTTCTTGCAGTGGTGCAGTGTAATTGTAACAGATCATCACCTCAATTTAATCAGATTTTAAGAATGCAAAAAAGAGTTCCATCATTCACATTCATTTTTTATTACAATTTGTGATGAAAATATGAGCATTTGCTGCTACTGTGTGTTGTCATTAATATACGTTAATTTATTCTCACGTACTTTGTAATTAGTTTATGAAATTCTGTGCTTTCAATAAAACTCATATACCTAGAGCTATTAATTTTTCATTCTATCCGGCCAGTTGAAAGTGCTGAATTACCTAATGTTGCACGCGTTTCGAAAAGTTTGGAGACCCCTGGTCTAGATGATGTGGGACCCTCAACGTCTCACAACCCTATGGGCCTTCACGGCCAATTACAGGGATAGCTTTACTTTTACTTTAGTTAATACAAGAAAGGCAAGATGTACTCCATCTGCTATAGGAACTCTGCAGCCCATTACGTCACACACTCTCCTTCCCGGTATCCATAAGACGGCGCAAAATTCAAACATGCTCTCACACGACTTCTCTTGCATACGGTTTCTACACATGCTATGATGTACCCTGCTTCGTAGACCAGATGGACTGCAGCAACTAAAATTAATGTGGGATTTCAGAAACTGCAACAACTGTAGACTATCTATGGCTCTACAGTCCTTGTTGACCTTCGCAGACAGACATCCATGCCTCGAGTGTGATTTGAACCCACGACCCCAGTGTTCGAGCGAGCGAAGACGATTCTTGCCTTAGACTGCGCGACCACTGTGATTTGCAGATATTCTATACCAAACATTAAGAAATTACAACATTTACCCTGTATCTGTCTATTATTTTTGTTCCTTGGTAATTTCGAGAATCCAGTGTCGCAGGGTATCAGCTGACGAACTGCGGGTATTGATAAAGCTTTCTTCTGTTCGGCAAAACGATTTGGTTTATTCATTTATTCCTCTGAAATTGATATTTCTAATACATAGAAGCTCTGGATTTATATTAATTTTGAGTGAAGTTTACAACAGAAATATTTATTTTTTCCTTTTACTTATATTTTGGTGCCCTTTTCTTGCGGAACCCCTACTTTCACTCAGTGGTATCCCATTTCGGAGTTAGGTAATCGTACCCCTTCGCTGAAACCCCATGAAGCCTGAGAAACGCAGGAAGCTTCAGCGACTTGAGCGCCCAACACAAAATGCAGTGAAGCTCTGTGACGGACGGGACGTATCACATTCTAGCAAGACACGGCGGCTGTGCAGACCCACGTTTTGCTGCTAGGATAAACACTTGTCGCCCTGACACCTTGCCGCAATCCTTGTGGGCAATCACTTGAATTTTATTGAGGGGGGGGGGGAAGGTTTCATTGACTAGGTTATTAATTCCAAGGGTAGAGGTCCGAATAAGGAGGAAAAGCCTCTAGGCTGTGTTTCAGAGAAGTTCAAACGTCTATGTTGAAGTGGAATGGGATTTTACGAAAAATTTTAATTGATTTTAAGTAATTATGTTATTTTTAATTGGACTGGAACGCGCGATTTAGCGAACTTCAGAACAGTGTAACAGTTAGACGCATTAAAACACCTGAAGATGGCCATCTATGGCCGAAACATGTTGTGTTAAGTGTTAAATGGTGAATGAACAATTGTTACATTATCTATGTACTGTGAATACACAGACGTTTGGTTAAAGATTTGCAACAGGATGCTGAAATACAGCTTCGACATAAAGTTAGGACGATCTTTAAAACACACCCATAGGAGTTCACTCAAGAAAGCCAGGCCGGAAAGAGATCTGCAACAGACGGCACGGTGCGTCTATAGCATTCCCTGCGAACGTGGCAGAAGCTACACTGGCGAAACAGGCAGACTTCTAGCCCGGGAAGTCCAGGAATGGAGGCACAATCTTCAACAGGGTGTTTTAGAAAAATCAATATTAGTCCAATATGCCTATGAAGATGGTCATAGAGTAGTCTGGCACGAAATTTTGGAAATTGAAAGTAACAGCAGGTGTAGGGAATACAAGAAATCGGCCCATATGGCATGCTAAACCCACTTCGGACATTTCTCCCATCTGGAGTCCCCTTACCAGCAAATGAGGTCACCAACTCGCAGAGATCTGTATGACGTTACAGAATCTTCATGGGTTTCTATCAGGTTTTAGTCTCGAGTGTTAAGTTTTTTACTCCCCGGGTGGCGCTAGCGGTAGGCATAGAATTCTCTGTTTAACCCTTCCCATGCACTGGTTTTCACACACTTGATTTGCTGCATAAAATTTCCGCCTCAGTTTCTACCTTAGTTTCAGGTCCGTGCATGCTTTACCACAATTTTATTGTACAGATTACTATTATCATCCTTCGACGAAGCCTGATCTCAGGTACTTACATAGCTCTAGTTATATTGACATGGGTTTTCCTATGATTGAGGTTAGCTTGTTCTAAGGGACCCAACAGATTACGTGTCTCCCCCCTCACATGAGGACGGAAACTGAGCCACTTTTCGAAACGTTGTTTTCTTAGATTTTAGGATGCGGGACGTGGACCAAGTCCAAAATCCCAGTAATTCTGAGTGTTATACCCCATCGTCAGAACCCTTCAGAATCCACAGTTTCACTGATTCATACACGCTACAGACCACTACAAGTACAGCGCACATAAAATTTTGTTTATTCAGTAGTCACTGCTAAGTAGCAGCTGCTAAAAATGCAACAAGACTGCTAACGGCCGGCATCGACCTCCGACTCACGACCGACTGCTGAACTGCCGCTCGCGTACAGTGATCCTTCAAACACAAATGTTTCGAATAGTACATTTTTACTTGCGTTTTAATTTCACGAATATGCAACTGAGCCGTCAAATGTCTCTTTTATCCTGTGTAATCGTTAGGTATGTATCCGGATATAAAGGGCGGTTATGCCCTCCTCATTTCCGGTGTTCTCGTTATCACACAGTTTAATAAAATGAGAGAACACTGCATCTCATCTGTTAGGCAAAGCTGTCCCTGTAACAGGCCATGGAAGCTCATAGGGCCGTGAGACGCTGACGGTCGCGCGTATCTAGACAATCGGCTCACAGGTGGCGGTAAGTTTTGTCAGCCTTACGCTAAGGCCGCCCTTTACCCCCATGAAGATTACTGGTATTCATTTGTGCCAGAGGATGAGTCGACCCCAGGACCATAGTGCGGCTGGAAGGATTATGCAAATTAAAAAAAATCCACCTCTTCGAGACCGCCTCTGTGGTCTAGTGGTCAAGAGTTCCTGGCTACAGATCCAGAGGTTTCTGAGAAGTAGTGGGTCTGGAACGGGGTCCACTCAGCCTCGTGAGGATAATTGTGGAGCTCTTTTAAGGAAATAGCGTCTCCGGTCTAGAAAACCGAGATTAACGGCCGTGAGGATCCGTTGCGCTGACCACGCGACATCCTCTATCCGCAAAAGTTGGCACTAACTTCGCCGACAAGCGGCAGTCGCTCGGTCGGTATAGCCAGCTTGTGGACTACAGGCCACGGAGTTTTTTCGGGACTCAAAGCCGCGGCCTTCCGACTTGTAGCATAGTGTCTACCGCGTGCACCAATGAAATATATACGCACAGCCTTCTTGCTAGTTACATTAACAACTTTGAATGAAACTGCCTCAGAAGCCAAATGGTTCATCAAGTCAGTGCAGAGAATTCGAAACCCCTGCTGGGCCAAAACTCATCTTAAAATAAATCTTGTAGCGAAAGGGCTTAGTTTCGGTGAACACATTAGCGGAACCCCTGCAAATGCTTTGGTTCGGCAGAAAGCAGTTTCACAATCTGTAACGGGTCCTTGCAACCAAAGTATAATTTAAATGCCCCTCTATTCATTGGCCCTCAACCCCCCCCCCCGGTCAAAGCAACAGCTTGATGGCTACTGTGCACGTGATTCTGAAGCCACTGACACCTGACTGCTTCTATTTATGTGAACCAACTGCTTCCATTAGCAACCCCGCCAGAAGTTAGTAATCATTGCTTCAACTGACATGCCTTATACATAAATCCGTGTTAACGTTGCTATACGAAGACACGCTATTCTTCCAGTTAGAGGCACTGCATTATAAATGAAACTTAATTTGTAAACACAGATCTCCTAAATGAATACAGTACAGTCTAATTATCATCGAATTATTTTGGGTTCACAGGTGTACAGAGACAGTTACGTATTGATGATTAATTGTGGCAACTGCAGTTTGGAGTTTCGAAATTTCTGATACAGCTGTGGGTTCGTCATAATTCGTCGATCCCGACACCTTTATACCCTTAGAGCATCAAGAACTAAACAAAATTAACAATCGAAATGAATAGCTATTCCATGCATATTCACTTACTCAGCTGGCCGAGAAATTCATATTCGGACCGCAACATCCATCGTTGGCATCAGCAAATGCAAATAAAGCAAAGTTCTGTCTATGCTTAACTAATCAGACTTCATGCCATGAAGATACATGGAGGAGTGGAGGTACAGCTGTACTATTCTTGACCGTAGCACTAGACTGAGAGAAGCACGCGGTAGCGTAAGTGGTTGAGGAACTATGCTACAAACCGGAAGGTCGCGGGTTCGAGTCCCGAGGCGGATTTTTTTTTCCATTTACATAATCCTTCCAGCCGCACTATGGNACGGTAGCGTAACTGGTTGAGGCACTATGCTACAAACCGGAAGGTCGCGGGTTCGATTCCCGATGAGGCTATTGGATTTTTCA
>NW_019741981.1:4107544-4237824 GCF_002891405.2 Cryptotermes secundus
CGCGGGTTCGATTCCCGATGGGGCGCATTTTTTTTCCCAATTTACATAATCCTTCCAGCCGCACTATGGCCTTGGATTCCATTTATCCTCTAACGGATATTGAGTACCAGGAATCTTTCTATGGGTAAAGGGCGGCCGGTGCGTAAGACTGACAAACCTCATTGCCATATGGGAGCCTAGACGTCTCACAACCCTATGGGCTCTCACGGCTTTACCTTACTGGATTGAAATGGTCACCTTCACGCCCCTGCTGCTGTACCTCCAGTACATATAGGATAGAAGGTTGGGTAGGCCCAAGAGCCAGTCTGGACGCTGAAGAGAAGTGAAAAAATCTTGCCATACCGGGAATCGAACCCGGACCGTCCAGCCCGTGGTAGGTCGCTACACTGATTCCTGCCCCAAGAACGATGTCCTTTTCATAATGTGCAATTTAAACTGAGTATTAAGAAAGTAGGTCCTGCATTTCAGGCGGTTATATACTTCTTTCGCATATTAAGCAAAGGAACCATAATGAAGGTCAACGAAGTTTGTCAGCAAATTTCCAAGTGCACCCTCTTTCGTGGAAACACTGTTCGTAATTAACCGAACTGCCTGCTTCCTGGGATTTGCACAAGGTGGGAACTGAACATTCAGCCTCAGGGGTCACCACACTGCACACCTGACGACTTTTCTTGTGACATCGTGTCAAGAGTGCGGCGTATGGGTGTACAGAGCAGGTCAGTAGCTCAGATGCACTCGACCCTGAAGATGGAGGCGATACGTTATTCCGAAACATCTGTCGATTTTCAACGGATTACACAGCGTTACAACGCAAACGACAGTAGTCTTCATAACCACCACAGTGAGAATCTCAAACCCTCAATTTCAGATTTTGTTCTTTTCAAAACGTATAATGGGCAAGAACACATGGCCTCCGAAAACTCAGGAGTGATTTTCTGGACACCCTATACCGTGTACCGGATGTTGCTGAAATCATCATGCGAATAAAGCAGCGTGGGTTTCGCACACTTTGAACTTAATTTAGAACCTACAGGTATATAAGGGGTTGAGAAAAGAACAGGTAGCAAAACTGAAAACAGGTAACGGACATTCTGAAGGGGGGGAGGGGGAGGGGCTAGCTATTCGCCACAACGGTGCTCCGCCCCAAATAAACCAACAGCAGAGATGGGAATGAACACATGCAAACCGGCCGCTCGGAACGGCACCAAAATGGCCGCTGCCACTTCCTCTCATGATACAGGTGCGAATATCGGCACTTTATTCAGAACCGGCACCAGCAACCCCTGTTCTGTATCGCGCTTCTTGCCAGACGTACCCGGCAGACACTTCCTGTCACGGGAACAACCGTTCAAACGTTTGTTTCACGAATGATACACTCAGCGGAACATATCCCAGGTGGACAATATTTGAAGGAGCACGTTAATAACAGGGACACGCGGTAGGGTAGTTGGTTGAGGCACTAAGCTACAAGTCAGTTGGTTGCGAGTTCGATTCCCGATGAGGCCATTGGATTTTTCAAATGATCTAATCCTTCCAGCCGCAATATGGCCCTGGGACCGACCCAGCCTCTAGCAGAAATAGTACCAGGAACTTTACCTCCATCTGAGCCGACTGTCTAGAATATGTGGCATCCTCGACGTCTCGCAACCCTATGGGCCTCCACGGCTTGTTACAGCAAGAGCTTTACCTTCAACATTAATAATAATTCAATTCTTTATTATTTATGTCCCGAGTCAACAGCCGCAAGGCCAATTACAATAATAATAATTGGTAATGCGTACAATGTGCTCTTTACTGTAAGTAGTCACGGAGTACGTTTTTCACAGTCTACCATAGGGTAAAAGGTAAAGGTAGCTGCCCATTTGCTCAACTAATTAAGCACTACGCCATGAAGACGTATGGGGAGTGGATGTANAGCCGACAGTATATGTGGGAGCCTCGACGTCTCGCAACCCTATGGGCCTCCACGGCTTGTTACAGCAAGAGCTTTACCTTCAACATTAATAATAATTCAATTCTTTATTATTTATGTGCCGAGCCAACAGCCGCAAGGCCAATTACAATAATAATAATTGGTAATGCGTACAATGTGCTCTTTACTGTAAGTAGTCACGGAGTACGTTTTTCACAGTCTACCATAGGGTAAAAGGTAAAGGTAGCTGCCCATTTGCTCAACTAATTAAGCACTACGCCATGAAGACGTATGGGGAGTGGATGTATAGATCCATGTATTCTTGACCTCGGCACTAGATAAAGGTTCACGGTTCACGGCCCGAGGAAAATGCGCCCGATACCCATTGGATAGGAGGCTGGGTGGAGCCCAGAATTGGTTTGGGACGATGTGGAGAGGAAGAAATCTTGCCCCAACCGGAACTCGAACTCGAACCCCTCAGTCATCCAGCCCGTAGCCAGTCACTACACCGACTGCGCTATCCCGGCTCCTCTGCATATATATTTTCACACGGTGTTGCTTGTTGGAATATGGAGAAGCTTCATTCTTCAAGAGTTTCTGGAGGCGAACGGTTACAGTTGAAAGGAAAGTTCAGAGCGGATACATACCGTCCTGTTCCACAACGCCAGTATCTGAGCACCCTACCGAACTCCCTATTCCTAACAAGAAGCACGTTCTTTGAGTCCGTGTTTTCATCAGGGGCCCAATATGACACATTCCTCTCTCGTGCAGGCTTATGTGATACGAGTATATCACGTCGATAAGAATTCATATCGTATGTCTTCTGGATGACATTGTGTACTCTGGAAGTGGAGGACCATAATGCCATCCTCAACGATGATATCCACACAAACTAAATGACTCCATACCTACAATATAGTATATAAAACTTGCGACGACATGTACACAAGCCTGCACACAGCAAGCTCCAACCGCATTACTGCAAATAGTGATCACCCGTTACAAGCAAATAAACCGCACAGAAAACTAGATGTTTACTTTGTATTCGCTAACCAAAAGCGTGATACAAGTTATAAAAACTTTCAGCGATATGTGATGTGTGACGCTTGGAAGTTCTATATCAGTGTTTCTCAGGCGCCGGGCCGCGACCCCGTACAGGGCCCTGACATCAATTATCCCGAGACCTCGTCTTATAGAAAAAAAGAATTTACCGTGCCGCGGTCTGACAACCACTGCTCTATATTACAGTCGAGTTGGTGGACCTCTCCGACACTGGGAGCATGGGTTCGAACACTGCTCAGAGTTGCACTATGTCCCACTTTTAGGATTGTTCTGGGGCTCTGATGGGTCACACCCCAGTCAAAGGAGTTCTATGTGCCTAAAGGCGCGTCCACATTACTCGTGCTCGTGCGTCAGAAGCTTACTGCTGCCGGAAAATCAGGATCTGGAGCTGATATCTGTTGTGAAGAAATGCGAACGCTTTGTATGCAAACCAGTTTGGGCGTCCACTTCGTCAGCTCCAGATCCTGATTTTCCGGCAGCAGTAAGCTTCTGACGCACGAGCACGAGTAATGTGGACGCGCCTTAACGGATTCATTGAAAAAAAGTATTTTTGAATCGCAAGAAGCTAGAGTATGTCCATAGTGAAGTTCTGTTTCCGCTTCAAGAAACGTGGCAGCCAGGTCGCGCCATAGCTCAAGCGGTTAGTCGCTGGCTTCCCACGTCGGCGGCCCGGGTTCGATCCCGGGTCTGGTCAACTGGGATTTGTGGTGGATAAAGTGGCGATGGGACGGTTTTCTCCCGAGTACTTCGGTTTCTCCTGCCAATCTTCATTCCACCAAATTCTCCATCATCATAATTACCCGGGGCAGGCTACAATAGGCCAATCAGTGGCCGCCGTGCCGAATGGACCCAGTTGGACTCCACCCCCCACTAAGCGAATTAAGAAAACGTGGCAGTTAAACAAAACCGAAATCAAATTCCTCAGGTAATATTTTATTATCGGATGTCAACACCAAATTCCACTGAAATCTATCGAGTACTTCTGCGAGATGAAACATGCGGCAGGATGTATGGATTCGTTTCGGTAACTCAGGTTAGGTAGCGTATGGTGACTATTTGCATGATAGCGCATGACTAAATGAGAAATATGTGGAAGGAAACTGCGGCGGTCTGATCTGATAAGCCATTCCGGGATTTGCATGGAGGGACTCAGGAAACAATGCTAACATTTTAAGAGCTACGATCAACATTGCTCGATACAAAAATCTGAATTCGAAATATCTGAAAAAGCAGCATATATTTATACCTGTAAGAGATATGGAAGGGGCTGGACGGCCGAGGGGTCAGGAATTCGAGTCCCGGTAGGGTCAAGAATTTTCCATTCTCCACGTCGTCCAGACCGGCTATGGGGCCCACCCAGCCTCCTATCCTATGAGTATCACGGGTAAAGGGGCCGGGGCGTGTAACTGACCACTCACCTCCAGCTAGTACCGAGGTCAAGAAAATGTGGCTCTATACATCCACTCTCCCATATGCCTTCATGGCGTAGCGCTTAATTAGTTAACGCACAGGGATAGCTTTACCTTTAAGAGATATGGAATGCTTGGAAAGTACAGTTTTCTTAAACGAAACTACAGAACACTCAACTAATCATTGTTAAGTAAAAGTAAAGTAAGAGAGTAAAGGTGTCCCTGTAACAGGCCGTAGAGGCCGATAGGGTTGTGAGATGTCGAGGCTCCCACATTTTCTAGACAATTAGCTTACAAATGGCGGTAAAGCTCTCAGTCTTACGCGCCGACGGCCCTTTACCCCTAAGAATATTCCTGGTACTCATTTCTGTTAGAGACTGAGTCGACCCCAGGGCCATAGTGCGGCTGGAAGGATTCGGTAAATTGAAAAAAAAAAAAAATCAAACGACCTCATCGGGATTCGATCCCGCGACTCATTGTTAGGGATACTAAATCAAGGACTACGTTAGGAATACGGGAAAAGAAACGGGGAGTACTTCAGCAAGTGTTAGGCCTAGCGCACACGTGCAATTTTTAGTTGGCCGAAAGTTGTGCACGGTCGCGGAGGCCCAACGACTGTTGAGGGAGGTGCGCGCACATACAGTTTCGAGTTGTCCACAACTGTACGCCAATGAGCAGTCGGTCAGTCGCAGTAGTGTGTGCATTGTTGTTAAGATTAAGGGGGGAAAAAGGCCCCATTACAAACACAAAGCACACAAAAATAGTATTTTTCTCTTACATAACATTAAGGGTACGATCATAAATTATTAGCGGGGCCCAGATTTTGATGACCTGATAATATTTGTAAAATGACCGAAAAAATCCAGAAAAATTACCTAAAATATGACCCAAAAATGTAATATGCAGGCCCCGGATTTTGATGACCTGAAAATATTAAAAAAATGACCTATAAAAGACCGAAAAATCCAGAAAAATGACCTAAAGGATGAAAGAAAGAACACTTCGCTTCCATGTTATTCACATTTCAGAAAACATATGAAGAAAAGTTCCCTAAAATGGCTAAAAATGACTAGAAATACCCTTAAAAGTCCAAAAATTTACCAAAAAATGACAAAAAATTACCTATAAAATTTACATTTCTCTAACCAGCAGCTCATGTCCTAGATTTATATACGTGTATTTAAGAGCATCGCATAGAATACGAGTAAAAAAAGATGACGTCATCAAAATCCGGGCCCTGGTTATTAAGACTCATTACACTTCGGTAAGAACTGTCAACGAAACAAAAATTGATCATGCTGAAAATACTGTATATGCAATATATTAGAGAAAACTTTTCAAATAAACAGAAATAATTGTACTATATATATAATTAAAATATTTAACAGAAATTTATTGTCTTAAAGTACTATTATATAAGGTACTGTATGTAATTTATGAAGATTATAGTAACTGCCTAAAGTATAGATAATTACCTTCAGTTTTTTTCTCTTCAGGAGCCAAACCATTCCAGTTTTCAATCAAAGCGGTACACGCCTCTTCCCATAACTTTTTCTTATCATCAGTATCAGAATATTCTTTGCGTACTTGTAAATAAAAGAGGTGGCCACTTCTCCACTTCTGCTATAAGCTTGTCAATGCTTTGATCCCACATGTTGCAACTAGCTTGAGCGCGAAGACGGGCAGGAAAATACACAAATTGTAGACTGAGGGACAAATCGTGCACGATTTCAAGTTGCATGGGTGCGCACTCCCATAACAGCTCATGTACACCGGCGTTATCAACAGTTCGGTCGGTGAGCAGTTGAGGTAGAACTCAACTGCTCACCGATTGTTGGAACAACTATCGTGATGTGCGCGCGCTCCCATTAAACTCAACGTTTCTCGGCGACGTGTCCAACTATCGGCCAACTAAAATTTGCATGTGTGCGCTAGGTCTTAGAGAGAGAGCTGTGTGAATCCGCATTCAAGTTACGTCTCGTTTGGTTCTATAAATATCACTGGTAATGCCTCCAGTTTGTGTGGGTGTGCAACTCAAAGTCTCCATCCTTTTCGCTGTGCTTTCTTTAACTACATCCAGAGAACTGTTGTGTAAGGGTGCGGCCACACAAAGCGCTACGTACGCTATGTTCGCTATACGAACAGAAAAATATCTCCCTTTATTTCCAATGTGACTGGCCACACAGACTTCTGTACGCTATGGTAGCTGCGTCGCAGTGTGTTTGATTCTCGGCTATATTTTTAAAACGTCGCACTGGACGGGCATGGGCACTAGGCTCGCTTCCAGGTGTCAGCTGCCCGCCTCAGTAATTTCCCAGTCTGATTACAACACGTGTTACGTATCATTCAGCGCAGTATTCGCTTAGATGAAAATGACACTGGAGGAATTAACTGAAGAAGTAAGGAAGTATCCATGTTTGTGGAACAAAGGGTTAGAAGAATATCGGAACCAGAACATGCGGGATAATGCCTGGGACATGATTTCTGGAGAATTGAATACACCAGGTAATGTACAAACATTGTTCTTTTGTCTGTAAGTGAAGAAGTTATTTTCATCAACCCATTCATTCGGAAATATTCTTTAAATTTAACTTCATCGTCACGTAACTGCTTTATCAGATGATGAAATTCACCAAACTTTGTTCTTCTTAATTTCACGCCATGTACCCACTTCCTTTTGCGTTTACACAAGGAAAGTAACAGCAAAAGCTCATCGCTGCCCCCCCCCCCCNCGGCCAACATCTCATTCAAGACTGAGCAGTTTCGTACCAAACATAGCTTTCTGTGTGGCCAAGCGGTGTGGCGAACATAGCGTAGCGCTGTGTGGCTGCACCTTAAGGCAGCGTGACATTTTGGTCAGTTTCATTCTACAGACGTTCCTCAAGAGTGTCTCCTGCCTATGCTAGACTACTGCAGTGTCGATTTATTGCGTCTTGGTATGACATTCGATCCACTTGCAAGCCTAGATTTTATGGTGAGCATCGATATAATATCAGATCAGTCAGCGATTATCAATTTGCTTATCTAAATAGACTGTTACCTCGCTTAGTAAATCTGGATATACCGCAACTTGAGAAGTAAGGACATCGCGGATGGCTGATTCATGTGAAGCAGACGTGTGGTGTCTTGCTGTACTATGGTAGTCATACTCCTGCTCAAACGCTCAGTGCCGCGAGGGAGCGCGCTAACGAGTGACAGTGACCAGCGCCAGCTCACATACTTGGCTCGGTGTCTTTTCAGACGGACGTTCTTCCTCCTGACGTCTGTAAACCTTGACAACCCCTGCCGCGCATTTTCTAAACTTTGGAAGGCAGCGTACTGCAGTGCACGTTCTTTTTCACATCCCACAATATTCGCCGAAATAAGTTTCTTAATTCAAACTCAGGGTGGCTGAGGAAGCGGCTTACATCACACGCCTCCTTACATTGGTCGTTGAACTCGATATCTTATGCTATTTTATTACACTTGTTTCACTGCTTTTAGCTTCAACTGCAAAAATTCGCAATTCAATACATTCTGATATCTGTACCTTTCGAGTCGTTTACGAATAGATTCTTCAGACATCATTTTTTTGGCAAAAAAAGTTTAGAAACATTCATATGAATAGGCCGCGTTAACGGGGAAAGTTCCATTAAGCTGGGAGAACTGTATCTTGGGAAATCTGTCCATAATTTTAAACCTGGCATGGACTTGAGAAAACAGTCCCGAGTAGCGATCCTAACGAATATAAAAACAAAACTGCCCCCTCACCATTCCAAGATGGCATACACGGGCGTAGAAATAAAGCTCTAAGTGCTCAGTCCTGAACGTATTCACACTTATTGCTCTGGTGCGCTGACCGTCTTCCCTAATGGAAAGTACCTAAATGCCTCCCACCAGCAGTGCACTACGTCAGCAAGCACTCAATGTCACGTGACATACATTCAGCAGGCTGGTCGTTAGCGTCTATCATACAGCCTTATCTCCTATTCCAACAGACTGTGTGTGGTACATTAACTTGCAGAAACAATGATTTTTAGGCTATAATCGCCCAATTCCGGCGCTGTAAAGTGACGAGTGATGAGCAGGGACAAAACAAGCGCACAGAAAAAATGCACGCTGTGTTAAGTCTTCACAGTTCCAATGTGCGTGCTATATTAATACTCGTAATTTTGGAACATGTCTCGAATACATCTGATCCGTAGTAAAGGTATGACGAACTGTTAAACGGTTAAACTCATATGGGCTGAGACAGATTAACTCCGCACAGCACATTATTACACATAATCCTGAGTTTTTCAAACAATATTTCGGGAGCAGGTCCACTTCCCGAAACGGTGCATCTGAAGAAAGGCACGACAATGTTACATTTATTGCTACATTCCAACGTCAGAATAGTTTCAACTTAGCTCAAACACAATACAGTTTGGGCTGTGTGTCGAGTAGTTTCAGTGCCATTAGAACTGTCATGATGTTGTAATTTGGGTATACAGACGAGCTAATTGATCAGTTTCGCTATTGAACTTATCTTTCGGAACATACCTCTCATAGAATACTATGATGTGCGTGTGATTAAGTTGATGCAACGAAATGGTTGCCAAGTTTCATCCTTCAGCGTTCTTTTCGACTGCCAAGTTGTGTTTCTTTCTTCTTTTATGGCATGGGAAGACAAAAATGTTCACTGCCTCTTGACTTCGTTGTCATTTGTAACAACTTTCCGAATTAATACAACACTCGTAACACTCCCTTAACATTAAATAGGCTATGCATAGGTTAACGGAAACCAACGGCTTCTCATCAAGTCCGTAGTAGGCACCTCAGTATATTTCGTGAATTACTGACAAAAATACGTTCTAAAACTGTAAATAAAAAATATTCGGATCCCCCCTCCCCAAAGGTAAACGAAATATTTCGTGTCATTTGCCGGAAAAAAAATATCGTAAGATTAAAGTGTGAAAATTTCTGAGCCAAATTACCCCGTCCTCTCTCACCGGTCAAAGAAAAAAAAAAACTGACAATGGGGTGAGTGGCAAACAAAGACGTTCCGTTGCGTAGCTGCTGCAATGTAGGCCTATATTACCTATAGGTTCCTTTCTTTTAACTTCTTTGTGAAAAGTGTCTGGCAGGACGCGAAAGGCAAACGAAGAATAAATAAATTTGCGGGAAGAAATTACTGATAAAAATTCCGGTTTTACAAGAAACAGATTCGCGAAGTGAAAGTTGAGCACCACTTCCCCTAAAATTCGTTTGAGTGAACCAGTTTTATGTTTCCAAGGGCACTCATCCCGCAGTCGAACTGCCTGAGTAACTTCTTCACACATCAGACAATTTTCAGTGGCAGTAAATTATGTGAATTTGATGTGCTGACTATTCCTAATGGATGTGACAATACTGCCCTGAAGATGGTTGCCGCCTGTTCCTCCGAAACGTCGGTAAAAATGTATCAGACTTAACGGCATCACATGCGGCAGTAATCTTCGAAGTAAATTCGGTGACTAATAATTGTGCGGTCTATTGCAGAATGTTACCACTGTCCAGGCAAGCAGCCTGGTAGCGTAACGTGGCACCACTGGCGTGACATGGCGGTTTTCCTGCTGACGCAACACACAACTACGCCTCGGAAACTCGCGGTTAACATACGCCAGATTTCTCAGCAAAATGGGATATTCCTTCAATTCTGCACTGTAATCCAGTGGTTTCGACTGATTCTACACCATGACAAGCAATTGTTTATTATGTCAGCATTTGTGCGTCTCATTGTGACCAGACATTTGACATGTTTTTCAAGATCCCGGAGGCAAATTATCAGTCATTACATTGCACCATTTAATTTCCATATGCAGAAGTTCTTTTTATATCGCAATGCCGCAAACATTCCATCTACATACAGCTCTGTAGAAAAACTGTGCAACATTTAATGCACGACGTATCCTAAATGTAAAAAAAAAAAAAGTACAGTTGTTCCTGTGCTTCGCTAGTTAAGCATTACGCCATGAAGACGTATGGGGAAGTGGATGTATAGATCCATATTTTCTTGACCTAGGCACTACTTGCAGGTGAGTGGTCAGCTTCCCGTCCGAGCCGTTCACTGGAGAGGAGGCTGGTACGACGTGTCAAGAAAAAGGTAAACTCTTAGACGAACGCCATTCGGAATCCTCCTCCTTGAGAACGGGTAAAATTTAATGGGCCAGTTTTCGGGAAATTATGCATCGTTTCAGCTTCACATTCTGAATGTCTTTCTGTTTGAAAGTACAACATTCTTTTTCGTGTGTCCTCTTGCCCTTAGAAACCTGATTTATCCCATTATTTTGTTTAGAAAAGCGGAAATCCGAGTTAGGATTTTCATTATTCGACTGCAGACTCGAGTCTTGCATCTGACCACATCTGCACTTAACTCGTGTCTCCTGAATACGGATCTTAACAGATACTCGTTTAAGCATCACCTTAATTTAGACAAACACGTTATCATTCTTAACGACTACAACCATAACACCAATGACGGAAGTATGAAACCGGAAGACAATCATCAGCTGGCAAACACGACAAGCGTCTTCACCAACTTGACAACGTGTAACGTAGTTCATTTCCAGAACTTCACACAATTTTTCTAAGCAAGCATGTTCTGCTTACCTTCGTCGAATTAAAATCTTGATATTCTTCCAAAACATCCCCCAATGAAACTGCAAACATCAAAGAGTAGTGAAACGCGTAACATTAGTTGAACGAACTGTATAGGAACACTCGAACAAATACACCATCCTGTATTGTTGTCGGTTTAATTGAACATCGCTACTTCATGAATAAGCTATAAGCTATGGAGTAATGTACTTTCAAGTAAAAAAAAATCTCCGTGGTCTGTAGTGCGCAAGCTAACTATACCGACCGAACGACCGCCGCTTGTCGGCGAAGGTAGTGCCAATTTTTGCGGTTAGAGGGTGTCACGTGTACAGCGCAACGGATCCCGACGGCCGGTAATCTCGGTTTTCTAGACCGGAGCCGCTATTTCCTTGAAATAGCTCCTCAATTATATCCTTCAAAGTCCGGCAACTAAACCAAAGGGCAGTTTTCAGATAGCGGGAAACCCAAATGCAATTAAATTCACTGCACTTTTCAGTTATAAATTCAAGTTGTCTGTTACCTTATCGCCGACGTAAACGCACACAGGCGATTTCTGGGAGTTGCCAAGGCGTTGATTTGAGCTGAACACTGTAACAAAAGAACAAAACATGTTTACTTTCAACAAAATTGTGTTTGCTTGTCACTCAAATCCTAATCATGACCAAAGCTGCACGCAAGGCATAACTGTTAAGTTGAATTCACAAACATTCTGGTAAAATTGTACACAATTTAATTTTTCCTTCCAAGCGTACAGCAAGAAATACTCCATTTATTATTTGGATACTTTGTCCTAAAGACAGACTATGGGACTGATGGCGGAGTTCCGAGTCCCGGTAGGGGCAGCACTTCCTCTTCTTCACGTCGTCCAGATCGGCTCTGAGGCCCACCCAGCCTCCTATCCAATGGGTACTGGAGGTCTTTCGCCAACGATAAAGCGGCCGAGGCGTGAAGCTGGCCACTCGTCTCCAACTAGTGCTGAGGTCAAGAATACGTGGTTCTATACATCCACTCCCCCATACATCTTAATTAGTCAAGTACAGGGACAAATTTACCAACTTGAGGGGTCCTAGAGAAATGAAACCTCCGCAAGGGCTACCGCCTTGCCGTGATGAGGTGGTCCGCGTGCCCCTACGACCCTGAGAGCTAAGCTGGTGGGAGTGTAAGCTCCTGGTAGGGCCACTTGTGCCAAGCAGGTCAAAGGGTGGGGTAAATACAAAGTGTAGTCCCTGGTCCTCCAGGTTGGGAGTTGGGCGCGGGACTAACTACCGCACCACGGAAAAAATTCACTGTTACGAAACCATGGAGGAGGCCAAGACTCAAAACAGAGTTGCAGCACCAGGAAATAGGAAGGGACAGAAATAAAAATACACTGAGTGAAAATATTCAGAACTCTTTAACGCACAACCGCGACTGCTAGCACAGGTTTCATGCACAAAGTCATAAATTGGACAAAACAAACAAATCCAACTCCGTGGCCTGTTTTCCGCAAGCGAACTATATCGACAGAGCGACCGCCGCTTGTCGGCGAAGTCAGTACCAACCTTAGCGGAGAGAGGGTGTCGGGTGGTCAGCGAAAGGAATCCCCACGGCCGTTAATTTCGGTTTTCTAGACCGGAGCCGCTATTTCCTTGAAATAGCTCCTCAATTATCCTCACGAGGCTGAGTGGACTCCGCTCCAGATCCACCACTTCTCAGAAAATCTGGGAGCGCAGGGAATCGAACCCGGGACCTCTGGATCCGTAGCCAGGAACTCTGACCACTAGACCACAGCCCCAAAATCAGAATACCTCTGATCAATGTTACTGATAGGAGGACTTTTTGAGCTGCTGGGTGTATTAAAACAACACTTCTCCCCGTCAACAAACAACTGGTGCAAGAAATGGAGAGCTTCACCGGATGGCCCTACACACTTTATGTGCATGTCTGATTGCATACTTTTATAGTGCAGCTAACATCCGGTCGGTAACAATGAACTTCTTTCGGCAACGCAGGTTGCTACACTATCGGCCATCCCACTTGGCTTCTTGCGTCAGATCAGATCTGAAGCTATCGGATCGCCTTATACGCGCCTAGGCAACAAGAAATTAACATGACGTAACAAGAAATGAATCACCTGCACTGCAAGGTCGAGACCACATCAAGGTCTGCCTGGCTACCACGGTTATCCACTAATACAAGTGGACCTTACAGCCAGGTGCCAAGGCATTTACTCCGACAACACGCCATACTAGGGGTAACAGAATTCAACGTCCTACACTATGGGAGGCAGAAGTCGGTATGACAAACCATGTTCGGATATATGGCCAATAGTTTCCCGTATTTGATAAACTTAATGGTGAAAATCTGTGTTTCCCAAACGGTGTTCAGTGAAACTTTGGGCTCCTCAAAGTGAAAATAAGTGTAAGATATAGGTGAAGCTATTCCTGTAACAGGCCGTAAAGGCCCATAGTGTTGTGAGACGTCGACAATCGGCTCACAGATGGCGGTGATGCTGTTAGCCTTACACTCCGACAGCCCTTTACCCCCAGGAAGAATCCTGGTACTCATTTCTGTTAAAGGCTGAGTAAACCCCAGGGCCATACTGAGGTTGGAAGGATTAGGTAAAATGATAAGTCCACCTCATCGGGACTTGAACCTACAACCTTCCAGCTTGTAGCATAGCGCATCAACCAACTACGCTACCGCGTTACCCCGTAAAATAAGGGTTTCACAAGAAAATTCCAACACAGTATAAAAACGATAATTTAAACGGTACTGTCACTATAAAGCTTCACGTAAAACAATTTTCATTTGAGTACATAGTTATGGGAAACTCGTTGCTTCAATTGCGCAGCAGCAAAAACAGAGGCAGACTACATGCAGTGTGCCACGTATCAGAACTAAACTTACAAACATCAAGCCAAACCTAAAAACATTCAAGGGGGGAAAAAAGGCCACTCTTTCCAATGAAAATAGCAAACATGAGGCATATTAGCTTTCAAATTTCATTCTTCAGATGCATGAAAGCGATTTTTGCTTTAAATACACGCAATTAAATATGTTGATATCATATCCTTGTTTGTAACATTTACTTATTATCCTCATCTATTTGTGGTCTACACTTTTAGCTTCTTACATGAGGCACGGGAAAGCTACAAACCATGACAGTGCGTCATGCTGCCGGACCGCTTAAACTGTAAACATGTTTCCGAATTACCAGTCGTCATGAACGCAGAGCCGTTGCTACGAACCACACAAACCTTCAGCTCGCATTTTAGTAACATATGATTAATGAAAAAGAATTTAATCTTATTCAGTCGGCGACAGGGCGTAAAATACGTGACCACACATCCAATTTATCATGCTGTGAAACCCCGACCAGCATTCCCTTCGTCTTGTCAGACGTTTCAGTTCAAAACAATTACACATTTCTGGGTTATAACTCCGTGTAGTTCGGAGATAGCCTGACGTTTCGGGCAACATATCATATCCGCCTACGCTCAGCTTACTGCCTCGTTTCAGTTTGGCTTACTCTTCAGACCTGAAGATGGAGGCGATATGACCCTCCAAAACATTGCGCTCTCTCCGAATTATACGGAGTTTAAACCCCAGAAGACCGTACTCCTCATAGTAACTTCCGTAAAAACCTCAAATCCAACACAGTAAAAGATCTGCTTTCCGGCCAGTTTTGTTAGATTTCTCTGAAAACATAGTGCACAAGCGGTTAGTCGCTGGCTTCCCACGCGGCGGCCGGGGTTCGATCCCGGGTCTGGTCAAGTGGGATTTGCGGTGGACAAAGTGGCGCTGGGGCAGGTTTTCTCCGAGTACTTCGATTTTCCTTGCTAACCTTCATTCCACCAATTGCTCCACAATCACCCTCACCTATCGTCTGGGGCTGGTACAATAGGCCAGAAGTGGCCGCAGTACAAGGGACTTAGTCCCACCCCACTAGCAATAAAAAAAATAGTGCACAAACCATTTTCCAGGTCTAAACCGCCGACACGTGTTCCCAGCGTGTTGATCGACTGGATTGTATTGGAATGAAATCTTTTTATCTCTGAGAATGGACGAAGTCACAGACAGGTAGAAGCCAGGAGCAGGGCGGGTGAAACATACCTTGAGAAATCACGTAAAATTCATTAGATAGGAAGTCTCAAAAGCAAAACCATTTCATACAACATTCACACTGCGACTGCCTAAGAAGCGAGTCTATATTTGCAGTGGGCACTAAAATCTCAACAGGCGTGTGACAGAACTGGCCAAATTAAACCTAAAGGAAATATGTAGGAGGCAGCATTGAAACGCTCATCATAATTACTGTCTTTAACACCTACCAAAACATTTAAATGTGTACTTTTGGTAAATTCCTTGTAAGGAAGACAGGATCTGCCGCGAACGTCGCTTAAACTGCACAGCATGAAACCTTTCATTATAGAAAATTTCAATTCCCACAAAACCAACATCAATTCTTGAATTCGGGAGGCATCGGCCATCCTCACAGATTTTCAATAGTCTTCCTCAGTCTCTCCTGGGAAATACCCGAATATTGCTTCAATTATATCACGACCGCTTCCTTCCAGATCCTTTTCAATCCATCATAGCACCATTCGAAGCTAAGTAGTGCGCTATATAGGCAGCGCCGCAGAAACACACAAAATAAAATATATTATCTCTCTTTAGGATCCGGGATAGCGCAGTCGGTATAGCAACTGCTTACGGGCTGGACGACCGAGGGGTCGGAGTTCGAGTCCCGGTAGTCAAGAATGTTCTCTTCTCCACGTCGCCCAGACCGGTTCTGGGGCCCACGCAGCTTCCTATCCATTGGGTACCGAAGGCTCTTTCTCCGGGGTAAAACGGCCGGGGCGTGAAACTCACCACTCAGCTCCTACTAGTGCTGAGTTGAAGAAAATGTGGATCTGTACATCCACTCCCCCACACGCCTTCATGCCGTAGTGCTTAATTAGTTAAGCACAGGGACAACTTTACATCTCTCTCCTTAAGCTGGAAACCATGCAAAGATAAAATTCCAAAACTGTAACAATTTTGGTTGATTTTGAAATTGAAACTACGTTTCTTTGCTGAATGTGTTGTTTTATGGATACATTATCTGCCTTTTATTGTCAAATTGATGTTTCGCTTCAAAATCTATATCCACATTCATATCTAAAGCGATAACCATACAGTACAGACCGGCCACTCACTCTCTGAATTGGATTCCGTTCTGTTATGTACGTTGCCGTGTGAGGTAGGGGCCTCAAGGAATTGCGGCGTATATGTGGTGAGAGCCTGAACCGGCCTGCACAGCGAAACGGCAGTTCCAGAAGGATATACAGTGCGTGCGCCTCATTCTTGTACTGTGCAAGTCTCTTGACAACAATTACGTACGGAGACTGGAAAACATTTCGTAGTGTTTACAGTGTGCATCGTTCCATTTTCGCTTTAACATCAATAATACATGTTTAAGAACCCAAACGAAACTCAGAATGGAACAATAGGAAGAACTAATCGCCTACTTCCTTTGATATATGGACCACTTCGAAAACGATGCCTCTAATAATTCTACTGCTGAGTATGTATTCGCTGCTGCGGTATCGTTTTGCTGAGCAGTTGCCTGGCAACACATACAGACACACAGACTGATGGGAGGGATTTACGTAGTGCGTCGTTGAGCTGGGCTCAGGTATCGTGATGTACATACCAACTTCCATAAAGGTTGGGTTCAGGCATTCAAAAGTTAACAGGAGGGGTTACTCAAACACAGCATGGCGATCTCATATCTATTTGCAGTATCTTTTTTTTTTTCAAAATGGGGAAACTTGCAATTACTGGATAATCGGAAAATATTAGCGTGTATCAGAAACAAATTGTCCAGCCCACTTACACGAATATCACAAGTTGGAGAACTACCAACAGGGCAGTAGCTGGTAGTAACATATTTCCAAGAGACGAGAAGATTTCCACGCCAACTGAAGCTCGCACTATCGCGACTTCACGAGATAACGCTGGCGTCAGCACGCTAGCTGTCGGCTGTAGCCAACAAGGTTTGTAGAGTGATAAGCATGGATGACACCTCCCAGTCTTGAATGTTATCTCATTACTGTGAACAGAAACCAGCTTCGGCTTGGAAATTCGGGCTGCTGCTGCTGCTGCCGAATTCTAAACTTTCCTTAGAAACAAGAATTGAAAAATGGAGGAGACTCGCAATGCACATGGCTACAGCCCACCTATTCATGTTTAGTTTCCGACGTCATTTTTAGCTCAGAGTGTACACGTACAGCGTCGATAGTTCACGCAATTAGGCAGTGTAACCACTTCTAGCCCGGCTAAACTATACATATACGGTATTTTGTGTGGGAGGGAGACATGAAACTCACGCATAATTTTGGAATTTGGAGACACGTAGGAGATGGTTTTGTTATCATCACCACAGCCGCTATGAACATCAGAGTTCATACACATTTCGTAACATTACAGGAACTGGATTTTAAACTAGCATGCAAATGTTGAAAAAAAAATCAATCATAGTGATCATCCCTTTACAATCCGGTTTCAGTAACTGTAAATGAAGCGATTTAAGTAACAAGCCATGTAAAAATACTAAGTCAAATATTAAATTTATTCTTTCGAGCTACTGGTGATGATCAGGGCCCGGATTTTGATGACCTGAAAATATTTAAAAAATGACATAAAATGACAAAAAAATCGAGAAAATGACCGAAAAAATCCAGAAAAATGACCTAACGGAGAAAATAAAACACTTCGCTTCCATGTTATTCACATTTCGGAAAACATATGAAGAGAAATTCCCAAAAATGACAAGAAATGTCCTTAAAAGTACCAAAATTTACCAAAAAATTATCCCTCAAATGAAAAAATGACCTTAAACCTAAAAATGTCAAAAAATGACAAAAAAATACCTATAAAATTTACATTTCTGTAACCAACAGCTCATATCCGAGATTTATATATTTAAGAGCATCGCATAGGATACAAGGAAAAAAAAGATGACATGTCATCAAAATCCGGGCCCTGGTGATGATTAACTGAACTAACTTCATGGAGCTGAGCCTGTTTTGTGAATCCGCCAACTGTGTAGCTACTCAAGAACTTCCCAGCAACTTATGGAACCCGAAGGTTCATTACCGTGTTCACAAGAGCTCTACACTGGTCTAAGGAATACGTGCAGTTCCGAGGCCCTTTGTGACATTTCATAACAACCTTATTTTTGCGGTGAGGAGTTGTTAGCCCACGTCCAACCCCAAAGCTGAGGACCACCCCTTGTACGCTGTTCGCAACTGCTTATTCAATATATTCGCAGCTACCCTCCATATCTGGAGGGCGTCTCCTCCATCCGCAAGCTGAGGACGAGCGATGCCGATGTGACAAGGGACCCATTTAGATTAGAAAAGGAAAGTAGCCACTGTCATCTCAGATTGTAGAGCTAATTGGTAAGTCAGAAAACTTATCTGGCCGACTTCCAAATGCAAGAATCAATTCATGATTAAATATTTCCGGCAATTTGAGGGAAGCCACAGGGAAAACCCCCATTCAGAGGAGCCGAATGTGGTGACAGGAAATTCCCGCATTTGTGGCTGTCGACTGAAAGCTATCGCCCACGTCAAAATCCCCAATTTCACTGACTGTTCCTTTTCGCAATCTTCGCTCGAAGTGCATAATATGAACTCATAACAGAGAGCTCGCGTTTTTTCCGTCCGACCGCAAGTTTCATCTTGTCGCATTTCAACATAACACGTCGAGCCTTAGTTGGTCGAATTACATGAACTTTCACAGGAAAACTCCGTAAGCCTCACGTATTCCCATTATGCGCAGCAGTCTGCTAAACCTAACTACATTCCGCAAGACTTGCGACTCGAATGCCACTAAAACATTTCTCACTGCAGCAGCACCCCCTCCATGCAAATAGAAACAGAGGGAATTTGAAAATTCGAGGTGACACTTCAGGTGCTCCCTAACAGTCAAATGTACATTTAGAGGCCGTCAATAATTAATTATAACCGACATTAAAATGTTTAATGTTCAGATTATTTTGTTTTCATTCCACTACATGTTTCGATCTATCAAGATCATCAGGTGGTTTTTATGAATTACGTTATGTTATTGAATTATTATAATCGACCATTTTACATCTATTAGTAATATCATAAGCAAGGCCCTAATTTTAAGTTTTTGTGTGAAATATGTCTCGAATGATGAATGCTAAACGTTAAACGTGTTAAAAGTTAAATAAAATAAAATTAGATACAAATAAAAATGTTTAATTATTTGAAATAGTTCGTTTTGGTGGGGGGAGCGTTGGTTATTAACTAGTCTAATGTACCTCGTAGTTCTTGACGCATATTAGGTACGCGAAAACCTGGAAAATATATAAACTTGGTCGTCGACTTACGACCGACTTCCGTTCTGACTGGCAGGTCATAAGTCGATCTGGTCGTATGTCGGTCATATACTTATTAACAGCATTTTTAAACTTTCTAATCTTTTCACCATCTTTATAATTTATTTTTAAATTTTTTGGTCGTAAGTCGCAACTCGACGACCAACTGTATAATGAATTTAATATATGTTTTAAATAATACAAATTGCGATTCTGTTTAGTGGTTTTTGTATTGCTAGTGGGGCCTATTTTACCAGCCCCAGATGATAGGTGAGGGTGATTGTGGAGCAACTGGTGGAATGAAGATTGGCAGCGGAAACCGAAGTACGCGGAGAAAACCTGCCCCAGCGCCACTTTGTCCAACACAAATCCTACTTGACCAGATCCAGGATCGAACCCGGGCCGCCGCGGTGGGAAGCCAGCGACTAACCGCTTGAGCTATGGCGCGGCCTTGGAGGTGACTGGTTAGCTGCGTATTTCGTGATACTGTAGAAGAGTATGATTCCTTTTCTTGTAGTTACAGTAAAAGGTAAAACTGTCGGTGCCTAACTACTTAAGCACTACGCCATGAAGGCGTATGGGGGAGTGGATGTATAGATTCAATTTCTTTTATTTCAATTTGGAGGTGAGTGGTCATCTTCGCGCCCCTACCGCTTTACCCCCGGGGAAAGTGCCCCCGGTACCCTTTGGACGGGGTTGGGTGGGCCTCAGAGCCGGTCTCGACGACGCGAAGAACTGAAAATTCTTGACCCTACCAAGACTCGAACTCAGACCTCTGGGTAGTCCATCCCGTGGCCAGTCGCTATACCGACTGTGCTATTCCGGCTCATTGCAGAGTTAAGAGCCCCTAAAAATTCTAAGTACGGGGGCTTTATTAAGTGGGATTTTTGTGTCTATATAATTGTGGATTTATGTTTTAGTTATGCAATTAACTTACGTATTAACCCTCCACTGGATTACTACTTTAGCCCGACCGGTGAGAACATGAAGTCCTCAGTGACGTATTATATTCATCACCACGTGATGCGGATAATGAACCTGGGGCACGTGTGGCTAAGCTGACACTGCGTATCACTGAAGCAAAATGTGTTCATTAAGGCAAGATCACGTGACTGGCTTGGCACGGTACGAGTTTACATACGTTATTGGTCAATGCCTTCCTTCTAGTCCACAAATATCCATGTGACAAAGGAGCATCCCTGCCCTCAGTTAGGCGTCCCAATATATTATTCTGAGGAGTGATGAGTAGGCCATGTAAGTTTATGATAAGTTCCCGTATTTCGCATCGGTCATCGTCCCCAATATCTGTATAATTATTATTACTGATGTTATGAGTATGCGAAAATCTCAAAGATCTAGTTTCTAGGTTATTTAGCGATGGTTCATCAACTTGGTAGGGCCCGTTAAAATCCACGCGAAATTTAAAACATGGGAATTCTGAAACATTAAACAGGAATGACAGATCTATTTAGCATACCTAATTTCAGGGACATATACGTCTTGCTCTAGAAATATGAACACAACTAAGAATAAAATTATCTAGGCGAAAGGGTAATGTTTAGGAGTTTCATTACTGATCGGCGATTCCACTCATGCACGTTAACCAACAGTACGACTACAAATTCAAAATGTATCTGTAATTCCACGCATTGCACGATACAGCAGTTTCCTGAGCAGCAGTAATGATGTGGACCATAGTTCGTAATAATCTTGATGGGTACAGACTGTACCGAAATGGGAACCGTGTACACTCCAAAGATGAAGAAAGGTGCTCCCCAGTAGTCTACAGTTGTATCTAGTGTAGGACTACTCCTGGGGCACGCGGCAGCATAGTTAGTTGAGTCGGAAGGTTGCGGGATGAGGTGGATTTTTTCAATTTACCTAATCCAGCCGCACTATGGCCACGGGGTTGACTAAGCCAAGCCTCTAACAAAAATGAGTACCAAGACTCTTCCTAGGCGGCCAGTGCGTAAGGCTGACCTCACCGCCATCTGCGAGCAGATTGTATAGAAAGTGTGGGACCTTCAACATCTCACAATCCTATGGGCCTCCACGGCCTGGTACAGGGATAGCTTTACTTTACTTACAGGACTATTCCTATTTATTTCCTAGTGCTATCGAGGTGGCTTGCTGCAATAGACCTGTGTATACACCACAAACGATCATGTTATTTTATTCCTGTACATGCCTGAAAATAACAGGAGCTTATGCAAATACGTTTCACAGCCTTCAGGAAGATCTGAAATGCACATGCTGCTGCCGCAGTACGGATTGGCGTCCACTTGGGTAGCCATGTTTGTTTCAGACTGAGGCTATAGGAGACCGTTACACTTAAGTGGTCTACGGACCGCTTCAGCAAAATCGTGCCAAGGTGTAATAATATGAAAAATGGGACTAAACCAAATGAACGCTTGATATGCACGTACTGCGACGGCATATGTATTCAAATCTCCATGAAGATCACAAACGCGACGCCCAAAAATTTCATTCGAAAAACAAAACAACCTATAAATAATTAAGTAGTAAACAAATAAAAATAAAGCCAACGAAGCTTCGTAATTTATTTTCCTTTTATTTGTGGTCTAATGGTCAGAGTTCCTGGCTACTGAGCCAGTGGTCCCGGGCTCGATTCCCGGCGCCAACAGATTTTCTTAGTAGCGGCTCCGGTCTACAAAACAGAGATTAACGGCCGTGGGGAGCCGTTGCGCTGACCACGTGACACACTCTATCCGCTAAATTTGGCACTAACTTCGCCGACAAGCGGCGGACACTACAGTTCGCCTGCGGACTAAAAGCCACGGATGTTATTATTATTATTATTTATACGCCAACTCAAATCACGCAGCGAAGTGACCTACGGACTGGACAACCAGGCTTCTGTCCCAGGAAAAAGAATGGATTTTCCTCGTCCCTAGGACTAAACATCCCATCTAGCGATATTAGGAATTCGTGGATATTTGCTCTTATTGCCCCCTACATGGGGGCCTGGTACTTAAACTTACGGTTGACTGTCGGTTGAAGAGACAGACGTACATATGACGGTGATCTCGGACTACAGGTTGCGTTGATTAACTGTTGCAACTTGCTCCGGGCGGTGTTCAATGGCCAGAAACGAAATTCGGGGTTCCAATTATGACCCAAGGTGAAACATCAGCAGTCAGCGGAGCCGAACTGGTAAGCTTTTCGACATCACTCATACCGGAACGCGAACTGTAGCGTCAACAGGAACATGTTAAGTTCTGCAACAGCTACTGCCTCAGTAACCGATCAAATTTAGAGTCCCATAGCAACAAGGGACGTCTTGTACAGTTCGTCTTCAAGCCGGTTATCAGCCATTACCAGCCTGCAAAGTGCTTTCGAAACATGTGTAACTGTTGTTAAAGGTTCATGACGGAATGGAATGCATCATGGTCGTGTGCAAGTGATAACCCAGTCTCTCTACGTCAATCGCCCACGCCAAAGCTGTGATTTCTTTAATCCATTCATTCAGAGCGGTGTTTAGTACTCACATCTGTGCAACATAGAAAAGGAAAAACCAGACGGCAGGAAGCCAGCGTTCAACGGAAACAGGAAATGAGAGTATTTCCTTATGGGGTTAACCAAACTATCCCCACCACAGGGAAAACTTACGTATACATACACGCCTGACGCGAGATCCTTCCTTCCCCTCTGGAACCCGAGTTTCGGACGTCTACATATTATCGATGTATATCATTATTGTAAGTTCATATATTTATATTTCTGTATAATACAAGCGCAGGTCACTGCCAAACCACTGCGCCCAAATAAGATAGACTCTTGAGTCTATTCCTCCGTATACGAGCAGGTTATATCAATGGTGAGAGGGAACATAATTTGAGTACGTGTCACGGTAAGACGTGTAGGTAAAAACTAAACACTCTAAGCAACACACTATGACGTGAAAATGTAGCTCTGTGCATTCAAGGCTTCTAGACTGGTAGGTGAGGGCAAAAATACAGACTAGAAAAGAACGCCCATACCAGTTGGCCAGGCTACTGTCTGACGTGGAGTCCAACAGAATAGGCCGTCACCAGAACGCCCATACCAGTTGGCCAGGCTACTGTCTGACGTGGAGTCCAACAGAATAGGCCGTCACCAGAACGCCCATACCAGTTGGCCAGGCTACTGTCTGACGTGGAGTCCAACAGAATAGGCCGTCACCAGAACGCCCATACCAGTTGGCCAGGCTACTGTCTGACGTGGAGTCCAACAGAATAGGCCGTCACCAGAACGCCCATACCAGTTGGCCAGGCTACTGTCTGACGTGGAGTCCAACAGAATAGGCCGTCACCAGAACGCCCATACCAGTTGGCCAGGCTACTGTCTGACGTGGAGTCCAACAGAACAGGCCGTCACAACTCACTTCACTGTCACCATAACCAAGCGCGAACTGTTGACATCAGATAACGTAACTGGACAATACGCCACTGCACAGGTCACATCCGTCCCCTCCCCCCCAAAAACAGTGTGACCTCGCAAAATGTGCATGATTAAGGTGACAGTCCGCCGGTGCGTTCTCAGAAATGCCAACAAGGAAAACTGGGCTGATACCGTTTCTCACGAACTTTGTAACAATCGCTGCGTGCGCTTTCTTCTCGGTACAGTAATGTCACCTTCATTAAATGGATCCGCTTCACCGTACGAGGAAAACCAGTGCACATTTCACGGCCAAGTATGCCTGCCTGCACGTTACCTCAAGCAGTCCGCTTGTGCACCACGCCATGAAGACGTATGGGGGGTGGATTTACAGCTCCACCATTCTTTACCTCGGCACTGGATGGAGGTGAGTGGTGAGCTTCACATTCCTGCTGCTTTATCCCCGTACCCATTGGATAAGAGGCTGTGTAGGCCCCAGAACCGGCCTGGACGCTGTCGACAAGAGAAAAACGTCGAGTTGCGGACTAAAACCACGGAGTTTTTTTTTTTGTTTTGTTCACCTGAATGATGTATGGCTGGAAGATGACATGCACTGCGCTAAAATGAAACCATCTGAGCACAAATAACCAGACAGACTTCGCCGAAATGCAACAGCTAAAACATGACTCCAGCTTAGAGACGCGCCTCATCTCAGTGCCCATAAATACACCCTTGGAGCGTAACACACTCAAGTACGTGCTTGACTTTGTGTAGAGTTCCTAATTTACACAACACAAGGAAACTAATTACATCTCAGATTCTCATGACGGTGACTAGGGGTACCGCCATCATCAGGGATGTGACACCATGCACTCTGGTAGCTGTGTACCAAAATGTATGCTTGAACTTTGCATATATCATTCAAACAATATGCAAAAACCTCAGATATCTGTCCAGATATCCACAGTGACTCTTCCATTCAGTCCGACTAAAATTTTGCAAGCAGATTAGTCTTCCTCTGCTTGCTACATGTCCCACCTATCGACCCTGATTTAATCACCTTAATACCACTGAATGGATACAGAGTCCAGATCGGCTCCGAGGCCCTCCCAGCCTTCAATCCAAAGCGACTGGTGCGCGAAACTGACCATTCACATTTATTTAGTGCCGAGGTCAAGACTGGTGGTGCTATACCTCCACTCCCCCATGTCTTTATGGCATTGTGCTCAACTAAAGTGCACACAGACAACTTTACTTTCTTTAATACGTGTATCATTAGGTGGGTGACACAGTGGCCGCGCGGGCTAAGGCATGAACAGTCTTCGCCAGCTCGAACACCGGGATCGTGGGTTCGAATCCCACTCAAGGCATAAACGTTTGCGATTACTCCGTGTTTGTGTTGTCCTGTGTAGGTAGCGGCCTTCCGACGGGCTCATCCCCCGTCCAAGGTGTTCTACCGACCGTCTTAGGATTAAGAAACCGAAGTGAAACGAAGCGTTTCACGGATGATTTATTCTCAAAAGCAACAGGAGACAGAGAGAAATGTGGGTGAGAATAAATTATGAATTCCTTCATAATGCAGTTTCCTCACGTTACGTATGCTTCCTCATGTCCGAATAGTCTTCGAAGTTTCATGCAAACATCTCAGCTTTATATTGTTTCATGATACAGAAACAAACACCGTGGCCTGTAGTCCGCAGGCGACCGAGCGACCGTCGCTTGTCAGCGAAGTTAGCGCCAACCTTTGAAGACAGAGGGTGCCACGTGGTCAGCGCAACGGATTCCCATGGCCGTTAATCTCGGTTACAAAAACAAGAAACTATCAGATACTTCCGCACCCTGAAAACAATAACTGACGTTTGGAATGAAACGCATCCCTATAGTAAGTACCACCGCTCAGATCGCCGTACTCTGAGCCTCCTGTTCGATGGCATCCCGGTCTTTCACCGAGAGTAAATTTGTCAAGGCGTGAGGCTGATCATTCACCTCCACTTAGTGTCAAGGCTCAGAACGAGTGGAACTATACCTACATTAGCTAGACCGCCTTCACGGTACAGAGACTTTATTACGTGACCTGCGCACATCAATCTGTGTAGTGCTCGAAATTGCTTGCTCAACCGCGTCATACTTCTTAGATCCAAATATTTATCCCATCGCTTGCTTCTGAAACACCACTAATTCCCATTATTCCTGGAACGCTGCACGCCTATTTAAATTAATGCATAAAACAATTGGCATTTACGGTCCTGCTGGACGAGTCAAGTTTCAAGGATTTTCTTCAATTTAATTAAATTCAGTTATGCTGCTACATGCTGCTCGCCATACGGGTGTTGCATAACAACATGGAGACAGACGGTCGGAACTCAATGGCAACGAAATGCCCATAATTTAACCTGCTCTTAATTTCTTCAGAACTGTGACTTCGATTTGTTACTGTCGTTCCAACATATTTGAGTCTGCCATATTTTCATAGCAATTATTAGCTTTAACTGTCCGACATTCTGTGGACAGGACAAGAGATGCCTAATTTTCCTCGTGTTACCTTCCATAGTAACGTATGACACAGAGGCACGCGGTAGCGTAGTTGGCTGAGGCACTATGCTACAAACCGGAAGGTCATGTGTTTGATTCCCGATGAGATCAGCGGATTTTCAATTAGCCTAATCCTTCCAGCTGCACTATGGCCTTGCAGTCAAATCATTCTATAACAGAGATGAGTACCAGGAATGTTCCTGGAGGTAAAGAGCGGCCGGAGCGCAAGGCAATTAATATGACCGCCATCTGTGAGCCGTTTGTCTAAAAAATGTGGAGTCTCGACGTCTCACAACCCTATGGGTCTCCGAGGCCTGTTACAGGGACAGCTTTACCTTTACCTTTTTTTTCTGTCTAAACCAATTTCTTTACCAACTTTTATCCTGTGTGGAGGCGTAGCCCTGCCAGTCGTAGGAGGCGACGAAAAGGGAAGTCTCGAATCTGAGACAGTAAAATATGGTCGCGAGTCCCACGGGACTCGGATTCGAGAATGACTGCGCCGGCGAAGGCCAGCAGCAATTCAAAACGACAGACACGTCCTCTCTTCAGAGAGAGCGTCCCACATCAACAAAACCGCAAATGACAGTAATAAAAATGTGGTCGTAAGCACAAGATTTATTCCATGGCAGAGGCCGACTGATCGTCGGTAGTAACATAAGACTCAGACTAAGTCAAAGAAGTCCGGAGATAGAAGAAGAAGAAGAACCAGAAATCAGATGTGAAGTCTTTATTTTATGTGGCGTAGTTACAGTAACCTTAAAGGCGCGTCCACACTACTTGTGCTCGTGTGACTCGCTATGCTCGCGAGTAATGTGGACGATATCACAAGTCACGAGACAAGCAAATTTTAAATTTTTAATTTCAGAACTATAGCCAGTAAATTAAAATACGACTACAGCCTATACACACACCGAGTAAATATACGGATCCTCACACGCCGAAGCCTCGCGAGCAACTGAAGTAGTGTGGACGAAGATTTACGAGCACAAGTAAAAGCCAGATGAGACCCCCGACGAGCACTAGTAATGTGGACGCGCCTTTAAAGTGTTCGCCCCTACAGACTAATATGGGTCAGCACAGGAACCTAGCACTCATTTCCGGCCTTTCTGTCCTCGATCTTCCTGATGGCTCATGGAAGAGCAAAATTTAGTCAAACGCGGTAAATAAATGTTTCATCTATCTGTACGAACTTCATAAGTCCTCACGCAAACTTGTTTAAATTAACATAACAAGTTCTTACGATTTCCGAACCCACTTAATATCCTTTTATGGTACTTTTCTCTTGGCTAACAGACTTGATGGTACCTAACATACTGATCAGTCACGTTCATGCTTTTCGCTTGAATATTTTCCGAATTCAGAACAATTACCAACAGTTGTCTCTAGCAAGGAACCAACAAGCATGCTGATCAACAGTTTCCTTGGGGAAAACGATTTCAAACCGTACCAGAGAAGAACCGCATGAGGTCTTGCGTGGCTACAAAACGAGAGATCCCTCGGCAATTGCTACCGAAGGTTTGTACGCGTATTTATGAATAAAGGTAAAGTTACCCTGGTACTCATTACTGGAGCACCAAGCCATGAAGACGTGTAGGGGTGTGGAGGTACAGATAGATACACGTGTTAACTTCGGTACCAGATGTTGGTCAGTGGCCAGTTTGACCCCAGTACTCATTGAGCAGGAGGCTGCGGGGACTCCCAGGTACGGAGGCCGCGGAGAAGGTAACAATTTCTACTTCTACCAGGAATCAAGATCCGATTACTCGGACGTCCAGCCCTCACCCGTCTGAGGTACCCTGGCTTCTGCCTCTTGTTAAAGATAGGGCTGGATTTAAGAGGGTGCGATTAGGGCCGTTGCCCCGTGGCCTCAACGAAACAGAAACAGAATCTACATGCGATATATTTGATTCTTTAAAAGTCGTGGGAAACGTTAATCTGTGTTTTTAGTTATTATAAGTAATAACAAAAATAAACAAAACTGTCATAACCCAAATTTGTAACCGAGAGGGGCTTCGACATTTTGATTGCCCCAAGCGTCCCAAAATCCGATCCTGGTTAAATAAAATCCTTTGCCCTTTAGTTGCTGGGGTAAATTCTTCATTTTTCTAGAAGCAGTTCACGCAACTCTGAGTGCACGGTTCTGCGCCTGCTTGAAGTAGTGCAGCTAGAATTAAATCAATACTTCTATCGGTTCTTGATCTATCGACATAAGGTGACGGGAAACCTATGAAAACCGTTGGTGCTCACAGTCGGCCTCCTGGCCAAGATCATAACCCAGACCCGCCGAAAAATGAAGTAGGATTGCGACGATCGGACTGGACGTCTAGAGACAAAACGTTTCAGTCCAACAGTTATTTAGCCTTAGTTTCTGGGTTTGACGATTTGGCAGAGGGCTTATATGTCAGGCTTTCTAAATTAATAAGCAACATGAATGTTTGAAAGTTTACTTGAGAACTCGTTCCACCCAAACGTAGCATGGATATAGGCAAGCAGGTCAACAGTCTCGTCCGTAATCATTTGTATCGTTTGTCGGTAGTAAAAAAAAAAGGTAAAACTATTCCCGTAACAGGCCGTGGAGACACACAGGACTGTCCACAGAGGGAAGTGAGGTTGTCAGCCTTAAGCGTCTGCCATTTACCCCCAACAAGATTCCTGGTACTCATTTCTGTTAGAGGCTCAGTGGACACCAGGACCATAATGCGGCTTGAAGGATTAGGTTAATTGAAAAATCCAATTACCTCACTGGGAATCGAACCCGCAACCTTCCGGCTTGTAACACGGTGCAACCATCATATTAATTCAAAGCTTGAAACAATGTATCAAATACAGTACGAAGGTTCCATATATATATTTGTTGTCCAGTAGAAAAGCAAATTACTCCAGCTTTCATCGGATGAAGTGCCGCCATCCTCACCTACTGAAGACAACGGTTAGAAGCTCTTTTCTCCAATGGCTTTCGCGAAATGAAATGTTCAGTCTATACCAATATAAGTGAAACTATACCCAATCCTATAGTCCCGCCGCGATTCAGTGACCCCTGGGCCCACTTCCTTGCGACGTAGCAACCCCCCAGTTACGGAGCAAGGTAGCATGTCGTCAGTTGTTCATTTTAACGCGAAAAGTGTGGAATGCAACCAGGAACACTATGATAATGGGAAAACGGTCGCCAATGCAACAACAATTCGCAACATCAGTGGCCAACACAAGACCGTCTGCCAATTATGCTTTTAGGTGGACATGACTTGAGCGCTCATATGAGCAAGCATAAAAACTGCGCCCATATTGGAATTCTAGGGGCTTCAGAAATACAATCATATTTTGACAAAAGCTTTAAAATACATCTGAAGCTAGTCATACCTTGAGTAGGTAGCCTTACGGAAGAAAAATCTCGTGTTCAAGATGATGTCTAGTGTGACGGTTAAAAATAGAATATGGTAGCTTTGTATCGATGACTAACCATCTACACCTACGTCACTATGTGATGGTGCCCTGCTCTCTGAGACATTTTTAGACACAGTTAGATATTTATTTTTGAAATCCGATCAAGAATTGTTTCGTCATTTGCGTTCGACAAGAACAGAAATGCACCCGATACACTGCTGGATTTGAAAAATTGGCGAGGTTTTGACGTCTATAAAATAAAACGAAGGAAAAGAAAATAAGCATACAGTGAACCCTCGCTTATCAGGTCACAGTTAATACGGACCGAAATATAAAAAATGAAAATTTCTGCTCACAGCTGAGTACATACTTTTAAAAGACAAGAGGGATTAGAGCAAGAGGACTTTCAGACTGTATTCAGGGCAGTTTGAAAGACTGAAACCATGCAAGCAAATATCGGTGACTGGCTTGAGCTGGATGATGGAGATCCTGGATTTCAGGTTCTAACAGAGGAAGATATTGATAGTGATACATTTTATTGATCTTCATCGGCACTACATATTATTAAATTAATAATTGTTTTCTGGGGTTTTGATCTTTTAGGGCTATCCTTTGCTTCAATAATCGGAAAGTTAGCACACAATTTGACTGGCGAGGGTACACTTTATTATGAATTAACCAGGACTATGGACTTGGGGTAAACCGAAGGTCTATGACTTCCGTGATGTTCCATTATACATGTTCAGTTGTCTTAACCATGAGCACTTGCACTTCGTTTGAAGTAAATGCTGTGTGTTCATGGCTGTGAAAAATAAATTTGAAGCATGTATTGTGTTCATGGCTGTGAAAAATAAATTTGAAGCATGTATTGTGTTCATGGCTGTGAAAAATAAATTTGAAGCATGTATTGTGTTCATGGCTGTGAAAAATAAATTTGAAGCATGTATTGTGTTCATGGCTGTGAAAAATAAATTTGAAGCATGTATTGTGTTCATGGCTGTGAAAAATAAATTTGAATCATACGTTTTGTGTTCATGGCTGCGAAAAATAAATTTGAAGCATATGTCGTCTGTTCATGGCTGTGAAAAATAAATTTGAATCATACGTTGTGTGTTCATGGCTGCGAAAAATAAATTTGAAGCATATGTTGTGTGTTCATGGCTGCGAAAAAGAAAATGGGGCACATGGTTGTGAAGACGTTTGAAGCATGCAGTTATGTTCACGGTTGTAAAAACAGAAATTTTAACAATATGGCGAGTATTTATGGTTGGGAAAGAGAGAAGTATCTACTCGGTACAAAGCATTTTGTCCGCTCACATTTTAACAGCACAAGAAGTGTGCGTGTATGTACACTCCACAGCGGTGGTGGAAGGCTTCTCAGTTACTACCTGCACGGGACGTGATTCTGAGCCAGCATAATCCAATTCACATGCTCGCCACTACTGTCTCTAAGATCCATTTCACTTCCGTTCTCCTTCCTCTCCAAGGTCGCACAAATTGCAGCTTCTCCTACAGGAACTGTACCCATTTTCGATACCTGAGATTCTCAGAGGGATGCCTACATTACTCGTTTCTGGGATGTGGTGCCATGTACCAGCGTTTCGGGGAAATATACTTCAAACTTCCGTGTTGAAATTAGTAATGTTCCTCCAAAAAGTTGACAAAAACCCATCAAACTACATGGTCTCACGTCCCAGAAGACCGCAGTCTTGAACCTCCATATTGTTAGAATTTACCTACCGAATAACAATGTATATGCCAAATAAGCTGAATGGTTGTGTGGAGTGGAATATGAAGTCCTGCATCCTTACACGTCAGACGTGCAGCCCATCTCAACTGATTACCTCGTCAATATCACAGGTGAGCTGAAACGATCATCAAGTACCTCTTTTCGTAGTCTTATGGTTTCAAACAGAAGGAACCACGTATCACCATACTGCATGCCAGTAGCTCCATCCGTTCTTTCCACGCCTCATTCGAGCATTACATAACATCTCTTATGGCCGATGGCATTGGATATCTTAGTTTCTAGCCTCAACTTTCCTTGCGTGAAACGGCAGCACCGAGATTCTGTACAGACTCGTCAAGGGGAACACGTGTGGTACTGTATCGAGACTTTTCGATCGTATAAATCTTTTATGAAAGCATACATTGTTTTAGAATTTGAAAGGCAACATTGAAATTGGATGTCTCAGGCGTGTATGGTGATATACAAGAAAGTATCTACTAGCGGCAGCCTTTAAGAGAGGTTCTGCTCCTTCTAAACCCTACACTGTACTACACAACGACGAATGCATATACTTACATGAGTTACGGTTCCCTATAAAACGAAGAACAATGAAAGTATGCTTGCTTTGACGGCAAAATCTGCCTCTGGGGGAAGGCCATCAACCAAGTGAAGCTTCCGATTGGAACACACAAAAACTACTACGTTCATCCGGCATTTCAAACCAGTTCCAAGAAATAATTAGCCTGTCATCTTCCAGTAGACTGCATACGGGGAGTAATTTCGAACTTCCAAAATAATAACGTTAAGTTTCTACTTTATGCATCATCAAGAACACTTTTCTTGTTCCAGTAAGGAGAACCTGGCCGTTCCAAGAACAGGCTCCAAGTGGCGTGATTTCAAATTTGCAGCACGAATGCAGCCAACTTCTCGCAAGAGAAAATAAAATATTTGGCTCGACGGCTTGCAGCAATTTCGCTATGTACGGCACAGACAATGGTAAGTCTGGGCTGAGACTGTCTCACTCGGTCGGTACACCGTCTATCCATTACGGCCTCCCTCAAAACGAAGTTGTGAGGAGAATATTTGCACTTTGGACGAAGTGGACAGCAAAGAACTCGGCAGCTGAAGTCTCGGCCTATAGAGCCCCTTTCCTCCCATAAAGAGCTGTGACGTTGACCACTCACCTGAACCTCCTACCTCAAATTTGAACAGACCTGTTTAAAACTTAAGTACGGCAGAAACCTGGCGTAAAACCATAATTTTATTAAGTTCTTCTACATACACATATGGGGGCACGCAGTAGGTTGTTGGTTGAGGCACTATGCTACAAGCCGGAAGGTCGAGGGATCAAATCCAGATGAGGTGGATTTTTTCAATTTACCTAATCCTTCCAGCCGCATATGGCCCTGGGGTCGACTCAGCCTCTAACATAAATGAGTCCCATGAATATTCTTGGGGGTAAAGGGCGGCCGGCGCGTAGGGACGACAACCTTACCGCTATCTATGAGCCAAATGTCTAGATAATGTGGGACCCTCAACGTCTCACAACCCTATGGGCCTCCACGGCCTGTTACAGGGATAGCTTTACTTTACATATACATACAACGCGGCCTTCTCACCCTGAGTGAAAACACACTTTCGGTGTTTTCCGCAACACAGTATTTCTGACCAGGTGGTAAGTGACCCTACAGCACTGTGTACCCCAACGCGTAGCCAACAGTACAGTTATCAATGGACTCATACAAAGAAAACAAACGTCTTTCGTTAAGAAACTCAATTTCTGACTCCCGCCATCACCACGATTCTGGTTCAAAATCTTAATTTTATTACTCATCTTTACCAAGAACGATTAAGAACCTCGGCTGACACCCGGCGGATAGCCGCGAAACGTGCACGTCGGTCTTTTCGAGCGAAAATAAACAATCGCCATCACGAACCACGCACAATTAGACGTTAACTTCCGGTTCCTGTACCTGGTCTCTCCATCTTCTCTTCGGACGTCCTGTTTGTCGACATGGTGAGTAAACTGTGGTGCCTCCTTCGGTATTCTCTGGCTGTCTGCATCATGCAAATTTGCTGTGGCCCATTCTTTGACTCCCCTCCAGTTTCAGGGATAATATTTGGAAAATTTGATTTTGTTTCACTGACGATTTACCCAAAATTGAACTTCGCAATCCTGAGTGCCAAACAATAACATTCATCCACGGCTATCATCCACGTAAATTAATGTGAATCGTTCTATTCTGATATGGAGAACTCCTAATGGACGCACTAAATGGAGTGGCAAGATGCAGCAGCCACTGCCTAAGTTTCGGTACTTTGATGTTAACTGCGTGCTGCGTTGCCTCATACAAAAATAGAAATAACAGAAATAATTCAACAGGCTTCTGCGGGTAGTTCGCTAGCAGGCACGGCGAGGCGGGGGCCCTGATGAGGTGATCCCAGGTGCTTCCTGCGTGCCAAACCGCTGGGGCCACATGAGGGCACAAAATGCGTCCGTTGTAACGAACGTACTTTATGACGGACGTTGCTGTAGACCCCACACAGTTGCAGAATACGGTGCGTAGTTTTTTGTCTGCAATGGAGGCAGAAGAAATCGTAGCATTCGCCTCTCTTGTTTATTTCTATAACGGACGCATTTTGTGCGCTCGTGTGGCCCCAGCCTTAACAGCAAACACAAAACTTCACCAAATGCATTTCTGTTTATTTATTCGGTTACCTTTGTTTAAACGCTACCTCGGCTTAAACAAGAATTTGAGACAACACCTTCCCTTACCTTCAAAACAAAAATTGATTTCCTCGCAAGATATGTTTTCGCAATGACACGTCCAGATACGGCGGCTCTCCCAATATAGTCAGTAGCACGCACTCCAAAATAGGCCACAAAGAAAAAAATGAACGTAACAATGTTCCTTTTAAATTTCACTACCATCTACCAGAGTACACGGCATCACATTCCAGAAAAAGAGTAATCAAGACAGAAATTCGTTTTCCTGCCAGAAATCGAATCCCGGCAGCCTACCAGAAGACAGTCGCTGCCCGATACATCAGCAGCATAGTATTTAAACATAGCTTTCGCTAACCAAATTTGCATAAAAACCCCCACCCGAAATGTGGGCTATGAAACTTAAGGGTAAGACCACAAAAGAATTGGATTTCGTCGAAAGAAGCTTCACCCATAAAATGTTCAATTCCAAGTCTGAGCAATCGTGTGCCAGTACAATTAACGGTGAAGTGGATTCCCGTTAAATCAGAAACCACAAAGTTAAACGCAACTGTCAAGGCGCAGTCACATTAGGCAGGCAGACAGACAGATAACGAGGACAGCCCCAGCAGCCTAGTACAAGGTCTTCCATGAAGAGCTGATAATTATTCCTCTGTTCAAGGAATTAGTGGAACATGTCTCTAGGTTCTATCTTCTAAACCAGAATTACGCGGGTCGCATCACATACCGCGGATTCGTCTTAATACGGTTCTTATATCGAGCCGTGGTTCCGGCAGGGCGACCGTGGCTCAACGGCGGGCAGGAGTTTTCTTTTCGCCACTGTGACCGGTCCGACAGTCCTTCCATCCTAAGCTTACCGTGGGCGGAGCATGAAACGTCACCTGCATATGTCTCCGAAACATAATGCAACGTCGTGGCATTCACCTCAGCACCATCTGTATCTGTCCTTCCTTCAAGGTGACGGGCCAAGTTTCCCAACTCAAAGCTAATTCCCTGTAAAGAAAGCCGCATTCTGGGATGTGGTGCCGTGTAGAAATTGTTAACCAACGTTCCTCCGAAACGTCGGTTAACACAATAGTCACCGCCGTGAAAACCTCAAATCTTACATAATTCCCTGTAATTTATTTCCGAAAGTTACTCGTTTCTGATGCAACGCTGTATTTTCTTTTGCAGACTTCCTCTTCTGCGATATAATGCCGTGTAGTCCGTTTAAAGTTAACCGACGTTTCGGAGGAACGTCGTCTTCACCGTCAGGATCAAAGTAAGCGAAGCAAGAATCCGGCATGAAGTACGTAGTAAGCAGAGGTCTTTATGTCGGTTTTTTCTTGGACTGTTCTTCGACCTTGCAGATGGATGCGAAATGTTCCTCCGAAACGTTGGTTGAATTTCAACGGGCTACATGACAGAACGCTTCATAATCACCTCTGTGAGAACCTCAAGTCCTAATTATTTTCTTTCAAATGCGAGTCACAGTTAAACATCGCTCCAGTGGCGAGACAAGTGCCAACTTCAATTCCAGGACTCTCGTTACATAGCAAAACGTTACTACGACGTCTTAACATGGTTTAAGGACCTCACACGATTAGAACTGTCTTGGCACTGAGAACGTTTCCACTTGTGGTCCAGGAACCTGAAGAGGCTCAGTTAATTCATCCATGGTGAACTGAAGTATCACAGAAGAGCTCGGGCCGTACTGAACACACCCTTTCAACCATTTCTCTAAATTAGGCCAAATTTGCTAGTAACCTCATATAACAGTAACCTCCATGCTTCCACTACGCCACGTGTGAATAGATATTCGGTTCCAAGGATTTCGTCCACAAGCCAACAGCTGTGACCTTCAATTGTTGCGCTTTCTATACTACTCCTTAGTCACGGTTTCAAACACGAACAAATTTATGCTTGTAATCTTATGTTAAAAAGATTTATGCCTATCTGGTTCAGACTCTTTATTTCCTTCGACTTTGTTATTTAACAGTGTCAGTGAAATCAAATCCTTTGCATCTGTTGAAATTCCATAAAGTACATGTAGCTTTACAGCAATTATCATGAAAAAAAAAAAAGTCCTTCGCTCTTATTTAAAAGATAAAGACATGGACAGTGTCAAATCACTGATTTGTTGCAAACTGTTCACAGTTTGTTCACACGGTGACCTGCTAGTTTCGCAACCCAGTTCACTTGTATCCTGAGCGGTGGGTATCTGCTGTAGTGGCTATACGAAAGGTGCTCAGTTGAGTTCAAACCAACGAGCTGTATCACCCAAGAGATTCCTTACATATTGAGCACAACTCGTATGGAAGTGTGGGGGAAAAGACGCTTTATATTAGCGTAATAGAAGCGACATCAACCACCCATTAAGCACAGTTCTTCCATTCAGGTTTCCCGATCAAACTTCTTTGTATGCAACATCCCCCCCCATCACAGTAGCAATTAAACGACCTACCTAATCACCAGTCAAAGACAAATATGAAATATGGTGGGATTCTTCAAATTTCACTTCGCACTGAACTACAAAACTACGATAAAAATCAAAACCTGATTCAGAAGGAAATTAAGAGGAGACTGAACTCGGGTAATGCTTGCAGAACCTTCTGTCTTCTCGTCTGCTGTCCAAAAACATACAAATTAAAATATACAAAACTATAATTTTGACTGTGGTTCTGTATGGGTGTGGAACTTGGTCTCTGACATTAAGGGAGGAACATAGATTGAGGGTGTCTGAGAACAGGGTGTTAAAGAGAATATTTGGACCGAAGAGAGAGAAAGTGACAGGAGGTTGGAGAAAACTGCATAATGAGGAGCTTCATAACTTGTGCTGATCTCAAAGTACAATTAGACTGATGAAGTAAAGGAGAATGAGATGGGCAGGGCATGTAGCATGAATGAGGGAGACGAGAAATTCATACAAGATATTGGTGGGAAAGCCAGAAGGAAATAGACCACTGGGAAGACCAAGGCGTAGGGGGTGGACAATATTAAAATGAATCTTAGAGAGTTGGGGGTGGTATGAATTGGATTGATCTGGCTCAGGATAGGGACCGGTGGAGGGCTCTTGTGAACACGGTAATGAACCTTCGGGTTCCATAAAATGCTGGGAAATTGTGTAGCTGCAGAATTGGCGGCTCCTCAAGAAGGGCTCAGCTCCATGAATAAGTACTGAACTGCAAAATACATGATACATCCTACTATGATTCATTAGATCTTTCATCAGTGAAGGAAGTGGTTACAGGACAAGGGTCAGTTTGGTTCCACGTCGCCCTATCCAAGACCCATGTGATGGACAAAGTCTGCACTGTACTAACATTAAAATGTTGTTATCACGCAGGCTGCGAACAAACATTTTCCGACCACAGAACTGAAAATTTTGTAATCGTATAAGAATTTAACGACCGCCTCTGTGGTCTAGTAGTCAGAGTTCCTGGTAACATATCCAGAGGTCTCGGTTTCACTTCTCGGCTCTACCAGATCTTCTGAGAAGTAGGAGATATGGAACGGGGTCCACTCAGCCTCGTGAGGATAATTCAGGAGCTGTTTCAACTAAATAGCGGCTCCGGTTTAGAGAACCGAAATTAACGGCCGTGGGGATCCGTTGCCCTGACGTGACACCCTCTATCCGCAAAAGTTGGCACTAACTTCGCTGACAAGCGGGGGTCGCTCGGTCGGTATAGTTCGCTTGTGGACTACAGACCACGGAGTTTGGTTATAAGAATTTAAGTAAAACTCTGACCTACTATAAGTACATTTGCCGGCCGTCCGTGGACATAGCTTCCTACTACACACTGCATCTCAACATCTTATTACTTTATTGAAGAATCTTCTCTTGTTACGTTACCGTGCGAGCAGACTCTATCGTTGATAAGCAGTGTACAGTTGAAATGCTCGCACATGTTTCATACAGAAATCTCTTAAGAGAATTCACCGATCTACAAGATACGGCTGAAACAAACACCGTGCACAAATATTAAAACAAAAAAAAATAACAAAAGCTCCGTGACCTGTAATCCACAAGCGGACTATACCGACCGAGCGACCGCCGCTTGTCGGCAAAGTTAGTGCTAACTTTAGCGGATAGAGGGTGTCGCGTGGTCAGCGCAACGAATCCCCACGGCCATTAATCTCGGTTTTCTAGACCGGAGCCGCTATTTCCTTGAAATAGCTCCTCAATTAACCTCACGAGGCTGAGTGGACCCCGTTCCAGACTCACTGCTTCTAAAAAAAATCTGGTAGCGCCAGGGATCGAACCTGGAACCTCTAGATCTGTAGCCAGTAACTCTGACCACTAGACCAGAGATGCGGTCGAATATAAACCTTGCAAACTTTAATTAAAATAGTAAATAATAATTTGAGACTATGAAGTTGCACGTGGACTTGGTGATGGGCTGAAGCCTCGAAAAGCAGAGCATACCGGAATGAGGCCACTATCGATTATCGGGTTGCCAACCAAGGCAAAGCACATTAGCGGTATGCCATACACTGACAAGGCATGTGCCAAGGTAAGGCGAAATACCGCGGCGTTTATACTTCTTTGTAACCTTCTCTTTGCTAAACAGCAGCTTCTATTGCTTGTAAGGTAAAAGGCTGGTTATACAACCCGACCGTAGCCCGCGTTTCTCTTAAAATAAACTATACCGAAATAATGAACTGTGTAGTTATCCCAACTTTGTGAATATTTGCTTCCAGTTCACGAAAAACTTTCTGGACGTGTTCGTGAGCAGCTTAAGCTTTTTTTCTCGAACTAAACTCTACTTAAGCAATGTCACTTTTCATTCATTATGTCAGTCTCATGAATATACAATATCCCCATTCACCAATGAGACATCACCGTGATGTATAGCGATCGTTTTATGCATTAAACGGTGGTCAAAGTAACTGCGGTGGAAACAGAACGCTTTTTGCTCCATAACCTGTATCTTCGCCCAGCAGCCTGGCCATAGAAGAAAAAATGTATAGAAATGGGTAGCAAGACCTGTGTAGACCTATAAACACATTTTAAATTCGGAAATTACTTCCCACCAGCCCTGCTCGAGAAGTCTGTCGTGTCCTGTCTAAATGACTGATACTGCACAGTTAGGAGAAGGCCTCTGTACTTAATTAAGCACCACGCCATCGAGAAGTATGGAGCAGTGGAGAACCCGTGTATTAGGATAAGGTATGTGGCAAAGGTTCACGCTCCGGTCACCTTATCTCCAGGGGAAAAACACAGGTGAGCCCCAGAGGCGGTGGCAATGGTGAAAAAGACGAAAATCTCTTCTAATTCAGGGAATAGAACCCAGGCAACGTTGCCAGTAATTATACTAACTGGTCTATCCAGGAGCTTTATGTGCAGTTACGTGGGTGTGAAAGTCGCTGTCTCATTTTAAGGGAGGAAAACCTATTGACAGCGGGACAGAAACACGATGCACAAAATCATACACTGCGGAACTTCACAGCGTATTCTGGACCTTGTATTGTTAAGGCGATGAAATCATAGCCGAAAAATGCAGCAAGAGTGAGAGAAATAACAGCATATAACAAACATAGGAAGCTGGGAGAATATTAAAGTGATCGTAGAGAAACGGGGTTAGGTGTGTGGACTGGATTCATCTGGCCCAGGATCGTGATCCCATTTTGGGTCCCTTCATACTGTAACGAACTGTCATGTTTTAGAAAACTGGTGAATTCCTTGGTCATCTGTGGAAATTTCAGTTTCTAAAGGAACAGTATGCCACGACTGCGCTAGACGCTAGAACGACAGGTCAGCAGTGGGTATTGAGAATATGAGCGACTGTCGAGACAGAGAAATCAGGATAGATATAAGTAGATGTACCTTCGAAGTGTAGGCCAGGCGTATTTGTCTTGCACAAACCCGTTCTGCGCTTCCAAGTTACGAGGTACATTTTGCTTCTCCTTAAATAATTAAATATATCTTCGCATTTTGGATTCAAGGTCAAACATTCAAACTAAAAATTTCAGGAGTATTTCCGTGAACTCAAATCAATACAATTCACTTTTCCATGGTCTTGGTGCAAACATTTCCTGCAAGCAGCGGAAAAGCTTAGCGTTAGAAGGTTTATCTTTAAAATCCCCCTTCATTCTAGGCCCTTCTGCCCACACCTCCCGAGAGTACAATCAATCCAAGTACTCTTCACCCAGGCTTCATCAGTAGAAACTGTTTTATCTTCACGGTGGTACACTCAGCGGCAACATGCCTAGGCAAAATGAAACATTTATGAAACATTTTCGTCAGAAAGCCTCGAGGGAATACGGTACTTTACAGAAACAGGAGGACAAAATTACAGTATATTTTACAGGAAAAGGGTGAGGAAGTCGACTAAATTCAACTGGCTCAAGCCAGAGCCCAACGGCGGAAGTTAGTAAAACTGTAATAAACAAATTGCTCTCCAAAAACATAAAAATTAGAATATGCAAAACTATCATTTTGCCTGTGGTTCTGTATGGGTGTGAAACTTGGTCTGACATTAAGGGAGGAACACAGACTGAGGGTGTTGAGGAGAATATGTGGACCGAAGAGAGATAAAGCGACGGGAGGGTGGAGAAAACTGCATAATGAGGAGCTTCATAACTTGTACTCTTCTCCAAGTATAATTAGAATGATCAAGTCGAGGAGGATGAGATGGGCAGGATATGTAGTACGAATTGGGGAGAAGTGCATATAGGATATTGGTGGTAAAGCCAGAAGGAAAGAGACCACTGGGAAGACCAAGGCGTAGGTGGGTGGAAAATATTAAAATGGATCTTAGAGAGAGGATGGGATCGATTGGATTGATCTGGCTCAGGATAGAGACCAGTGGAGGGCTCTTGTGAACACGGTAACGAACCTTCGGGTTCCATAAAACGCTGGGAAGCTCTTGAGTGGCTGCACAACTGGCAGCTTCTCAAGAAGGGCTCAGCTCCGTGAGAGTGAATAATAAAGTAATTGCCTCTATAATGTTCTTTTGCTTCTTTTACGACTTCATCAGCATAACTATGTAGCTTCTAACGGCATGTGACTGGTCAACAATAAATTGGAAAGGATTAAGAAGGAAGCGGGTCTTGCCTAATCGGCATATTATCCTAGCATTCGCCTGGAGAGACAGAGGAAACTCACGAAATACTCAGCATAGCCGGTGTAACGGCTGAAATATGATAGAAGCACCTCCCGAATACAAATCTAGGGCCTTAGTTACGCTAAGCTGTTCGTTTAAATTCCATAAAGTAAATTGATTCTCTGGCATAGCCATAAATCTGTGGATAATTTTTGATTATTTGGAGCCGCTCAAATGGGTGAGACAAATGACAGTCAACAGTTTTCATCTTACTGAATGAAATCAGTAGCAGCCTACAGTAAAAGTTGAGAATATAAATTTTTCCTTAAAATCAAGGAGTGAAAATTACTGAATGCAGACAAGAGTAATCTAAACAGGAAAGTAAACTCATTTAGAACTCAGAGATAATAACTTTAGCATGCGAACTGTGAGAGATTCAGCAGCCCTGTAGAAGAATTCAGGGCCGTGACCTTATCTCAGATTTCGTTTGACTGCTGTGGACGAAATGACGCGGCCTTCTGGAAAGTTAGACACTATGAGGTAACATTTCGACTCACCGTCTGCGAATTCAAGGTAAGGTACAGAGTACTGCAGACACAAAAAAAACTAAACGAAAAAAACCGTCCCTGTGATGAACGAAAGGCCGTCCGCGTCTCGCCTTGATGCAAGACCACACTCCTTGTCCACTGTCATGTTATTTCGAAAGCGAGACTGACTGCATACTTCCTGAAACCAGTCAACCAAAGCTTTCAGTGTCTTATGAGTCTCAAAATACGAGTAATTAACTCCTGGATTGTGATATTAAATGCGTGCTTTCAATAATCAAGGCTTAATTTTCTTGAAATACGCGAGATTTGAGCGAATATTCTGGAAAATATTACACACGCAATTTATGGTCTACAAAGTTCGGCGTACAAGTTGTATTCAACATATTTTACTCCAATGTAGAGAATGCATGTCCTCCCCGAAGTTAATAAAATCCACAGCACAGCAAAGCTATCCTTGTAAGGTAGGCTGCACACCGGCATGCGTCAACACTTGTAACAGTCAAGACACGATGTCTGCGACATGACACAAAGAAAGGAGCACAGTTGAAACGAATGAGATCACGAAAACCGCCGCACACCGATCTGAGTCATGATGCTAACGTCAGCTTCATACTGACGAATCACAAATGAAGCAAGACTGAGTGTTTTGTCTCATGTCTTGATGTTTGTCTTGACGCAGTCGGTGTGCGGCCGCCCTAACAGGTCAAGGGTCCCATATTTTATTTTATATATAATCAGCTCACAGATGGCGGTGAGGTCAGCCTTACGCGCCGGTCGCCTTTTAACCCCCCGGAAGATCCCTGGTACTCATTTCTACTAGAGGCTCAGTCGACGCCAGGTACACAGTGCGGCTGGAAAGATCACGTAAATTGAAGAAAAAACTCACAGGGACTCGAACCCGCGACCTTCCGGCTTGTAGCATAATGCCCCGTCCACAGTACAGTAATCCTTGTATAATAGAGAAATGGGCTCATAAATGTTTGCCGAAGCACCTAACGGTTTAGGTTCTTGTCTAAGTGGCCCTTAATTTTAAACAAATCAAACTGAAATTAAGATGACTCGACGGAATTAAATGAAAACTCCTCTGGCCGTATTTCGCAGAATTCGATCCCGTTGTCTGTGCTCTCCGTACAGGGGTCAGAGAGAAATGTTCGAAATGAGGACATAAAGTTACCGAGACGCAGAGAAGCGTCTGGTTAACAGACAACAGATTCTTGAACCGTAATCCGTTGCAATGTCTTTACGTTGGTTATTTAACTCCAGCCGTCAGTACTGAGACCTAATCTTCAATGACATCATGAATGAACGTGGAGCAGTTGGTGAAAATGGAACTTGAAGGGCAACCCGAAATATCTTAGGACACCCGTCCCAGCACAATTTTGTCCACCACAGGGCCCACATAGCCCGACATGGGGTTGTCCCCCGGAAAGTTTGCCTCTAACCGAGCAACGACATGGCCTGTGCCCATTTTCAGTGTCAGTATTCGTACTTATTTATGGTTCACGCAGCGACGCTCTCACGATGGCGTCATGGTAGGCCAATAAGTGAATGGGGTACTGGTAAGGGTGTGGAACAACGCGGTCACTGTCTAAACTGAGGTACTATCATAGAATTTGCATGGAGGAACTGAGGAAACCCTGTCAAGATAGTGTCCTGGCCGAGAATCGAATTGAGCACCTCCCGAATACGACTCACCTCTTCAACTACGTTGCTCCTTCCGAAAGTATTTGGCAAATAAACGATTTGATTTTTTTTTTGAAATGTCAAATTTTCCTACAAGAATCTGATGTTCTCAAAGCGGTGGTTATGAAAAGTTCTATCTTCTGGGATGCAACGTTGTGTAATATGATGAAAGTCAACCGATGTTTCGTAGAAACATGTCGCCTCAATCTTCAGTGGCAAAGAGAAAGGAAAGCAAGAAAGCAGTATGAATCAGGCAACATGCAGATATCTGTTCCTCAGAACCGTCGATTGACTTGCAACGGACTACACGACGTTATGTCGCAGATAACAGAATTCTTCTTCCCGAAGAGAAATTCCCAAATGCAATTCGGTCTATACAGCTACCCAGTGGACGTTGGGTTGCAGCCACAGATGCTCCGCACAAAACATGTCATGTTGAAACATTTATAATATATTTAACAGTGATAAAACGTGCGAACACGTGTCAAATCCGACTTACCGCACAAGGAAGGCATACAGAATGCATGAAGGTGCCTGTTTCGCGCTTCTACCGCTTAACGCCCACGAAATGAGATCCCCCTGTCCATTACAGCGAAGGAATTCGTGGGCCGGCTTAGAAATGGCGAAGAATGCAATGATGTTCCGCTTCTAGTCGGAATCAAACCCAGGCTTCCCCTAGCCAGTCATAGCAATGTAAGTCCTTAAAGTGGATAACCACTTCTATATTTCATGTTGCCTGCTCCTCATCCATGGAGTAGTGCATGTATACAGCCACTCCCCTGTACACCTTCATGGCGTAGTGTTTAATTAGTTAAGCACAGGGGAAACTTTACCTTTATTTCCCCATCCAGGAGTACAGCATCATTCGACGCTTTTACATTTGCGTCCTTGGTAAACCGTTGTTAAATGAACCAAAAATCACGAGTGGTTTGATTGAAATATTGTGTGGACGCGAAGCAACTGTTCTTGTGAAAATCTTTTCCAAACTCGCGGATCTAGTTCCAGAATTTAGCACTAACGACATACAGAATCACATTTAAGATAAACGAGTTCGACTTCAAATAACTCAACTTTCAAGTTTAGAAGAAGCGAGGAAATTCCACTGATGAAATGCTTTCAAGCTCTGTATAATTCAGTCGCAGTTATTTGCCCGAAACAAATTAGGCCACAGGCTATCCAGAAATCAGGGTTGCAAAACTCCGGTTCACATAAACTAGCGCCAAATTACAACGTCTGAAACTGTAACTATACGGTCACCGGTCACCGGTGAGCTGGAACATGGAGTTTGTCAGCAATTTCCAGGAACTAAACGCCATAGGGACCTGAATGGTAAAGTTGTAAAACTTACTAAACATTTTTCCTGCGCACGCTCTTTAACATACGAACGTCCACGCATCTCTGATGTGGAAAATAAATCATATTTCTTTAAACATAAATTCTTATATCGGTGTTCCGGGTTAGGACAATATGCAGCGCTCAAGGGGTTTGCCAGCTTTTAGGGGCAGTTCTAAAAACATAAAATTATTATGTAATTTCTTCTCACTTTCTGCTTCACGTTGACGAGACTTCGGTTTTGTGTTCCCCAACCTCTTCAGCGTGAGTGCAGGCGCCCTAAATCACGCATTACGGGCATGTATACACTTAGTGCATTGATGCGTGGTTCTCACAGTGGTCGTTCTGTCTCATGGGACATAACGGCACGTAATATGCTGAAAGTCAACCGACGTTTCATAGGCACATGTCGCCTCCATGTTCAGGATTCAAAAGTAAGCCCAGGAACCTGGCAGCTTAACTTTCAACGGCGTACCGGCGGTATAGCCTATAAGACACGTCTTACAGTTGTACGAATATCAGATTTTTTAAAATATTTTATATTGCGCAATATAATTCTTTAAAATAAGTAACCCACATAACGTTTTAGTAAAGAATTACAGGTGGCAAAATTGACAAGTAAATCAGTACTATAGTTCTTCTGTGAAAGCACAGGATGTATTAAACTTAGGTGTTTCAAATATCGAGAGAGCACAACAGCACCGACCTGTGTCAGCAATAAACAGAACGTCACTGCCATTAACTGCGGGAACATTCAGCTGTGCTGAAAATATTGCACCACACTAAGATTCGCATCGCGGTACATGGTTCTAGACAATCCTTCAGGGTGCGTTTCAGAACTTGGTACAAAGAAACTGGGTAGGACCCAATTCGCAAACCCCGGCTGGCAGCTTAACAAAGTAAACCTGCCATTGCAGATCGGAGCATAAGAAAATGGCTACTCACCTACAGAAAGTATGCAATACAAAGGCCGCTTTGACCTGTATGGCACTACATTGTAGTCAGGTAAGAACCCGCGACAAGAGCAGGTAAAAAGAAAAGCCATTCAAGTCATCAAAATTCTCTTAGAAGTTTGAAACGAGGGTTGAAAACCGGTACACGCCCTTGCACAAATCGATGTTGTCCCAACGTGCAGATTCCTTATTTGAACGTTTGCAAGTTCAAGCAAGCTCTTCACAGTTGAAATCCTACAAGGACATTACTTCACAATACTTGAAATCTTGGCTACTGATTACAACGCAGTTCTAGGTAGCAACTGAGTAAAATGAATACAAGTAAGTACTGCATAACAGGAAGCATACAAACCAGGCACATCCATCCATTTCCGTTTCTTCCTTTCGCAAAGACGCTTTACCAGGTTTCTGATTTAAACATATGGCGAGGTAGGATACTTTCCCCGAAATTTGACAAATAATCACTCTAAAACCATAAAGAAATTGAAATACGGGAACAATATCAAAAGGTTTATGTTACATCAACGAAAATCAGAAACGACGGAACATCAAAATGATTATATTCATCCTTCTCCGGTTAAATGGAAGAATGGTGTTTAGTGACAGAGTTGTCTTCTGCGGGTTCCAGACCCACGTAACTAATTCTGACGTCTCACCTGCTTCAAAACAACGCAGATATTCTCTGTCTTCAGGATCGAAGTTTCTGCCTTCTCTGCCCACGACGGCGACTGCGCACCATGAAAAGAAAAACTAATGAAGCAGAACTTCAGCGTTAGGTATGAGGCAAGTCTGCAGTAATGTAGCGACTGGTTTTCCCTTCATAAATTTATATAATTAGTGCCAAATACATTTCCAAATCTTCGAACATAACGACATTTTCAATTTCGAACTGACTGGATCTTCCCATTTGGTATGTCTCCTGAGGTCAAACCTCGACACCAAAGACTGCTACGAGTTTCCTCCACGAACACTTCACACGCGTAGCGATCAGCAGACGAGGCCCTACTGACTGTTTCACAGAAATCAGACAATGGCGAACAGCTGACTCTAAAGTCACAAGGAAGTTACTCACGTGAGTTGGTGGAACTTTCTTAGATGACAGCATTCCACATGACGAGCTAATCGCTTGAAATATGCCCATGATTCATGTCTCAAGCAACCTAACTGTAGCGTCTGACTCGTGTAGCTGGGCGGATGGCTGTCTGTACATCGCTGAAATACTTTTGGTTATCACCTTCTCCCTGCCTCCTATTCTCACTAATGACTGCAGACTACTCTAAAAATAACCCTCGTCAGCAACACAATATGTTTATTCCCACTTTATAAATAGCTGTCACGAGACAAGAAAACGTCAACCACTGCATGGGCTATTTTCTTTTAAATAACACGGGATTACAGAACTATCGACCGCACGCTATAACAATCTTGGAAACCCGTAGTCAATACGTCACTCTGCTGATTCCGAGAAAAAACACACCACCATACTTAACTTTTACAACGCACCACAATATTTCTCACACTGGTAACATTTAAAACTCTTCAATAATTATGCGCAATGAATAGGAGGCCGGTGTGGTGATTACGGAATGCCGTGCAACACACTAAAACACAAAATGTCTTGCCACAAAAAGCACTGCACGTTCGTTATTACGAAACACTAATATCATTATAACGTAGCACTAGCTGAAAGCAAAATCCTGGAACGTATCTGCAAATTACTAGCAGATCCCTTTGAGTAGTACTGGTATTATATAAAATTTTAAAATTTCGAAAATCAGATCCACTTGGAATTTCAAATTGGAACACACCGCAGCCTCATTCTCCCAGATGAGCGACAGTGGACGGGGCCGATCAGTACAAATATCGCAGACACCAATTCAAGGAAAACCAGTATCTTAACCGATGCGTGTTCTTTTTCTTTCGCGGAATGTGTCACCATACTTTTTTGGGCTCGACAGACGAACTACATACAACCACAGAGACGAACACGGACAAAGTTCAGAGGCGATATTAATGACGTAACTTTGCGCACTTGACAACAAAATTCGTCTGTTGCATGAATATAGCTTAGCTATACACGTATATGGCTTAGCTGCGGGAAAGTTCGCTCCCAATCAGTGTCCCCCTCTCTGCGGCTACACCCGGATGCGACGTGGGTACAGGCGCGCAAGACAGAAACAGTCGCCATTTTGCGGACAAAATTCCTTCAGCTGAGACCGATAAAATCGGGCTTAAGATGACAACCAAGAAATACTTTTTTCGTTCTTAATACAAATTTGCGATAACTTCCACACAGCGCTCTTAAAATCTAATTTCTGCGTTTGTCAGTGTTACATAATATCTTACTTTCTGCCGACTACTTACGAAGGACTGGACTTCCATCAATGCGTTCACTGAAGTCAGTGTGATAGGAACACGACTTGTAGAATGTCGAAAACGTCTACTCTGCGCCAATCAAGAACAAAATGAAGAACATGTCGAACTTCGCTCGATTTCGGTCAGTTCATGGAATAACTTCATGTGGAATAGGGCCATTTCTTCTGATATCCCGGTCAGTTTTGAATCACAATATTTTATGACACCCTTCACTCATTTACACCAAACCGGATATATTCGCCTCACACAGAATACATGCAACACTAGATAAACGCTCGCATTGCGCTCTCAAACAGCCAGGAATCAAACTGAGATACACACTTCATTCAATACGCAGCTCACAATATTCCAGGATACATATCAAAATGATCGCATAACAGAATCCGAACTCCCTGCCTACTGCAAGGTATTCCAAAAAGCCTTAAATTCAAACTCAGTCACTGATTAATCGAAATATGATAAATCATCTAAAGGGAATGAAAAGAATCCGAAACATGGGCAACCATATAGAAGTAACGGGAAATAGTTCTAATATCCCCTAAAATATATAAATCTCGAAAACAAATCTTAATTTCTGGTAAGTGGAAGAAAAGTGGTTACATACCATATGAAATGATGATCTTAGTAAGACACTGCAGTAACTTTATCACAGCCGACGAAGACATCGACTACGACAGCCGGGTCGAAGATGTGCACCGAGAAAGCAGCCAACAAAAGCAGTCAGGGAAGGGACTCCAACATATACCGCACTTCACCGGCAACAAACCCAACGTAACGACAGCGAAAGACTGACTGTCCGCTCGCTCCACTCGCTCGCCACTTCGCGTCCTCTCCTCCTGCCCTCCCTACGCTCCCCATTCCTATCCCAGCCGACCCCACTAGACGGCAGACTCAGACTGTCTGGGTCCTTCACCCAACGACGGGACGTTCCGCGACGCGAATATACCCGTCTCACTCGATCGTCCGTCCCCCCTTCTCCCCACCCTCCGCAAACGCTAATAGGATACTGGTAATTCTCCAACGAAAAGAGCCCTCACAATTCCCCGGCAGGAGAACCACCGGCATCTGCTCCCACAGTCACACAGGTCAAAAACAAATAACGCTCCGTGTTTGAGAACTGCACTTGATATAAGAGCTACAACCTTTGAACTCTACTAAGGCAAAAACGTTATGAACTTTGACAGACCACTAGTATTAACCAACACATTTTGTTTGTTACAAGTGCAAAATCCACACATACGTTAGAAATTTGCTTTCTTGGACACACTGAAATTATTGTCAATACTGACCAATTAAATTTTAAACAAACGGTAAGAATAAAAATGTTAGAAACTTTTACTGATGAGAAATGAAATAATTAAGGAAGGGCTACCAACCTATATTTCACTTGTAGTTTCCACAGTATTCTGTGTACGTGGGAAAATGATTTCAGTTAGCTATCAAACGGCGGTAACAACGATAATAGACAACGCAAGGCTATTACTACCTGCTCCTAATGCTTTATGTTTGCAATTACAATTAGAAGTTTGAAGAGGCATGACATGCCACCTTTCCATTAAATTTCGGTAGAATTTATCCAAACGAGAGTTCGTTTGTAAACCTGCGTATATTTTCTTCAAAACACAAAACTTTAATTGACTCTAGCAAGGAGGTTGGTCTAGAAGTAAACGCAGTGAGGACTCAGTATATAGTGCTGTCTTGTCACCAGAATGCAAGACGAAATCATGATATAAAAATAGCTAACAGGTTCTTTAAAAATGTGGCACAGATCAAATATTTGGGAACGACAGTAAAAATAGAACTCCGTGATTTTAGTCCGCAAGCGAACTATACCGACCGAGCGACCGCCGCTTTTCGGCGAAGTTTAGTGCCAACTTTTGCGGATAGAGGGTATCGCGTGGTCAGTGCAACGAATCCCCACGGCCGTTAATTTCAGTTTTCCGGTAGCGTAGTTGGTTGAGGGGCTATGCTACAAGCCGGAAGGTCGCGGGTTCAATCCCCGATGAGGTCATTGGATTTTTTCAATTGGCCTAATCCTTCCAGCCGCACTATGGCCCTGGGGTCGACTGAGCCTCTAACAGAAATAAGGAATTAATTCAATAATTTTCCTGGGGAGTAAAGCGCGGCCGGAGCGTAAGGCTGACAACCTTACCGCCATATTTGAGCCGATTGTCTAGGTAATGTGGGACCCTCAACGTCTCACAACCCTATGGGCCTTCACGGACTCTTACAGGGAACGACAGTAATACATCAAAATTTGGTTCAGGTGGAAATTAAGAGGAGACTGAATTCCGATAATGCTTGCTAGCATTCAGTCCAGTAATTTGTTTTCTCGTTTGCTGTCCAAACACGTAAAAATTATTCACTCACTCATGGAGCTGGGCCCTTCTTGAGAAACTGCAAATTATGGAGCTATTCAAGAATTTCCCTGCATTTTGTGGCACTCGAAGGTTCATTGCCTTGTTCACAAGAGCCTTCCAGCGGTCCCTATCCTGAGCAAGATCAATTCAATCCATACAATTCCATCCTATCTCTCTGAGATCCATTTTAATATTGTCCACCTACCTACTCCTTGGTCTTCCCAGCGGTCTCCTTCCTTCCGGATTTCTCATCAATATCCTATGCGCATTATTATTATTATTATTATTATTATTATTATTATTATTATTATTATTATTATTATTGCTCTACAGCCCTTTGTTGGACCTTGGCCGCTTTTTCAGTTTCTTGACCCTATACACAGTAGGTAGGACTCCTTGGACGGGGCATCAGCCGGGCGCAAGGCCCCTATCTACACACATAACAACACAAACACAGAATAAAGACACACAATACAGACATCGATGCCTTGAGTGGGATTCGAACCCACGATCCCAGCGTTCGAGCGATCTAAGACAGTTCATGCCTCAGAGAGCGCGGCCATTGTGATCGGCAAAATTTAGAATATCCAAAACTATAATTTTGCCTGTGTTTCTGTATGAGTTTGAAACTCGGTCTCTGACATTAAGGGATGAACATAGTCTGAGGGTGTTTGAGAACAGGGTGCTGAGAATATTTGGACCGAAGAGAGATGAAATGACAGGAGGTTGGAGAAAGCTGCATAATGAGGAGTTTCATAACTTGTACTCTTCTTCAAGTATAATTATAATGATCAAATCAAGGAGAATGAGATAGGCAGGGCATGTAGCACGAATTTGGAGAAGAGGAATGCATATAGGATATTGGTGGTAAAGCCAGAAGGAAAGAGACCATTACGAAGACCAAGACGTATGTGGGTGGATAATACTATCAAGTCTAGGGGTGACTATATACGAGTTTCAATTTGTGAATCGATTTACTGACCACTTATACAGAAGACTCGTAAGTACAAGTAATTAAAGGGCCAGCGATGATCTCCACAATTCACAAATCACAACAGCACTCGCTAAGCATTTTATAGCCTGCTGTGTCTTTACCAGCCGTTCCCTGGCAAGGGCTTCTAACAGTAGAGATTCTTCAGCGTCGCGTACTGAAGTCCTTTCTTCACAGCCTCCCGTACAGAAACAAATTATCAACTAACTTTGTCCCGTTCTTATTACAACTCGGCACGAACCACACAGAGGAAAACATCGTTCTTCTATTGTTGCGTTCGTGTCCGTTGCAGCGGAAACGGGTTTACCAAGCTGTTCCCCAGAAAAGGCCGCGCCGTGAACCACAGAAATCACCGTTCTTCTATTGTTGGGTGCGTGTATGTTGTCGGCATTACCTAGCAACGCCTACTGTTTACAGTCACCGCTTAGCAACGAGTCTATAGCCAGCAACGCTAAAATGGATCTTAGATAGGATGGAGTGGTATGGACTGGATTGTTCTGGCTCAGAATAGGGACTAGTGGGAGGGTTCTTGTGAACACGGTAATGGACCCTCGGGTTCGATAAAATGCTGGGAATTTTTTGAGTAGCTGCACAATTGCTTAATTTTCAAGAAGGGCTCAGCTTCATGAAGTTCGTTCTTATTTCTTCTTCTTGGATTTTTCATAATTCCCTTGAATTCGTTCAATCACCTGTGTCAACACCATCGGTTGGAAGTGCAGTGGGATTCAGTCGTCTCAGGTCACATGCAAGTATTTCTATTTGTAAAACACCAATAATGTTTCCGAGTTTCAATGTAAGTGTAAAGGACAATTTCATTGCGCCCAAGGGCCTCTGATTTTCTTCTCAGGGCTCTGATTGGATAAGCAAGGTTTAAGAAGATTATCTTGCTTCTCAGATCTAAGTGTACGGGACTCAGTCCAAAAGAATTCAACAATTCCTTGGGTCATAAAACGGCAACTCCTTTACGTCCAAGGGCTACTTTATTCTGAAGACCATGTGACCTTACGAGCAGAGGCTTCAGGAGTATTTTTTAACACGAAAAAGCAACTTCAGAATGTTTCAGGACTGAGATTACATGTCGGACTTAGCAAGGACCTCAGAAATACTTTACGAATGGAATTCCCCGTGTATGCATTTATGTGAGGGCCCAGATTAATTCGCTTGCGTGAATATGAATAGACCACAGGCTTTTCTCAAAATTCAATTCGTACACGAGGCAGACCCTTCGTATCCGTAAGCCAACTAATTATAAATACAACCAAGTCAGTCCCCAAATGAAGGTCATACAAGGTACAGTGCCGTGTACCTTTCACAAGGCCACTACCGCAATAAACAAGAGTGGAGAGGAGTAATCCGTGCCCGAATACACAAAAGTTTCCACGTGCGCTCCTTGTACCTCGGCATTCTGAATGCTCTAGCTGTTACAAATAGATTGCTTGGAACACGTTAATGTACTCAGTATCATACAGTTATGCATTTTCTTTTCTGGAGGAACTTTAAATTTGTCGCACACAACAACGAAGATGGAGCCGAGATAGCGCAGTCGGTATAGCGACTGGCTACGGGCTGGACGACCGAGACGTCGGAGTTCGAGTCCCAGTAGAGTCAAGAATTTTCACTTCTCCATGTCGTCCATACCGGCTCTGGGGTTCAATCGACCTTCTATATAATGGGTACCAGGGTGCTCTTTACCGGGGCTAAAGCGGCCTAGGCGTGGAGCTGACCACTCACCTCCTACCAGTGCCGAGGTCAAGGGCCAGAGTGTGGCTGAGGTAAATTGAAAAAAAAATCCAATGACCTCATCGGGAATCCAGCCCGCGACCTTCCGGCTTGTAGCATAGTGCCTCAACCAATTACGCTACCGCGTGCACCCAACTTAGAATTAGTAGTCATGTATATAGCCTATCCCCATGCCAGATTTCGCATGCCTAAACCCAGCGGTCCACAGTCTTCGCTATCAGTCCGAAAGTTAAATGCAGTTTTCATGCAGCCTCCACTTCGTTGTCTCACGTCCTACCTCGACATAATTTGAATATTTTTCACGTATATACAGTAGAACTTGGTTATAACGTCATCAAAGGGACCTAAAAATAGTGTCGTTATAAACGAATGTCGTTGTAACCGAAATGGGCACTTCCACAGTAGCCTTATGTTAGTCACGTAAAAATCTACCAAAAAACGAGTTAAAATGTTGCATTTTTTTAGTGAAATACGTAGTTAAGTACAGACTAACGTAACATTAACGTGGAATTGCCCAAATGTGTAATATCAAAGACATATTACAGCGCTTTTCACTGACAATACACACCGCACTAATACTGTATATTAAAGGTAGGCCTACTCACCAAATTACAGTAGATTACATCAATTGTTGTGCCTTACTGTACCTAGATACGAGTACAGTAATCAGTTATCTTCATCTGTTTCCTGTTACTTGCCCAATACACACTTTCTAAATTACGTTCAATGTACATATCAGAGAAATTCAGGAATGAAAATGACGTTACATACGAGGTTGATGCATTTGTGCATGTCGTACTAAGCAAGGTATAAAAACAGTTGCTTTATGAGGAATTAGTTCGTACCATTGAATATGTGACGCAATAGACAAGGTGTCGCAGAAACCGATGTTGCTATAACCAAGTTTTACTGTATATATAACACGTAAGTCCATGATCCTGTATTTAAGTGGTACTAGCGTCGATCCCACCTTGTAAACTTGCGCGTCCGCCATGTTGCTATTGCTGACTGCAGAAATTAAATACGAATTTGGGTTCGAATCGAATGACATATTATTTATATAACGTTTCATCAGAATCCGTGTAGCAGACAGACAAGACGAGGCTTCAGACTTACATGCATTCATTTCGTGTGCATCGTGAAAAGAACGGAAAGTAATCATAAAAAAAAAAAAAGTAAGTTGCCCTGTGCTTAACAAGTTCAGCACTACATCATGGAGACGCGCGGTGGAGCGGCTGCATAGATTCCATGTCTTCTTGACCTCGGCACTAGAACGAGATAAGTGATCAGCTACATTCCCCTACTGCTTTACCCCCGGGACCCATTGATAAGAGGCTCGGTGGGCCCCAGAACCGGGCTGTGCAACGTGGACACAGAAAATTCTTGATCCCACCCCACAGTAACTATAAAAACATGAATTAACACCAGCTATACATGAACACTCCCCCGTGAAGCTCCATGAAACCTCCCAGTGTCGCTGTTAGCACTCAGAAACTACCGTCTTCAAATCTGAGCCCGGGATCCGCCATCTTGACTGAGGTGGTTGGCGGTTTTCCTCAGCTACTCATAGAACATGGTGGAATATTTCCTTAAAATATGCCACAGCCACTTCCTTATACCATCTAATATAACATTTACATAATGTTATATTTCAATATTCTGTTGCAGTGTGTAGATCTGACTTTGGAGATTTCATGCCGTCTATGTGCAACGTCGTTTACTATAAACGAACTACTATGATGGTCGACCAACACATAACAGAACTCCAGCAAGAACATTCAAGGCAGCCACAACCAACATAACCGAAAGCAACCACGTGCAACCCAAGGACACCCAAATAAAACTGATGGTATCCCACATAACCAAATAACCAGCGGCAATTACAATAGGAGGAAAGAAAACCACATTAGAGTGAGCAGCAGAACCCTTGACCATAACCTGTACACCTGAAGATGGCCAGTTAGACCGAAACATGTAGTATCAAGTAAAGAAATACGACGTTGCACATAGACGGCACGAAAGCGTCACAGTCAGATTTAACATGTACAGCTAGAAAACCGCACAAGGAATGAAGCTTGGTGGAGCTTGGGATCCCTTTGTGCTCCACATCGCAAATAGGATTGGGCCAGACCTGGAGACGTTCCGTGCTCACGAGAAACACCGCCTTTATAAATTCAGGTTTCTGATGGACTGTTATAATTTTAGAGACTTTATGGTGATGACGAGAGAAAACAACGGTCGAAATGCTGAAACAACATCAGGTTGTCCAGTGACTAATATTATTGACAGAAACAAAACCGAATTAAAGGTTCCTCTTCTGGAGCCAGATAAACACCGATTCTAGGTGTAAGCCCCAACTAACCACCAATTTTGTGCTATCATTCGAGACGACCAGATCTGTCTGTCAGACACCTCACTGGCGATGATTGAAGATTATGGTTCCTTGATGGAATGATGATGCACTGGGGAAGCCTGAAGTGCCCTAGGGAAACGGCCCCAGTGCCTCTGTGTTCACCAGAAGTTAGACTACTAAGAAAATAAACCAATGGCTTCCCGGAAAGAAACCGATGTGAAACGGCCTGTATTATGTTACAGTTATAACTAGAACATTCTACGGCATACCTGTCTTTTCAATGGCTCTTTCAGCCCATTCGGGGCGCAGGCCTCTTATTCAGTTCCGCAATCATTTTTCACAGTCTGTAGGACTCCTTGCACGGGTGATCAGCCCGTCGCAAGGCCGCTACCTACACACAGAACAACACAAACACAGACTAAACGCATACACAAAAAAAAAAACATCCATGCCTTGAGTGGGATTCGAGCCCACGATCCCAACGTCCGAGCAAGCAAAGACAGTTCATACCTTAGCGCGGCTACCGTGACTGGCAGAGAACCTGCTACAGTTCAATAATTACACCTTTTAATAAATCCATTGGTATATGCTTTATGTAATATACAATATGGAAAACTGAAAGTGGGCTCGGCTAGTGAAATGCGGGAACACGAAGTCCATGCAAGTTTTATATCTGCTGAGCTCAACTTCTGCAGACCCTATCCTAAGCCAGTTCAGTCAACTCTCTTTACACACAGACACGCACGCCATCATCACAAATTAATCATCAAAGAACAACTCTTAATATCATCACCTCATCTACTCTAAAGAAAACAAGGGCAGTTTGCTAAAAACGTAACAATAATATAAATGTACAAATACCATGGTTTTGTTTAGCATCCTCTTCGATTCTGCAGATCCCTTTGGCGAAGATTTCAGTAACATTTCCCCTTTAAAGGAAGTGGTGGTTCCAAAGCCTTACAGAGGATGTCCGATGTATCTGTGGTCTGAGAGACAGAGAGCCGCACAGAGGTGCAGCCATCACCAAGGAGTTCCTGGCAGACGGTTCAGCGATGGATAAGCTATATACCACTGACCTGCGGCGTAAGGGCACTCCTGTAGAAAGAAGGGAAGGTTCATAATATAATTCTGTCAAGCAAGAGGCAACAAGAAATATTAATAATAATTTCATTTTTATTTACCTACATGATTACTAAACAGCCCATATGCCAATTACAATGCAAGAATGAGCAAAAGAAACAAAACAAAAGCATGGACACAAACAAAAAACAAAACAAGGCAACTTGTATCATTTGTGCAACCATGTCAACCATTATGCAGCGAGAAAATATACATTAATACTGAATACAATTGATATATTAATAATTACGGAAGTGTCATTATGAAACAAGATTAAGAGAAACTGTTTCTGTTCCAAATACGTCAAAGTGACAGCTGCTCTTCTGTAAGGTGTGCAATTTTGTATTCTGAAGCATAAGCATAGCTGTAATGAATCAAGGAATGGTTAAGTAATCAACTATACCAAACAATTTAATATTGTCACGTGTTGGGTGTATGTCACGCGACAAGTAACTTCACGCCTTATTTGATATAGCGAATTTATTCCACTCGCTCTTACATTTACACAGTTTACAATTTTACAGTTACTGCCATCTGCAGAGTCACATTTACTTCTCCTGCTGCCATTCACTGCGGTGAATGCTAGACTGCAACTGGCTCAATCCTCACTCACTAATCACTCACTGCTAGTAACTCTCTCGTAACTCAATACTGACTGAATAGTGTTCGCTGCTCCTTATTTAGCCTTGGCACGGACTACACAGAAAACAGTTACGTGATAGGTGCCGCTGTTGCCTGACGCCGTGTTTACAGATGTTGTCTAGCAACACTGCCGAGAGTTGTTTACTGCTGTGTAACAACTGCGGTATCCCCAGCTACATCACCGCTGGGGGGGGGGGATGTTGACTGGCCTGTTACCGTAGTAGCGACAGCGCCCGATGTTACGTCACCGCTGGCGGGGAAGGGGATGTCTTCCATAGCGCAATACGTCACAATATGCTGAGGATATATATATATATATAGTTACATGATTATATAAATGAAAATTAGAATTCAGAAATATGTACTTCTAGAGCTTTGATGGAGGTTATAGAAAATTGACAGAGTATAATCGTAGATGATGGCGATGATGATATTAATAATAATCTGTCAATTATGATAGCTTTGATCATCATCGTGATCTTCAGAGTACGATTGTTAATTGTAACAATCTCTATTGTCGTCTTCTTATTATTACCTTTTATTATTATTGGACCGCATCTATTGTCTAGTGGTCAGAGTTCCTGGCTACAGATCCAGAGGTCCTGGGTTTGATTCCCGGCGCTACCAGATTTTCTGAGAAGTAGTGGATCTGGAACGGGGTCTACTCAGACTTGTGAGGATAACTGAGGAGCTATTTCAAGGAAACAGCGGCTCCGGTCTAGAAAACAGAGATTAACGGCCTTGGGGATCCGTTACGCTGACCACGCGACACCCTCTATCCGCTAAAGTTGGCACTAACTTCGCCGACAAGCGGCGGTCGCTCGGTCGATATAGTTCGTTCACGGACTACAGGCCACGGAGTTTGTTTTTTAATTATTATTATTATTAGGTTAGCATTGCTTTATTGTTCATTACATCGCTTAGCTATTAACTTAATTTCAATCACTTACCTCTCCTCGATCGATGAACGCCGTTTTGTTAACTCTAGAAGGAAGTACAAGTCACGAGAGGTCAAAGGGTAGGGTTTGTTGGCGATAAATTGCAAAAAGCAACGTGCAGTGAAGCGCTCGCGGACTGTTTTAAGGCACCGTCCGGAAAATGCTGGAATGGCTAATGAAAGCGGCCAGGGTTGACGAAATTCAAACGCATTCCTCTCAGTTCTCGAAGTATTTGTCACAAATTACTCCTGCTTAGCAACTCACTCTAACGGAATTATTGAAAATATATTACACCGTATCGGTGCTGCTGTGTTATTGCTAGCCTCATAGCAAAAGACAAGTTCCTATGGTGGAAACAAAGATGTACGTACTTCAGTTAAGAAAGTCTGGTAATGAGGCTTTTATCAGAAACGGATTTACCGACAAGCAGACTAAAAGACAGCTTAGGGTCTAGAATTCCGAGAAGCCCCCATTTTTTTCTGTGAATTTATAATTTTTACGATTCGTCCAATTCATTGCATGATGCAGTGGTTCCACAAACTAGGTGGAGCGCATAGAGGTGGTGGGCGTAAAGAATTATGGGACTGCTCCAAAACTGAACTACCAGCTGATTAAATTCTGTACATAATTTCTTAGCTTACAAAATCTATAAAAAGCAATTTGGTTAGGAGTACTTACACGTCCAAGAGTCTTGCAATAGAAAGTTTTAGAACTTGATTTTTGAACATGTCATTTTTAAAGAAAGTTCCCCCACCACACTGTTATATTTTTCGGCGTTATTGTTGGCAGCTTAAGTGTGATTTGGTGTTTTCGGCAGTATGTTTCGGAAACAGCAAATCCGCTTTCTTCCAGGTGCCTCAGAATACATTGTGGAGTGCCGCCTAAAAGCCGGAATATATGACGTCCATCGCTTCGAAACGGCTGCAATGGGAACGCATACGTCAGCAGCAATGAATACATGAAAAGACAACTACCTAAGAAACTGCCTAGACAACAGAGACAAAATTATTGTTTCCCACGGCAACGAATAGACCCGCTAACGAATATTCTAGCTAACATGCGAAACAGAACCCCTCGACAACGTGTTCTCTCAGCGGTACGCGAAGAGCTACCTAAGAGGGTAGAAGATAAGAGACCAAGACAGTTCAGATCCGACGGGAGATAAAGGAAGAACGAAGAGCAAAGACACTCCATCGAGAACAGCGGCGCAAGAGTACAACCACTGAAGAGGAAACGCGAGAGACGACGGACTAATCAGGTCGCTTCGTCTGAAAGGGCGTTATTTGAGAGCAATTGTAATTGTGAGTGTAAACGAGTGATTGTCCAATAAACAGCGTCGACTAATCCGGAACCCATAATTTCTTGTCGCGTTACCTGGATACGTGACAATGTTAACAGTGAATATGGAACAGAGAACGTGATAGTGTGCCTGTTAAAAGTGCTGCTGAGCATTTGTCTCTAGTTGGTAAGTGATTAAGTGATTTATTATTGCTTTTTGTCTAAGACACCTACATCAAGTAGAAATCTGTGTCATGTTGCTGCTAATGTTATTATTACATAAATATTTAAACCGGCAATCGTGACGGTGTAATCGTGGGCTTCGGCGAAAGCGGTGTAAATTTCATTCGAAGAAAAGTAGAGAAGTTTCTTTTCTTCCGCTTCCATGTTCAACATAGTTTCAATTTAAAGAATGGGATGAATATTATAAGAGAATCAATGAGTCTCACTCAAGGCAATATTTTTTCTTATTAATTTATGTACGCGGCAGCGTAGTCAGTTGAGGCACTATACTAAAACCCGGTACGTTGTGGGTTCGATTCCAGATGAGGTCACTGGATTTTTCAATTTACCTAATCCTTCCAGCCGCACTATGGCCCTGGGGTCTGCTCAGCCTCTAAGAGAAATGAGTACCAAGAAACTTCCTGGGGGTAAAGGGCGGCAAGTAGGCATGTATAAAAAAAATCTGTGAGCCGTCTAGAAAATGTCTCACAATCCTATGGGCCTCCACGGCCTGTTACAGGGATAGCTTCACCTTTTTACCTACATTTAACATTCCACTTGAGCGAGGGTTACTTTTTCTTTGAGATTTCCGCCTTTTCTTACAAATTTTTTGACATATTTTTCAGTAATGGTGTGTAAAATATTTTTACGGTTGTAAAACTTCATTCATCTACACCGTGTATGGTCCCAAGGTGTTGTTCTGTGTAGGGCCAGCTGAACCTTAAATCCGCCATAAGCTTCTGTTGCGGCAGTAATAAATATTATGGTTCCATAACACAGGCCTACGAAATTTATTGATCAGGGAAATACATTCTAAAAGAATAACCGTGTACTTTTAGTTAGATTATTATTCTAAGACTTAAAACCTCTGAGCACACGGCGAACTGTCAAAATGAGGCTACATGGCACCGTATCGACCGACCGACGCTGGGGACTTCCATACACACACACAGCGCATGCCCAAGCAACCGGAGGTGATCCACAAGTTCCACTTGTCCCAATAGCGGAATGGTCCAGCTATCAGTAAATGGTGTGGTCTTTACCTTGAACAATATCTAGGTCGTAATTAAAGGGAATGCAGCAGGTGTTAACCCACCGCGCTCCTGAAATATCTGCAACGGTATAAAAGGGCTGTTCTTTGCTAAATTATTACAAGGAAAACGTATATAAAGGTAACAAAAGTAATGTGAACTTTATGAATGTAGTACAATGTAGCCTTTCCTAATTGCTTATTCGAAGCCCAGCCCCTTTCCAAAGTCCACTACAGAGTATTTATCATCATCATCATCATCATCAATAATCTGTCAAGACGACAGGTCCACAGTCTCTTCCAAAACAATTCCTCCATTTAATGCGATCTTGAGCTTTCTCCTTCAAATGACAGTATCCTCTTCTGTCCCCAAGGTCATCCAGCATCTTCTTACGTCTTCTTGTCACTTCTATCCGCCCCTCTATCTTTCCTTCGATAACGATATACACAAAAATATATTAATGTCATCAAACTTCATCAGACATAAATACTGTCACAATTTTGGGGGTTTGTTCGCGATTCAATTCTTCTGCTCCCAAGCTCATATCCTGGGAGGCTGGATTCTCGAAACTCGACTCTTTACTCTATACTGCTCAACTGAATTCTTTATAACCACTTTGCACGGACCCAACGGAAAACACAGTCTTCTACTGCTCCGTTTTGTTTTAAGTGTGTTTACCGCACCATTGCATAAAAACGGTCGCAGCGCAGAACACATAGAAAACAGCCTCTCTATTGCTAAGGCGTGTGTACCGAGTCGTTACCTGGCAATGGGTATACACGTCACAATAAATACACTGTGTGTGTCATATTAATTTTAATTTCCTCTTCTGCACAGCGTCTACACTGGTTCTGAGGGCCGCCCAGCCTCCTATATCGTGGGTACCACGGGCTCTTTCCCCGGGTGCGCTGATCACTAACCTTCACATAGGGCCGAGGTTAAAACTGTGAGGAGGTATACCTCCAATCCCCCATACGTACTTAATTAAGAACAAAATAACATTATCTTTACCTTTTACGTATATAAGATTTTATTTTCTAAGCCAAACTAACCGAGCAACCATCTCGATTTATTTCGGCCACGCCTATACACCAGCATCGATCGTCTGCTAGGCTGCAGTTGGTGAGTACAAGAAGGGAACATGATTCAGAGTAGTAGTAGTAGTAGTAGTAGTAGTATTGGTGGACAGCAGAGCAACAACGGTGCTAGTGATGGTAGCAGAAGTAGCAGTGGTGCTGGTGGTGGTGGTAGCAGCAGTAGTGGTAGTAGCAACAGTACTACTAGTAGTAACAGTAGTAGCAGTAGAACTAGTAGTGGTAGTAACAGTATTAGTGGTAATAGTAGTGGCAGTTTTAGCAGTATTGGTGTTGGTAGTAGTGGATGTGGCGGTAGTAGCAGCAGTAGTACCACTAGTGGTGTAGTGGTAGTAGTAGTAGTAGTAACAGCAGCAGCAGCAGTAGTAGTAGTAGTAGTAGCAGCAACAGCAGAAGAAGAAGTGTCTTGAGGTTCAACACGGTCACGTCTTAATAAATACAACCTCGATATGCTGCGTGTTTTAAAGTCCAATGTCTACTGCTTATGCCAGAATATTACATATTTTAAACATATTTCTGAACCAACTCACTTTCCAGTGGTGAATTTCTGAGTTCCGAAAGCTGTGATAACCACACTGTGTTCTATTAGGCTAACTACACGTTTCAGACAGGTCTCATAATGAACTGTACGTGTTCCAAGTTTCTATGATCGAAATCCCAAGCCATACATCGATGCTACGAGTAGAGTCTACACGCATGGGGCCTGCATTACATATATCGTTACGTGGTTTTTGTTTCACCACTAACAGACGGAGTCTTGAATTGTGTATAGGTGTCATGAATGGGATGGCAGTTGCTAACACTATTCCCATAACAACTCCAAGGTTTAAGGGTTCGTGACCATGCTACGAGTATGTTAACATAATTGTGTTGAACTCATAGCTTATTTAGAATGCAACGCAGGATTGCAAATGCAAATGGAATATATGATTCTGACTTGGAGGGAAAACAAACCAATAAAGGGAACCTGAAGAAATGCAGTAGGTGCCAACCATCAAATGTTCCTCAACAAACAGAAAAGGATGAAAAGCAAAAAGCAAAAACATTAGTTTTTATATTTTGGTCACCCATCCAAGTAATAACCACGCCCAAGTAGCGTAGCTGGTTGATGCACTATGTTACAAGCCCAAAGGTCGCGGGTTCGATTCCCGATGAGGTCATTGGATTTTTTCAATTGACCTAATCCTTCCGGCAGAAATATGGGCCTGGGGTCGACTCAGCCTCTAACAGAAATGAGTACCGGGAATCTTCCTGGGGGTCAAGGGCGGCCGGCGCCTAAGGCTGGCAACTTCACCACCATCTGTGGGCCGACTGTCTAGAAAATGCGGAAGCCTCGACGTCTCAAGACCCTATGGGCCTTCATGGTCTATTACAGGGATAGCTTGCCTTTATATATATATATATATATATGTGTGTGTGTGTGTGTGTGTATTCAGGCCTACATATGTACAACCGATTGTTCATTAAATACGTTCTACCCGCTTAAAGTGCGTTCCTTGCTGGAAGTGATAAAATGAACATGGAAGTTGTGTCTATCCATCGGAATGCTGCGTATCTGAAACCACTTAACTCATACAGATTAACTGCGGTACTGGTGACGTAGTAGAAGCGTTGTTGTGTTTATTTTATTTCGATCAATAAGGACTCAATTTATAATTCACACGAGCGAAGTTTAAGTCAAACTGTAGGAGCCTACTAATGTTCTTAAAAGCTGCAATAAAATATAGCTGACATTCAAGTCACACAACTTTCACCGGAAATATTTTTTACTTAATGAAATTCAAGAAAATACTTGTTACTTTCTTTGTGACAATTGGTGTATATCTGCCAATGAGGTATGTGAAAACTCAAAAGAAAAAATTTGAAAATACAGAAGTAGAATTTTACTGCCTGTTTCGAAGCTACTATGCTCAGTTTTCTAGACACAGAAGCTGTGGAGCCAACTTATGCATTACGGGTCAGTCCGGCTTGACGAGAGGAGCGTCCCATTCTTCGTCTGAGTCCTCGACACACGAGAAACGTTCTCATTCGCTTGAGTCACGACCCAATGACCACTTGTTTTGCATTTAATTGTTGTATTTGTATACATGTACGTATAACGCTTAGGTACGTTTCCATCCCTCGCCAGTTGCAACTCGTTCGTGGTAACGCCGACAGAGGCGCCATTTGACGGATCTATTACGAGATACGAGTACACGCGAGGCGAATAACTACAGAGAACATATATAGGTGCAAAACTTAGCAATGGTGCCTGATGAATGGGCGCGGAAATAATGTTCTGGCACCTGCAATGGTCAACACTGTTTATGGATACGCAGCCAGATTTACCATTTGGTTTCACCCTTAAATTCAAACAAGGAAAATAAACCAGGATATATACAAGTTTATATATTTTAAATTCAGCTTAAGTAGCAACAAATGCTTTGCAAACCACTCAAACCAAGTGTGTACAGGCGAAGTGTCGCGACGATTAGAAGAGATGATGTGATAAATTAACACATTGCTGAGTTATATAAACGAATGCATCAAAGGAAGTGAAATATCATCATCATCAGTAATCTGTCAGACGACAGGTCCACAGTCTCTTCCAAAACAATTCCTCCACTTAATGTGATCTAGAGCTTTCTCCTTCAAATGACAGTATCCTCTTCTGTCCCCAAGGTCATCCAGCATCTTCTTACGTCTTCTTCCTCGTCTTCTTGTCACTTCTATCCGCCCCTCTATCTTTCCTTCAATAACTTCTTTTAGAAGGCAGTTTCTGCGTAAAACATGACCAATCCAATTAGCCTTCCGTTTTCTTATTTCGTGTAGGATATTCCTCTGCTCACTGACTCTAAATAACACTTCTTCATTTCTCACATAATCGGTCCAACTGATCTTCTCCATCCTTCTCCAACACCACATTTCGAAACTTTCCAAATTTTTCTGATCTACTGCCTTAAGTGTCCATGTTTCAGCCCCATACAGAGCTATGCTCCTAATGTAGCATTTCACTAATTTCTTTCTCAAATTTAAGTCCAAGTGAAATATATGTACGAATAAATAAAATGTGTTTATACTCAATATCTTTTAACATCTGATAGAACAGCGCATGTTACGGCGGGTACAGCTAGTTTCTTTATCACCACGGTCAGTAGCAGCGACTATATGTTAGGATGTTCAGTGAACAATAAATTGGAAAGAATGTCGAAGGAAGGATTCGTGGTATTGTTTGAGGGACTGAGGAATATCACATAACTTCATATTAAAATTGGCTGTCTCAGGGCTTAGATTTGAAGTCGGAAACTCTGGAACAAGAAGCGCGAGCGCTACCCACTCGGACACAACGATCGACGGCTTATCTTGCATTAATTATCTTGAATTAAATGTTTTTATCAGTGGGGGGGAGCAATCCAGCCTATTTTTTTGCAGAAATACTTACCATTCAACGAGGTACCAGAACTATTAATACCGCACTTCGTAATGGTGGGAAATGGAGTAGGGACGAGAATTCGTCGTACTGCGGTACAGTATCTGACGCCTGGACAGCACCGCGCGGCACTTAAGTAAGAACAGGAACGCAGCGATCATAAACGAAGACGAGAAACTAAATTCCCCTATAAATATTCTTCTCAAGACCACATTAGAGAGAGGTAAGGAAATCTTTGCCGATCACGGTAGCTGAGCGGTCTAAGGCATGCACTGTCTTCGCTCGCTCGGAAGCCGGGATCGTGGGTTCGAATCCCACTCAGGACAAGGATGTTCAGTGAGTGTGTGTGTGTGTGTGCGTTTTTCTGTGATTCTATACAGGTAGAGGCCTTGCGACGAGCTGATCACCTGCCCAAGGAGTCTTACCGAGTGAAACGGAGAGTTCCATGAAGGTACGCCAAGGCCCAAATTGGGGCTGTAGCGTAAAAGGGAAAAAGGAAACTGTATACTTCATCGAACGTTATAATCACGCATATAAAATTTTAATGAAGGATTTTCTTTTTGTATTTGTGCTTCTAATGTACATATGGTTACTTTATATTAAAGCAAACTAAGGGAAGAGTACAGATATAACAAGAATTCTACTCCTACTGTTACAAAAAAGAATGATTTGAGGTACGAAGATCGAACCTCTGTCGGGACACGGCGTATCTCGGCATAACAGTTGCTGTAGAAACGGGATTTTCGTTGCGTGTGGTTGAAGACGCTCTCGTTGCCCAAGACTGTAGAGCGCGGAACGGTAAGATAATTGTGAATAATAAAATGGAAAGGATTTGAAAGATACGGCCGTGGCCTAATAGAAATACTACCGTAACATTTGCCTGAGGGACTGAATAATACCACGAAACACCAGTCACGATATCTGGTGTCTCGACAGAGACTCGAACCAAGCATCTACCGAATAAAAGCCCAGAATATTACCCGTTACAGCAATTTCCTCTGTAACAGACAGTTCATTATGGAAACAGCATGAGGTGAAACAAACAAATGCTTATTATTCAAGTTAAAAACTCTTATCATTCCATCTGCTTCAAAACATTCAAGATCATTCGTTTTGCACTGCTGTGGTGTGTGGTGCTCTCGAGAGCATAAATTACAATTGTCTGAAAACAATGTGTTCAGCAAAAAAATGTGAACCTACTACGGATGAAATATTCGAGCATGCATAATATGTCATAACGAAGAAGCATTTTATTCTGTTGTGGGGCCGGGATAGCTCAGTCGGTACAGCGACTAGGCTACGAACTGGAAGGCCGGGGTTCGATTCCCAGCAGGGGAAAGAGATTTTCCTCTACTCCACAGAATCGAGACCGGCTGTGGATTCCAAACAGCCTCTTATCCTATGGGAACCGGAGGGCCCTTTCCACGGGAGTAAAGAGGTCGGAGCGTGAAGCTGATTACCCACCTCCACCTGTTGCCTAGGTTAAGAGTGGTGAAATTATGCTTCCACTCCGCCATGAGTCTTCGTGGCGTGGTGCTTAATTAATTAAGTGCAGAAATAATTTTACTTTTAGTGTCAATTGGTTCTATAGTCTTATGTGTAACAATTTATTAAACTTATTAAAAGTTAGTGTTCGCGCTAAATGCTAGTTCTTCACGCTATGTTTCGACCAAAGTGGTCATCATCAAGTGTTAACAGTCGTGGGTGATGAAACTGCTGTCTTTCTGCGTTGATGCTTATTTTCTGAAGTACGATCTCCCTAGTGAGTACATGTGTGTCTGTAATAAGTGTAAATTCTTCTATTAGAATTTATGTTTGCTAAGTTTTTTGTATAATTTTATTTGTTCGTGTACATAAATTTGTTTGCAAAATTTTTTGTATAATTTTATTTGTTTGTGTACATAAATTTATATTTGTGAAGTATTTTTGTGTAATTTTATTTGTTTTTGTACATAAATTCTAACAGAATAATTTTCACTTGTTATAGACACACACATATATACATATACATATACGCACTAGGGAAACCATACTAAATCAACTAAGCAACAACGCAGAGAGCAGTTTCCTCACCCACAACTCTTAACACTTGATGATGATGATGATGACCACAAGCCGTAAAAAACATTTAAAGTGAGTAGCTTTTAATAAGTTTCAATAAATTGTTACTTTCACTAGGATGTTAAGGCAATTAGAACATTCAGATCTGATCAAGCAGCGAGATCTCTTGGTGAGCAACTTAATTTGATTCAATTCCCCTAACGATGTTAAGTGCAAACTGCCAGACAATATATGGACAACACATCTAGGGTCTTATTCGAAAAAGAATTATGCACTAATTGAGTCTCACTCACCAGCTGTCGTGTTTGTGGGACGAAACTCTCGCACTTTGGTCCAAGCTAAAGCGGAGTGACCCAAAGTGACAGAATCAGAAACGACTGGCTGATCTCCCGAATAGGAAACAGTAATGTTTATGGATAAGTGACGCCAAGCAATGGATACATGTCTCTGCGCGTGGCTGGTCAATATGCAAGCAGGCAACGCGAAATTTCCATGACATGTAGCTGGGATTTCCAACAGTGGGGTGGGTGGCACGGTCTCACTTGACGAAGAAAGATGGTGACAGAAGGCAACTGGCTGAAATCCAGGACGTCGGACCCACTTCTAGGTTCAAAAACCGCTAAGTTATCGCGGAAGACGGGTTCCGTTGTCGATATCCACTTTTCGTTTACCAACAGCAGTTGTTACTAATTCTTCCTTTATGCAGCCACATTTGGAGAAGAGTGCAGACTTTAATAACTTCATTATGTAATTTTCTTAGCTATTATAGCGTAGCCGGTGTAGCGACTGACTTCGAATCCGAGGGATCGGAGTTCGAGTCCCGGTAGGGTCAAGAAACTTATCTTCTCCCCATCTTCCAGATCGACTTTGGGGTCAACCTAACCCCCTATCCAATGGGTATCGCGGGCTTTTACCCTGGAGGTAAGGCGGCAGGCGCGTGAAGCTGAACACTCATAACGAACTAGTGCCGAGGTCAAGAAAATGTAGATCCATATATCCAATACTCCATACGCCTTCATGACGTAGAGCTTGATTAGTTAAGCACAGGGACAACTTTACTTTTTACCTTTACCGTAAGTACTTTGACTCTTCGAGGCTCAATATTTTGTCCTCAGGCACTTTTGATCTGCGTTCTTCCCTGTCGCTGACAAACCAAGTTTCGCACTCATATAAGCAAAAAGACAAGGCTACAGTTTAGCGCTGTTTAACTACGGCAACGTGCGAGCAGATACGGAACTGTGAACTGAGCAGCAGGAAGTATATCCCAATCTCATCCAGTTTTATCATCATTAAAGTCGCTCCGAGTTGTACACGTATTTTCGTAGAAAAGTAGTTGCAGGTAGCTCCATCTTTATAGAAATCATCCGCTATTTTATATTTCTTTCAGAAGACGTCGATTTCTTTGTAGTCGTGGATTCCTGAACAATACAAGTACAGATGCCACACAAAAGCAATAGCTTTGTTAGACTGTGATCTTGTGGGTCATAACAGCGCCTTGTCTGGTATGTGGTTACCAACGTTTTCGAAGTATCTGCTACCTCCATCTTTAGGGCAGAAGTCGTTAGTGCGTGCCAGGAGACTAAAATCTGTACAAATATTATGTTTACGGACATTATCCACCGTCCTGTTTTTATCTAAAACACAGTCCTGTTTACATTTCAAAACACACCGTTTCGCAGACTGGATTCTGTCTCCGTCTTTAAGTAACACTTCTTCAGTTGGGTCCAATCGATAGAGGTAGTCCCTACAAACAGGACGACGGATAATTTCCAGAAACATAATATTTGTACTAATGTACCAACGTCACAAACTTTCAGGACTAAAATATGTACCTTCACCGCCGTGAAAACCTCAGATATCAAATAACATCGTCGTCTCTACATATACTTTTCTATTCCTTCCTTTTCTTAACATTCGATTCTCTTCTTTCCCTTCTTCTTGTATTATCCTTGTTTAACATTCCGTCTCTTTTCTTTCTCTTCATCATTTTGTCCGTCTCTTTTCTTGTACATCCTCTCCTCCTCATGTTCCTTCGTCTCTTCCTCTTTCTTCATCATTTTCGTTTCCTCGCCCATCTTAACCTTCATCGCCTTTCCCCTTCTCCGTCCTCGTGAACATCACGTCTCGCCCAACTGCGGGTCCAGGGCCCCCAAGGAATATTACGATTCCGCCTTCTCGAGACATTCCCTAACTTCAATGTGTGCCCTACAGTCTTCAGAAAACAGAGATGTTCATACCGTGATAAACGGTCATTTCAGTTTACGCCGACGAGATGCAGCCCGCAGCACACCGGCCTTGAACCTGTTGCAGTATATGGCGCAACGCTGATTGGAATGTGACGTCATGGTGATGATGGTAATTATTATCTTCACTCCTCGTGGCACCAAACGTGACACACTATACGTCAATGGGGGCGTTTTAGTGACGTCATTGGCTGTATGATTCGAATTTGCCCATACATTGCGCAAGCAGGAGAGGAAATTACTCGCTCAAATCGATACGCAGTGTCACGCTCGTGGGAGGTGGAATTGTCTCCGTGGAATTTCGTGGCTTCCTCATAAACGCGATATAAGAACGCTAGTTTACATAAGCATTCTGTTCCATCCTTTACAGGTGCGTCTGTTGCAATTGTAAGAAATATGAAGGTTCCCTCATAAGGTAAGAAAAGGTATAGTTGTCCTTGTGCTTAATTAATTAAGCACCAGGTAATGAAGACGTAAGTGGGAGTGGAGGTATAGCTTCACAATTATTGACCTAGGCACTAGATGGATGTGAGTGATCAGGTTCACGCCATGGCCACTTTACCCCCAAACAAAGAGCCCCCGCTGCCCATTGAATAGGAGACTGAGTGGGCCCCACAGTCAGTCTTCAAACTGTGAAGAAAAATCTCTTGCTCATGCTGGTAATTGAACTCCGACCGACCAGCCAGTAGCCCGTTGCTCTACCAACTATGGTGAGTGATCAGGTTCACGCCATGGCCACTTTACCCCCAAACAAAGAGCCCCCGCTGCCCATTGAATAGGAGACTGAGTGGGCCCCACAGTCAGTCTTCAAACTGTGAAGAAAAATCTCTTGCTCATGCTGGTAATTGAACTCCGACCGACCAGCCAGTAGCCCGTTGCTCTACCAACTATGTTAGTCCGGCTCCAGAGGCTCCTACATACCATACCACATTTGGGGACAAGTTACCTATGAAATTCTGCAGTAAATGTAATCTTTAAAATGGAGCTGGGATAAAACGGAAACATGGCTTTACCGAAAAATGAAAAACGTTCTGGTCAAGAGAAAATGGATGAAAAGACAATGTAGAATTATACCTAAAAACGGAAACAGAAATGGAAAACAATTACTACAAATCGTCCACTTCAATATGTGTGTGGCCTATTGCTCATGTAACTTCAGTCTCTGTTCAGCGTCTGGCTAGAAATGAGAATGAAAGAACCCCGACCTCCGACAAAACAGTGCGGAATGCTCTAATGGAGTGTGCCATTAAACGTGGTCCCAGCGCCTATGTTTGTATATACCAGTTCTTAACTTCAATGGTTCAGACGCAACGGCTACATAGATTTCTACATTTCAGCCTCGGCCACAGAAGTTTTATGAAAGAATTTTGTTGCGATGAAGGACAGCGACCAGCAGACGGGAGAATCTGTAAGGTAGTATTTCCAAAATATGTGTCATGAAAATTGGCATGATTATTTTTTGGGAAATCCCGCATTAACCCTCCCGTTCCTATGAGTGAGACTCTGGCATGTCGACTTGTACATCTGGCCACCGGTCTGGACTTCTCTTTGGATTTTAGTAGTCCGGTTGAAAACACAAGCCTACTTCCAGTGGCGTATCGTCCTATGGTGTGGGGGATGAAGCTACCTCAATGTTCTGGTTCAGACAAGTCCCCCCAAAATGAAACAAAAAATAAAAATCGAAATAGCTGCATTAAAAATATTTTAAAATTGGTTATGGACATATTTACTACCACACTTTAAAATTTAAAAAAGGTAAGTTTCCCCTGTGCTTAACTAATTAAGTACTACGACATGAAGGCTTAGGGGGAGTGGATGCACGAGTGTAGTTCAAGTAACTAACGAACTTACTCCATGGATTCAAAAGCTGCCAGTTTTGCAGCTACTCAAAAATTTCCCAGTGTTTTATGGAACCAGAAGTTCATACCGTATTTACAAGAGTCCTCCACTGGTACCTATCCTCAGCCAGATCAATCCACTACATACCACCCCATCCGATCTCTCTAAGATGGATCTTAATATTATCCTCCCACCTACGTCTAGGTCTTCCTAGTGGTCTCTCTTCTTCTAGCTTTCCCACCAAAATATCCCCATTCGTGCTACATGCCCTTCCCTTGACCATTTTAATTCTATTTGGAGAAGAGTACAAGCTATGAAGCTCCTCATTATGCCGTTTTCTCCAATCTCCTCTCACTACATCTCTCTTCGGTCCAAATATTCTCCTCAACACCCTGTTCTCAAACACCCTCAGTCTATGTTCCTCCCTTAATGTCAGAGACCAAGTTCAATAAATATTTTCAAAATATATTTATATTTCTATAAAAGCTACAGTATGTATGAAAGTAAATTTATATTTAAACTTAGTTCTACCTCTCACACGTCTAATATCTTGCAAGCAGCGGCCCAACACAGCGTGCCGTTAGTTCATACAGTTAGCCCAAGCCGCGGGTGCAAGCCTGACGGAGACTCACTCACCGCTCTTCCTCTCGTGGCGGAGGTCATTCTAGTGCTCTATTGTTTTTCTAACTCTGCCAGCAACCGTGGGAACATCGGAAAGCGATTCTCCGAAATTAAAATTAAGCAAGAATTGCTTAAGAAGTACAGCTATAGAAGAAAGCTTGTCGGAACTTGTAATTTCATCTATACAAAATGACCGGGCGTATAAATTAAGTGTCAAGAATGATGTATAAACGTAAGGCATGAGACAATAGAATTAAAAAATATATATTACTGATTTATATCTATACTGATTTTCAAGTAATCCATAAAAGATTTTACTGGACAACAGGTTGCCCTCTATAAAATGGCTGAAAGTCTCTAATTTAACGCAACCTGAACAAATGCAAGAATCATGGAATAGCAAAAGGAGACCTGAACAGTTTGTACAACTTAAATAACGTAAGTTATGAGTCAGTTGTCATATTGTGACTTACTGATTCAAACAAAACCCTTACAAATCTAGCAATGATTCAGTCGCCAGTGCAATTTTCCAAACGATTTTTTTTATTATGGGAGCGCATAAATAAACGTCGTACAAGGGCTGAGGCTCCTGGTGATAGGCTACAGCTTACTTTTCTTGCAGCCACTTAGACAGTTGAAGCTGCCTCATTTGCATCATTTCACCACTGGAAATCAGACCTAAGTTGACATGGAGACACACCAGTAACGGAATTAGAACCGGTCGAGGGGATGGCTGCATTCAAGAAACTGATATTTTATTTGAGTGTACTTCAAATGGCCGATCACAGTGGCCGCGCGGTCTAAGGCAAGAAATGTCTTCGCCAACGCTGGGATTGTGGGTTCGAATCCCTTTCAAGGCACGGATGTCTGTGTGCGTTTATTCTGTTTTTGTTGTCTTGTGTAGGTAGCGGCCTTGCGGCGGGCTGATCCCCCGTCCAAGGTGTCCAATCAACTGTCTAAGATTAAGAAAGCGAAGTGAAACAAAGCGTTTCATGGATATCCTATGCTCCAAGCGGGAGCAACAGGAATATATAGACAGACAGTTCTGAACATGATCAGTAAGGTTCCTCGTGTGCCGAGTTCTTGGCCCTGTGTATGTCCAATCGATTTTTCCACTTCTAGTCAAGCATGCTGTAGCGTATCTATCGTTGCCGACTCAGCGGTTTCTCCTGTTATTCCTTTCAAATGATTCAGTCCTCAATTTTTGTTCATATAAACGTAATTATTTACACAGCCCCAAATTAAAGAAAAAAATCAAACGGGGTGAAATCGGGGCTCCTAGGTGGCCACAGATTTGATGGTCACATACATTGAAAGATCACACAATACTAAACAGGCGGGGGGGGGGCATAATGGTAGGGCGTGGTGAAATTATTTGAATGGAGGGATGTAGAGGCACAGCATTTAGTGCAATACTTTTGTGTGTTTGGGGACAGAGCCCCCGAAACGCCACCATTATTTTTCATGCACAGTGTATATACAAATAAAACGTGACATTTTATGAATATGAAGATATTTGTAAGATCTGAGGTTTTCGCGGTAATGGCTATGAAGAAACAGTCTTCTGGGATGTGGCGCCGTGTAGATATTTTCTTAACCGACATTGCACCTGCTCACGATGGTTCACCGCTCGCGGATTTCTTCTTTTTTCTTATACCCTGAACATGGAGGCGATACGTTTCCCCGAAACGTCGGTTAACACCATATCTACAAGGCACCACATCCCAGAAGACTGCTTTCTTCATGAAGATACTTGTTTCCTGGGATGTCACGCCGTGAAGCGTCTTAGAACTGTACCGACATTTCAGTTCCGATTAACCTACCGCTTCTACACTGAAGCTGGAGGCAAAAGTTCCATCCGAAAAATTGGCACGTTCCTACTAGCCAATGTGGTGTCACATTCAAGAATCCAACCTTCAGATATAATACGATTTCATAATTACAATTCAAAACGGAAAGTCTTACATTTATCTTTGTATTAAGAACGTGTCACAGAAATTACTGTGCTATGCGGCAGCTTTCGTAACTATACAGAACAGAACTGCATTTTGTAGTCATGAGATTAGTTCCAATTGTGAAATACCCTATAAATTATGTTCATGCGAGTAAAACGTGAACAACGCATTCTGCACTTCCTGGCTCAGGACAAGCGGTCAGTGACACCCAGCTATCGGTGCTACTGTTCCGAGCACTTAAACGTCCCAGAGGCTACGTTCCTATTCATACACATTCACGCTGAGAGACTGCGCGCAGTAACTCACCTCTAGCCTATTATGCTAATAGGGAGGGCGTTAAATGGGTCTAGTTATTTACCTCCGCAAGAGATGAGGTTTAGTTACTTTCTTCACGTGGGGAAATTCGTCTGTCTGGCAGGAAGCTGGGTGGGTCCCCATCTTTTGGGCGCAGTGATGGAGATAAAAAATCGACGAAATATAAAAATTCGCCGAGCTATTGAACGTAAAAAATATTTTCACACTCTGCTGCCCTGGGACACCGCGATATGTCGTCACCACACTCACAGCCAAAACGCACACCCAAAATACAGTGCGTACAATCAAGTGCGCGCCGCGGCTGCAATTTGCCGTGAGTCATACCACCGCAGAACGGATGCAGTCGCGGGGAGGAGTTGCAACTCCTCCCGCGACTGCATCCGTTCTGCGGTGGTATGACTCACGGCAAATTGCAGCCGCGGCGCGCACTTGATTGTACGCACTGTACAAGCCAGACGGACGTCTGAAGCCGTATAAAGGCGAAGAAAGCTGACTCACTGCCTTCATCGAGAGGAGAGGCTACTTCATCTGCGTAGCTGAACAAACATGGCAGAGACAGGGACCGGCTTTCGCCGTAGCAGCAAAATTGTCACCCCTGTTATCAGTGCACTTAGAAACAGGAAAAGTGTTATGAAAGCCTTTACAGACGCGGTTGCCAACTTAGTAATAAATGAACGCTTTTAGACTCAAGCTCGGGAAATCTGTGGTTCGAATCCCAACAGAAGACACTCTCCTTGATGTCTTCTCAGAGTTTAACGTGACATGTCAGGAAGGATCGTTCAATTCTACCGAGGAGGATAAAATATTTTTATTTCGGGACCTAATTGGGATAATTCAAGTAACGGTGGGTCTCAGAAACTAGTGAGAAAAATTCTGTACTTGAAGAGGGCTAAATGGCGGATTCCTCTTTTCACTGATAGAAAATATACTTCCTGCAAGAAGGCAAAGTAAGGTAAAGGTGTCCTCGTGCTTAAGCGCTAAGCTACGAAGACGGAGGTGCAGCTCCACGCATGAGCCTCGGCTCAAGATGGAAGTGATCACTTTCTCACTTCAGGCCTTTAAGCTCCCGGGTAAAGCAACCCACTGGACAGGTGGTCCGTACACCCGGGGGTGCACGATGGTGAAGAGGAAATCAAAGCCCTGCCAGGGAACTAATTTCAGTCTTTCGACACGTTGCCAGACACCTTACCTATTGAATTTCGCACACATAAAACGACAAAAAATATTATGAATTAATTTGATCACGATACATTTATATTTGACGTCCTGAAGAAAGCAACAAACTGAAGGGAATATAGTCCTTCTTGAGAAGTCAACAATTGCGCTTGTGGTCAGTACATTCTCCACCTTTTATGGAACCCTAAGTGTCATTATCGTGTTCGCACCAGCAGCCAGTGGTCCTTGTCCTGGGCCAGATGAATCTACTCACACCCTTCAACTGTATTTCCTTATAATCCAGTTCAGTATCGTCTTTCGACCTATGCCTGGCTTTCCTAAGTCATCCCGTCCGTTCGGATTGTCAAACTAGAATTATGTATGCATTTCTTATCTCTTCTATGCATGCTACATGTTGTGTCTATCTCATTCACCTTAATTTAGTCGCGTATGTTATATGCTGAAGTGTGCCTTCAAATCAAAAAGTACTTCATTATGCAGTTTTACCCAGTCTCCTCAGCGCACTGTTCTGAAACCCTCTCAACCTATGGTTTACCCTTAACGTGGGAGACGCAGTTTAACACTCATACAGGACAACAAATAAATGACAGTTCTGTATATCATAATCTTTATATTCTTGATAGCAGACGGGAAGACAAAGATTCTGAATTGATTTGCGACAAAAATACAAAGTTTATACCAAATATGCTTTTAATCTCTTCTTAACGTAATTCTGAATTGCGGCTGCTCTTCCTGCCGGTCTCGGTAGCCGAGCGGTCTAAGGCATGCACTGTCTTCGCTCGCTCTGAAGCCGGGATCGTGGGTTCGAATCCCACTCAAGGACATGTATGTGTAGTGTTTGTGTATGTGTTTTTATGTGTTTGTGTACAGGTGGAGGCCTTGCGACGAGCTGATCACCCGCCCAAGGAGTCCCACCGAATATCTAAAATCTAGCAAACCGAAGTTAAATGGAGAGTTTCATGGAGGTAGGACAAGGCCAAAAATTGGGGCTGTAGCGCCAAAGGCTGTTGCTCCCAAAGAGGTGTATTTCAATTCTGCTACATCTTCGTTAATTATCTTCATATTACTATTTTGTGTCGAGTCAAATAATGTTGTGTTTGTCCAACAGTTTTCTTCTAGACCACCCTCCTTACTGGCGTCTAATGGAGCTTCTGGCTTCAGTCTGTGGCTTTTTGGTCTACTACTCTGTGTTCACCCAGTCAATTGCCATGTCATCAGCATGGATCAGGATATGTGCCCCATTCGGTTCCATTCCTTCGGGATTTTCTCACATTAGCGTATGCGTATTTGTATTTCTGACCTATTTAACCGGGATAGCGCAGTCGGTATAGCGATTGGATACGGTCTGGATAACCGAGGGGTCAGTGTTCAAGTCCCGGTAGGATCGAGAATTTTCTCTTCTCCACGTCGTCAGGACCAGCTCTGAGGGCCACCCAACCTCCTGTCCAATGGGTACCGGGGGCTATTTTCTCGGGGGTAAAGCGGCCGGGGCGTGAAGCTGACCACTCACCTCCAGCTAATGCGGACGTCAAGAAAATACAGATCTATACATCCACTTCCCCATACGCCTTCATGACGTAGTGCTTAATTTGTTGAGCACAGGAACAACTTTACCTTTCAGCTTACCTATTTTCTAATCTTTGCGACTACAATACGCTTTCTACACTAATGCGAGGAAGATAAAATTCATTAAGGAGCCATATTATTAATTATTGCTAGGGGGAATCCCGTAACAAACCCGGAAAGGATACCATCACACTCGTGACCTAGGCGATCCGAGCAATGGTAGCACGCTGTGGTCGTACGTGTGATGCTAATGAATGTAGATTGTAATAATGTGATTTGTTCTGTGACGAAATTTCAGGACAGTTTTTATTCTGTAAAATGTATACGAGCCGGTAACGTTAGCCGAGCGGTCTAAGGCATGTACTGTCTTCGCTCGCTTGGAAACCGGGATCGTGGGTTCGAATCCCACTCAGGGCATGGATGTTTAGTTTGTGTGTGTGCGCGTTTTTCTGTGTTTGTGTAGAGGTAGAGGCCTTACGATGAGCTGATCACCCGCCTAAGGAGTCCTACCGAATTTGTAAGATCTAGAAAAACCGAAGTGAACGGAGAAGTTCATGGAGGTAGGCCTAGGCCCACTGGGGCTGTAGTGCCAAGGAAAAAAAAAAGGAACAGTCAAAGGTACAAGGGACTTAGTCCCACCCCACTAGCATTTAAAAAATCGCTCCAGACTTGTATTCAGGAAATTCTCGGTTTAAACCCCGACAGGAACACCGGCTACCCTGACAGGAATTTCCTCAGTCCCCCTAATAAAATACCGGGATACTACCTCGATTAGGCCACTACTGCTCCCTTCCAAATTCCTTCCGATTCATCATGGATCTCTCGTACTACCGTTCGACATCATCGATTCTAGGTACTGACAGAATCGTAAAATAAGCCACATTAAGTAAGAAGCTGGTTGGGGCCACAAACAAGAATATACACTGTGGAGAAGAGAACATTTCTTACCTCTACCAGAAATCGAAGCTTAGTCTCTACATTATCAGCGCTTTCGCCGCTTCAAAATAATTGATATAGGGTATTACTATCAGTTAACTTACCTTCGATTTAACCACAAATGTCATGGGGTCTTCTATGCTCAAATAACATCCAAACATGTTTGTGCCTTCTGTAGGCAGTTATGTACTATTGCGTGCATTGCTGACGTTCCACTGAAATTTCATTTTGGCAAAAGAATCCCATAGAAGTTACACAGTTTTAAAACCGTTGCTTTCAGCAGTGGTCTGTCTCCTGTGCCGAGAGATGGCTCACTGTATTCTCCAGTTATAACTGCACTCACTCTGCAGCCACATGATGCAATTTCCACTCTCATTCACTTAACATTGAAGCAAATATAACATCGTTCAAGACGCAAATCTTGGTCTTTTCAACGAGAGAAATCCATTTACAAGTCACTCTGACTTTCCACCAAACGCCATCAAACAGAATTCCCATTTCATCCACGCGATAAATAAAGCAGGTGACAGTGAATCTAAAAGAAAATAGCCGAGAACTGATACTTAAGAATGCTCACTTAACACTAATCCATAAATACACGATTTTCAGCATTCTGCTCTCTCCATTCGCTGCATTTTGGTGTCACAAATTTCCAGTATACTTAAAACATGTCTAAGCTCTTTGTATCGAGGCACTAACACTGAGTCTGACAAGAAGAATTATGACATAAAAAAATAAAGACCTTCAGAGCGCACTCCATTAGCAACATTGCTTGCTCCGAGTCACCTGAGTGGCTGCGAGAAGCCGGGGCGATTTTTCACTCTGCACAGAAACCATCCACGTCATACAGTGGTCGGACGTCATCATAAGCTCCTGATTATTCCGTGAAAACATCCTGCAGCGTCAGAATTTCGTAAAACAAACCGAGGTGGCTGGCTGCGCTCAGTACTAACCGGAAGTTTGTTGCTAAGAGCTGACTGCATTCCTCGCAAAACTGTGATAGCTATTACCATGACAGGCAGATGTCAGCACTGCTCTTCGGATTGCCATTATGTACGGTACTGCGGTAAAGGGACTGAGCTCTCGGTTAGCAAATGCAAATAACGGGATGGACTAGGGGTTTCTTATACTTAATGCACTCATTGCAAGAAGTACATAAAATAAAAGCATAATAGGGATGTCATATATAACTCCACATGTTTCAGCTTCGAACAATTTGACAATTTCAATGAAGAAAGCAGTCTTCTGGGATGTGGCACCTGTAGATGTGGTGTTAACCGACGTTGCGGAAGAACGTATCGCCTCCTGAAGATGGAGGCGATACGTTCTTCCGAAGTGTCGGAACCTTCCTACCAGTCTACACGGCGTCACAATCCACTGATCACAATAAGAACATTAAACTTGATTTTAAAGATATAGGGTGATTCAAATGACTTAGGATAGGGTCGAGTACCGGGTCACTATGAACACTATAACGAAAAATCCATAAAAGCTGGAAGGTTTTTCATGACATGGGCTACTGTCCGTCTGTGAACTAAGACGCTGTTTCATGAAATGTGTTTGTTAGCTGCTCTGATATCGTTTGAACGCAATTCCTTTCAATCGGAAAGAGAGATAGGCCCATTGAAAAACCCTTATCATGTATTGCATAAAAGAGTTCCAGAAAGCCGTGAACATTGACTCTGCATGACACAAAATGACGTCACGACATACGTGTTCAATAGAGGAAGTCGTTAAGCAGCAATGTGGCCAGCATGCTCCCACTCTTCCTTTCGTAGGACCCACTAGCTGGGTGCACCATCAGCGTTTCTGCGAAGTTGAGTTACGATTTCGAAACTTGTTGACGTTAGCTTCAGTCATCTTCTCAGATTTATTTTTGAACGTAGATGAGCAAGAAGTCGCTGATAGGCGAAAAGGGACTATAACCTTGACTTGGTTATGCGATAATTTTACAACGCTGTATCAACTGCTGAGATTAGGACTAAATGAAATTTTATAAAAGGATATTAAACGATGCAAGGATGTGAGAAACACAAATTTTAAACACATGCGACGCAATTTCACTAGAGAGAACAGGAAAATAATCACATGTCCCAGGATAGGATAGCAAGGCCGGAATTCGAAATTGATGCCTCCCGTAAGATTCTGACTATCGCTGTGTTTGCATACCGTCAATCCTGACAGATTTTCCGTGGGTTTCCTTAAGTTACACGTGGTGAATATTAGGATAACGCCACGGCGGCTTCCTCCCTTATTCTTTCGAATACAATTCAGCCATCCTTCCACTTGACAGACCAAGCAGGAAACTCACTACGATGCATTTTTCGACCAACCCTCTGAAACACGAATTATCGTAAAATTACCAGGAGAACAATAATTTGAATACCGCCGTATTTCTTCCAGTTTTAGATATAACGGATTTCTTCTAAGCATTGCTAGGCAACGGCTTGGTAAACACGTTCCAACGCTCAATAATGAAAACTGTGTCTCAGTGAACGAATGTTATAGCTCGTTGTTAGGCAGCAGTCAGCATACCAATGAACTCGCTGGGTAACAATCAAGTGACTTGTGTTTTATGAGTGTCCGTGCGGAGCCTATATAACGAGGATCTGTTGTAGCTTAGATTAGTTCAGAGAAGTTGAGAGTACAAGGACGAGAATGGAGCATGTCGTGGTGAATTGTGAAGATTAGTTACTTCCTAGTGATTTGAAGTGCTTGTTTTTGTGTTGAGATCCGTTGCCAGGAGACGACTAGTGAAACGGAGCGTCCTAAGGCGTGTGCAACCGTGAAATGAAACTGCGTAGAATAGCGGTGGCGTTATAATTGAGAGTGATTAAGAGAAGGTGTAACTGAAATGCCAGTAAATCCAATCATCCGATCTATAACCCGTTATTTTCGTCACGCACACCCCCTACGCGTGACAATACCGTACATTATTAGGTCTGATGTTCACTTCGAAGCTAATCACACTGTGCTGCTGGAGTCAGAAATCTAACCAAGGGCGTACACGTTATTTCAGGTGCAAATTATTAACATAGTGAGCTATTTTTATAAAAGTTTTCGATTTTAGGTACATGTAGGAATTATACTAGAACAATATTAATTAAATTTAAATTTTCTCGATTTTTTGGTGATTTATTTAATGACGCTGTCGGTGTCTATATCGTCGAACGTTGGATTGATCGAAGAATAATAAATTGTAGAAGATTTAGACGGAAGTGGTTGTAGCCTAATACAGGTACTGTCCCGGCATTTGCCTGGAGGAACTGATGAAAATCATGGAGAAATCTGTCAGAATAGTCGATGTCCGGTTGAGATTAGGGCCAAGCATGTCCTGAATACGCCGGTCACGGTAGCCGAGCGGTCTAAGGCATGCACTGTCTTCGCTCGCTCGGAAGCCGGGATCGTGGGTTCGAATCTCACTCAGCGCATGGATGTTTGTGTGCGTTTTTCTGTGTTTGTCTACAGGTAGAGGCCTTGCGACGAGCTGATCACTCGCCCAAGGAGTCCTACCGAATGTGTAAGATCTAGTAAACCGAAGTGAAACGGAGAGTTTCATGGAGGTAGGCCTAGGCCCAAATCGGGGCTCTAGCCCCACAGGGGAAAAAAATGTCCTGAATACAAGTCTGGAGCATTACAACTAGATCGCCTCGATATACGTGTATTTTACTGTAAATCACCAGTACCAAACAGGGTTATCACCAGAATCTGTTGAGTGGTCCTTTAGATAAATCCTACAAGTAGGCAGACAATCACAGCCTACCTTATACGCATTCTTCGCAGGCCCTAGTAAAATGCACTTAGGATCGGACAGAGAACTGCTCTTAAAGATATTTTGTCATTAAATTTCTCCGAATTGGTGACACGTCGGCCCTTGACATTACAATGAACAAATCTGTCAAGTGACGCATCAAGTACAAGTGAGATATTAGAGCTAATATCACTTCAAGGAAATTCAGTTACGAATCAGATATAATTAGCCCTGTTTACAGCTGCTGTTTCTAGCGCCGTTCAGAACGTACATACAAGCCTATAGTGCAAAATATTAAGATGAAGAATTTTAAACGTATTTTAATGAACAAATTACCAACACAAACAAAAAAGAAAGACAACCTCGTATTAGGAAGGTGCTCGGTTCGAAACTCTCCGTCCACAAATTATTCTCTCTGGTGTGTTTTATACGTTCTTTGCGCTGAGCTCTCAATGAAGAGATCTACTCAGTTTCTAAGTCTTCTTTTCTCTTGTAAAAGAAAACTTGCTTTCAACTGTAGTTTTAAAATAAATTATCAATATCATTGCTAAGCAGCTGAGCTTGTTCAGATTCTTGGTTTAAGACTTGTCACTCCCTGGTTTCCCGGCTCTTACCACGTTTCTTCTTCGTACCGAATTTCAAGAACCTGCGGGAGCTGCTTGTTTTTACAATACAAGAAAAAATCGTGCCAGAACAAATAACGACGGAAAACCCTTTGTAGGATTTGAGGTTTTCACAGCGGTGGCTATGAAAAGCACTATATCCTGGGATATAACACCGTGTAGTCCGCTCGCTGAAAGTTAACGGACGTTCAGAGGAATATGTAACCTCCATTTTCAGGGTCGAATAACAGAGTAAGATACCAGCGTGAAAGCAGTGTCAGACATAGCTTGAAGATGGAAGCAACGTGTTCTTCCGAATCGTCTGTTGACATTTTACGGGCTACATGTGGATAGCGTAGCCTGTATAGTAACTGGTTACGGGCTGGACGACTGAGGTGTCGGAGTTCGAGTACCGGTAGGGGCAAGAGTTTTCTCTTCTCCATGTCGCCCAGACCGGCTCTGGGGCCCATCCAGCCTCCTATCCAATGGGAACCGGGGATCTTTCCCTGGTGGTAAAGTGGCCGGGGCGTGAAGCTAACCAGTCATCCTCAACTAGTGCTGAAGTCAAGAAAACATGGGTCTATATATCCACTCCTTCATAAGCCTTCATGGCGTAGTGCTTAAACATGGCGTTATAACCTGGAGATAGAGCTCTTCAACGGAAATGCTTTATCCATTCTGGAATGCAGATGTCTACAAATGTATATGCTTACATCCTGCCAGTGATGTTCATTCAGTGTAAACACAAGCGGGCTCTAACAACACTATTACGCCACCGCAGAGGATAATATTTCCTTATATTTCATTACATATTCACAACATCGAAAAGCGTTTCAAATAAAAGCTATAGATATTTATTTCTGTTTATGTTCTGTGTCGCTTTTTCTTTAAGTATGAGCCGTTTTGTTAAAAAATTTGACCGTATTCGACTAGGGCTTCGTGTAAAATAGGCTACATACACATACAACTAAATAATTCCAATAATACGAGTAATTTTCGAGAAGCTAATAGTGCTTAGTTTTTTTTCCCTTGGCACTACAGCCCCAGTGGGCCTAGGCCTACCTCCATGAACTTCTCCGCTCACTTCGGTTTTTCTAGATCTTAGACATACGGTAGGACTCCTTGGGCGGGTGATCAGCTCGTTACAAGGCCTCTACCTGTACACAAAAACAGAAAAACACACACAGACTAAACATCCATGCCCTGAGTGGGATTCGAACCCACGATCCCGGTTTTCAAGCGAGCGAAGACAGTACATGCCTTAGACCGCTCGGCTACCGTGACCGGCAGTCGCTTAGTTAGTCAAGACAATTCTGGCCATTTATGGAGGCCGAACTTTCGCTATGGAGGGCGCAGGAGTCAGATACTGTTTCCTGTCAGGAACACAAAACAAACTCAGTCCATAACCTAGGACTCTGTTTCTTCAACATCTATTTTAGTTATAATTACCCAACTACGGCTTGGTTTTCCAAGCAGTTTCTTACCGTCAAATTTATACGCTGAAATGTTGTATGTACTTCTCTTCATTCCCATGCGTACTATATATCCGCCCATCTCATCCTTGATTTAATCAGAATAGTACTACTTGATGACGAAATAAATTATGAAGCACATAATAACATTTTCTCCAAGCGCTATCAGAGTCACCCGACGTCAGACAGTCGCAAGTCGCACCTGTCTCAATTTGTTGAGGAGATGTGACTTTCAGTAAGGCAGACTGACAGACACGACCCGTCAGTTCGTTTCATGTAGTATGCAAAGAAAATACAGGAAGTACTCCATGCCTAATTATCTCTCGGGCTCGCAGCATTTGGCGTGAGGAATTGCGTCTCTTCTCCTCACGTGACGCTGTGCCAACTCCACGTGCTACCGCCATTGTCGACGTCATCCTTTGTTGAACCGGAAGGGAGCCAAAAGTTCCATTCCTCCTTTTTCCTTGACGCATCGCATGCCAAATCGGTAGATGCCCCGACGGAATGGTTAAAAAGTTACAAAGCACTAAACCATTAAACAGCACACGGGAAGAATGCTACAACAGCAACAAACGCCACTACAATAATGATAAAGAAGAAAACGATGATGATGATGATGATGATAATAATAATAATAATAATAACAATAATAATAATAATAATAGAAATAACCCTTGAGACGGGGCGTGGGTGTGACCATTCACGTCCAGCTAGTGACGAGATCAAGAAAATGTGGCTCTATACATCCACGCCCCAATACGCCTTCGTGGCATACTGCTTAATTACTTAAGCACAGGGACAACTTTATACTTTTACCCCTTGAGGACTACTGTATTACTGTGGAGGTTTGCTTACCGCAATGGCTCGGAGGGCTAAGCTAGCGGGAGGGTAAGCTTATGGCCAGGTATTCATAACTCATGACTGATTAAATCAAGAAGGGTAACATTAAGCTGCATCTTTTTTTAATGCTAGTGGGGTGAGACTAAGTCCCTTCTACTGCGGCCACTTCTGGCCTACTGTACCAGCCCCAGATGATAGGTGAGGGTGATTGTGGAGCGATTGATGGAATGAAGATTGCCAGGGGAAATCGAAGTACACGGAGAAAACCTGCCCCAGCGCCACTTTGTCCACCACAAATCCTACTTGACCAGACCCGGGATCGAATCCGGGCCGCCGCGTTGGGAAGCCAGCGACTAACCGCTTGAGCTATGGTGCGGCCTCAACGCCGGACTTCATATTTCTTTAATTCCGTAGTGGTATAAGTCACTTCTCCATGGCGTCCAAAACGACTCTGGGGCTCACTCATCTTCCTATCCAACGGAGAGCGGGGGCTCTTTCCCCGGGGGTAAAGCGGCATGGACGTGAAGCTGACCACTGATCTCCAACTAGTACCGAGGTGAGAAACGTAGGTCTATACAGCCACTCCCCATACGTCTTCATATCATAGTGCTTAGTTAGTTAAGCACAAGGACAAATTTACTTAAATAGCCTATGACACACTGTCGTCATGGCGGCAGCGGAAACTCCCGAAGTCGACGTGTTGCTTGAATCTCTTAATGTAGGGTCATGAAATGCTGTGTGGCAATGAGTCATTGATACATTGGTACTTATGCAACGAGGATTCTTCTTGTGCGAGCCGGGATAGATCACTCGGTATAGCGACTGGCTACGGGCTGGATGGTCGAAGGATCGGAGTTCGAGTCTCAGTAGGGTCTCATCTCAAGGTCAGTAGTCTCATCTCTTCTCAAAAGTCGTCCAGACCGACGCTGGGGTCCATTGAGCCTCCTATCCAATGGGTACCGGTGGCTCTTTCCCTGGGGTTAAAGTGGCCGGGGCGTGAAGCTGACCACTCACCTCTAGCTAATTCCGAGGCCAAGAAAATGTGGATCTACACATCCACTCCCCCATACGCCTTTGTGGCTTACCATTCTTTTTGTTAAATGTAACACAAGAAGGCCAGCGCTGGAATGAATATCCCAGTTGCCGTTGTATAGCGACTACTGATGGATCACTGTAGCAAGCGGTGTGAAATTTGGTACAGGGACACACAGTTGAAAGAAATATTATAATATGGTAAGTAAAAAGTAAAGGTATCCCTGTAACAGGCCGTGGAGGCCCATAGGATTGTGAAATGTTGAGGTTCCCACATTTTCTAGACAATCGGCTCATAGATGGCGGTAAGGTTGTCAGCCATAGGTACCGGCCGCCCTTTACCCCCAAGAATATTTCTGGTACTCATTTCTGTTGGAGGCTGAGTCGACCCCAGGGCCATAGTACTGCCGGAAGGATTAGGTCAATTGAAAAAAATCCAATAGCCTCATCGGGACTCGAACCCGCGACCTTTCGACTTGTAGCATAGTGCCTCAACCAACTACGCTACTGCGTGCCCCCTATTATCATATGTTGCATGTTAAAACATGAAGTTTCTGTTCAAATTGATTTGTATTCAGACCCAACCAGTCATTTTATTTTCTTGGGGTGCGGTGAGACTGAGACCACTTGGTATGTCGGCCACTATTTGGACTATTTACCAGCCCGGATGATAGATGATGAGTGTGGAGCAGTCGGTGGATTGTGAATTGGCAGCAGAAACCGAAGTACTCGGACAAAGCCTGTCCCAGTGCCACTTTCTCCACCATATGACCTGACCTGGGCTCGAACCCGGGCCGCCGCGGTGGGAAACCGGCGACTAACTGCCTGAGCTATGGCGCGGCCTCTTCCCCACTCACCTCCGTCTGATGCCAAGGGAAGAACGCGTGGTGTCGCGCCTCCTCTCACTCAAACGTCCACATTGCCTGATGCTTAATTAAAACTCCGTGGGTTTCAGTCCGCAAAGAGAACCATACCGACAGAGCGACCGCCGCTGTCGGCGAAGTTAATGCCAACTTTAGCGGATAGAGGGTGTCGAGTGGTCAGCGCAACGGATCTCCACGGCCGTTATACTCGGTTTTCTAGACCGGAGCCGCTTTTTCCATGAAATAGCTCCTCAATTATCATCACGAGGCTGAGTGGACCCTGTTCCATACCCACTACTTCTCAGAAAATCTGGTAGTGCCGGGAATCTAACCCAGAACATCTGGATCTATAGCCAGGAACTGTGACCACTAGACCACAGACACGGTTCTACTTTAAGTTCCAGTAAGTACAGCCTAACATTCTGCGACCAGAAGGCTCGAGTGCGATTACCCCAACCCAGACACATTCTGCAGACCAATAAAAATTCGCCGCGTCTGTTTTATGGTGAAGAGATGAGAAACTTTACAACCACAAAGCAGAAGGACAAAAAGAATGGAAGACCTGAAGTGCATGAAGGGACACGGTTCGGTATGTGCGTGTGTTTATGAGCTCGCGAACTGATACCACTCTCTGAAAGGAACAGTTTCTCTGCCATGTGAACCCCACACCACTGGGTAAGCAGCTTGTGTGTACAGGTTCTCAAACTTGTCTTTATTCCGTCGGCTTTCTACTTTAACTAAATCCATGGTAAGGAATCTTCTTGACTAGCCAAAGCCAGTCATTTGGGAAAGAAGTTTCCTGTTTCTATGGAACCTATAGGTTTATCACCGTGTTCACAACATGTCCCCAACGGACCAAATCCTAAGCCAGCGGAATCCGGTCCATAATTTCACATCACATACATCTAAGGTTCATTTTAATATTGTCCTCTCGCCTATGGCTATATTTTCCCAGGTAAAATTTTTTCCCCTGAAGTTTTATAACAAAATGTTATATGACTCAACCTTTCCCTCCCATGCGTCTTACAGGCTACATTAATCTAATGCTCTTAATTGATCATCCAAAAAATACCACGTGAAGTATACAAGTTGTGAAGCTCTTCATTACATAATTTGCATCTCTGTATTTTGTAAGAAAGAACCCTTCAGCCACCCACTCACGGAGCTGAGCCCTTCTTGAGAAGCCGCCAGTTGAGCAGCTACTCAAGCACTTCCCAGGATTTTATGGAAACCACAGGTGTATTACCATGTTCACAAGAGCTCTCCAACGGTTCCTATCCTGAGCCAGATCCATCCAATCCATACCATCCCATCCTATCCCTATAAGATCAATTTTAATATTATTCACCGACCTACGTCTTGGTCTTCCTAGTGATCTCGTTCCCTCTACCTTTCCCGTCAATAGCCTATATGCATTAATTTTCTCCCCCATTCGTGCTACTTGCCCTGCCCATCTCATCTTCCTGACTTAATCGTTCTAATTATATTTGATGAAGTGTAAAAGTTATGAAGCTCCTCATTGTGTAGTGTTCCCTAACCTCCCGTCATTTCGTCTCTCTTCGGTCCAAATATTCTCCTCAACACCCTGTTCTCAAACACCCACAGCCTGTGTTCCTCCCTTAATGTCAGAGACCAAGTTTCACACCCATATAGAACCACAGGCAAAATTATATGTAAGAAAGAACCAGAAATCAAAACTTCCGTCCCATTAAATAAATTTCTTTGAAAGGTTTACATGCAATAAAAAATGGGATATTGTACAAGGGCGGGATACTAATATAGTTTACTGCCAAGGAACTCTGAGATTTTGTGAACACGGTACTAAACCTTCGGATTCTGTTGAGCAACTGTTAGCTTCTCAGCAAGAGAGTTGCCCTACAGACTTGTTACAGGAGGCTAACACTACTTCAAACAGAATACAGAGTTTGAAGTTTCTGTGACGTTGTGACATCATGCTTCGGCTTTCACTGTACGTATGGTTATAATCAGCTATGGTATGCTCCGGTCCATAGCTCTAGCGGTTAGTCGCTGGCTTCACACCGCGGCGGCCCGGGTTCGATGCCGGGTCTGGTCAAGTTGGATTTGTGGTGGACAAAGAGGCACTGGGGCGGGTTTTCTCCTAGTACTTCGGTTTCCCCTGCCAATCTTCATTCCATTAAATTGATGATCATAATCACCCGGGCTACAATAGGCCAATCAGTGGCCGCCGTGCCTAGTGGACCCAGTTGGACTCCACCCCCCACTAAGCGAATCAGCTATGAGATAAATGAGTTAAAAAAGAGATACTGCAAGTGTCCAAGTTCAGATCCGTGGCAACCGAAATATGCGGGCTACGATAAAAATGTATAACAAACAGGCGGTTGTCTTACATTTGTAGCAGAGTATAAATCAGTCTTCCGGGAATGCATTTCTCTTTTAGAAGTTAACACGAATGAAATGTTTAGTCTCGTCTGGAATTTTTCGGTTAGAGACATAGGCGAGGATTTCCCCCCACTTTTACAAAATCCACTGGCATGAATAAACACTACACACCGAAAAAAAAAATACTGGAGCGATGAAGTAATGTAACTTAATGACAGACTCGCATGTGACTAAAATAAAATGCACCAGGGGATGGCAACTTGTGGTCTCAAGATTTATCTTCCAGAAATTCGCTTCTTTGGTTATTTAATGACGCCATTTAAGATACCAAGGTCATATAGGGCGGACTGGGGAATGGCAGAATTATTATGATGGTGAGTAAGGTAGGATTTTTTAAGAAGTGGTCATGACCTATTTAAATTAATTTAATGTTACCTTCAGCGACTGGAGAAACACGTAAACCCCCAGCCAAAATGGCTGGTAGCCCCCAAACAGATTCCGAACTAGGAATCTGATGAATGCGATTCTTAGATTATTTAATGACACTGTTTCAACTGCATAGTCATATTAATCGTGGCTGGCGGAAACTGGGTAATTGGGAACTTCATAATTTGTATGCGTCACCAAATATTATGAAGGATATCGAACCAAGGAGAACGAGGTGGGTGGGACATGTGGAACGCTTAGTAGGTATGCGAAGAGCAAATCAAACTTTGGTCGCAAACCAAAATTGAAGAGTTAACCTTAAAGACCTGAGCGTAGATGGGAGGATAATATTAAATGGACCATAACGACATAATATACGAGTGTATGAACTGGATTAATTTGGTTCGGGCGATGGCCTTGTGGAGAGTTCTTGTGAACGCGTTAATAATATCCTGAGTGTCCAAAAAGAAGTTGAGGATTGTCTTGAATAGCTAAGTAGCTGTTGATTGCTCAGTAAGGAATCGTTGTACATATCGACTGAGATCTGCAAATGATCATGTCTCGATCCAACTCGAAGAAAATCGCTAGAAACTTCTACACTACATTACATTACATTACACTACACTATAATATGGCTCTACAGCCCCTTGTCGGGCCTTTGGCCTTTTTCAGTTTCTTAATCCTATAAGGAGTCAGTAGGACTACTCGGATGGGGGATCAGCTAGTGGCAAGGCCGCTACATACACACAGAATAACATAAATGCAGAATAAACGCACAGAGACATCCATGCCTCGAGTTGGTTTCGAACCCACGACCCTAGTGTTTGAGCGGGCGAAGACGGTTCGTGCTTTAGTCAGTGCGGCCACTGTGATCGGCATGCTAGAAACTTTGGTCTGGTTAAATGGTAACTCGGCCGACATTCAAACCGGATACAATCCGAATAAAAACCCACAGCGTCATGACTAATATGCAGGACACTAATTTGCTCTGTTCAAGAACGTGAGGGATAAATTTCTCTGATTGGCGCAGTTTAGCTTCCCCGTTTCATCGTTATGTCTAAAACGGAAACAGTATCCTTCATGAGCTGTAAAACATTTTAATTCGAACACCAGCTGCAAGGAGCTGAGTTCTTTTGAGATGTCTGTAAGTAATGAAGAACTTGAAGCGTTTCATGGAACCCGAAGGCTGATTGCCGTGTTAACAAGAGCGAGTCACTGATTTCTATCCTAAGCCAGACAAATCCAGTCTGCATCTTCCCACATTATTTCCTTAAGATCAATTTTAATATTGTGACGCATTTGCGCTATGCAGGACACCTCCTCCCCCACCAGCGGTGATGTAACAGCATCGGAGCGCTGTCGCTGCTACGGTAACAGGCCAGTCAACACTCCGCCCCCTTCCTCCGCGTTGACGTAACAGCACTTCCCACTGTGACGTAACAAGGGGACACTGCTGGTAACACGAGGCAACAGGGAACGGTATAAAAAGCCGGCTGAGCAGTATGTAAAGAGAGTGTGTGATCAGGAGTTACACAGTGCGGATCGTGAAGTCGCCGAGTGCAATTGCAGTCTAGCAGTCGCCGAGAGCAGTAGAAGTAATTGTGATACTGCACATGGCAGTAGTTTTGAAACTGTGAATTGTATAAGTGTAAGGGTGAATGTGTAATTAATTCGCTATATCCAATACGGCGTGAAGTTATTTGTCGCGTGACCTACCCAACACGTGACAATATCATGCTCAAGCTTACGTCTAGGTATTACTTGTGGTCTCTTTTCTTCAGGCTTCCCCACTAAAATTTTGCACGCGTTTCTCTCCTATGCGTGCTACATGCCCTGCTCATCTCATCTTCCTTGATTATATCATTCTAATAACATTTGCCGTGAACGGAGAAGTTCTTGGAGATAAGCCTAGGCCCACTGGGGCTGTAGTGCCAAAAAAAAAACATTTGCCAGAGGTATACATTATGAAGTTCCTCAGTAATTAAGATACATGTAAAGTTAAAGGGCAGAGTTCGAGTTCGTATTCAGAATTTCGACTCAACCCGAAAGTTCTGAGATTTTGCTATTTTTCTCAGTCACTCCACATAAATTCAAGAATGTACATTGAGGCATCGTCATATCGCAGTTCTTTAGAGCAATGGCTGACTAACTCCTTTAATCTGGGGCTCTATTTGATCAGGTTAACGTAAAAATGGTAAAGTTGTCCCTGTGCTTAACTAATTAAGCACTACGCCATGAAAGCATTACGAAGGTTAAACGCTCCTAATCTACAAAATACACTTAAAATGTGATTAATTCAAAAATAATTTGTGACAAATTTTCATGTTATCTACTCTGCACTTTTGTATTACACGTATGTAAATTAACGTAAGTTTTAGGATTCAAATTGGTTCTGTTTTTTAATCAGCTCATTTTGACAGACCGCAGGAAAAAGCTACATCCCGCCTTTGGGGGCCGTGCCTGTCGGTCAGGGAAAGGCCGCGTTGAATATGGAACGTGGTACGAACTTATTCTTCAAGGTTTTGGAAAGCAGACGAGATTGTAATATATAGTTCCTTCATGTCTGGTCTCCCCATATGTGATCCAATCTGAAGAGCAGGCAGGGACCATCTTGCCAGGCTGGTCGCCGACCCCAGAGAGTGGTACAGCCGGTGCGACCTTGGGCACATGTGGCCACTGCATGGCTATCACAATCAACGCCCGCGGCCAGTGCGTCTACCAATTATCATCTGCGAAAGTACGAAGGGTTCTGCCTAAAGTTGCAGAAATTCTCTCAGCTGGTCCAACTGTTCTAACAGCAGCGAAGTGAAAAAATGCACGCACGCGCACGCAGGCGTACAGACAAAAATAAAGCGAAAAGAGACAGAAAAACGGGAAAATACTAATTTCAGCTCTGTACGTCTATAGCTCCCTCATTGCGATCTTAACATTGCTTGAACATTCTTAGCTGACCTAGATCGTTAAGAATCCGAACTGAAAAGCGGGTGTTCTCTTTGTCACGAAATCGTGACGTAAAAGAAAGTTCAGTGTCCTGGCTGAACATTCTTGTGTTCTGACGTCTAGTTGTGTGCCGGAACCGTTCATGCGTCACAGACAAGACTCTTCAGCGTATCCTGTAAGACGCAACATTGAGCAATGTAACCAATGAACCCCTCGGATTTCCATCGAGTCTGCTCTCCCTTCAATGCAACCCGCCAAACGAGTGCCTTTAATGATTAATTCATAGGCTATTTAAGGATGTCGTTCCAACTGTAGTTTTTCTTATTCATTCTTAGGTTATTCAAAGACCTAAGAAGCATATTAGCGATTGACTCTGACAATTTAATCACGCTACTCCAACTGAAATATTTATACTTAATGGTTGAGCCCAAGATTCTTTAAAGACGCTGTTCCAACTGCACGACATAACAATAGGTACTTATGTTACTGTACGATGTTTCTCAAATCGTATTTAAGAACGTTGCTTCAACCACCTTTGTCGTTTAGTGGTCAGAGTTCCTGGCTACAGATCCAGAGGTCCCGGGTTAGATTCCCTGCGCTACCAAATTTTCTGAGAAGTAGTGGGTCTGGAACGGGGTCCACTCAGCCTCGTGCTCATAATTGAGGAGCTATTTCAAGGAAATAGCGGCTCTGGTCTAGAAAACCGTAATTAACGACCGTGGGGATTCGTTGCACTGACCACGTGACTTCGCCGAAAAGCGGCGGTCACTCGGTCGGTATAGTTCGCATGCGGACTAAAATCATGGAGTTTGTTTTGTTTTTGTTTGTTTCAACTGCAAAGATATACGTGATTCATTCTTAGGTAATTTAACGATCTGTTTCGACTTCAGAGCTTATGGGCTTGTACCATCGACTAAAATGACAAGAGGGATATATTTAGTCAGCGGCAGAGCTGGGAGTCGAATAAGAATTTCTCCCAAAACAATTGTAGAGAGTAAGGCTGGGGCCACACGAGCGCACGAAGTACGTCCGTTGCAACGAACGTACTTTATGACGGACGTTGCTGAGGCACTATACAGTTGCAGAATGCGGTGCGTAGTTTTTTGTTTGCAATGGAGCCAGGAGGAAGCGTAGCATTCGCCTCTCTTGTTTATTTCTACAACGGACGTCATGACGTTCGTTACAACGAACGCATTTTGTGCGCTCGTGTGGCCCTAGCCAAAGTGCTACATGAAAGTGGGATTGAAGTTGAATGGGACACGCGAAGTTTTGGTCTATATTGATGATGATGTAGAGCTACCGTCAGATAACACAAATTCCAAAAACAAACACAGACGCTCTAATTGACGCTAGTCTGGAAGTAAACGCAGACATGTTGATGTCTCGCCACCAGAATGCAGGGCAGAATCATGACATAACGCAGCGGAGTTCAAATATTTGGAAACGACAGTCCAGACTTTGATTCACGAGGAATTGAAGCAGGGGATGAACTCGGGTAATGCTTGCTACCATTCATTCCGGAATTGTCGTCCCGTCTGCTGTCTGGAAACGTAAATTTAAACTATACAAAATTATAATTTTGGCCGTAGTTTCGTATGGGGGGACAGCTTGGTCTCCGACATTAAGGGAAGAACACAAACGCAGAGGAAAATATTTGGACCAGAGAGGTACGAACTGTTAGGAGGGTGGAGAAAACTGCATAATGAGGAGCTTCATGAGTTGTACTCTTCTCCAAGTAGAATTACAATGATCAAATCAAGGAGGATGAGATGGGTAGGGCACGTACATCTGTATAGGGGCGAACATCTGTATAGATACAGTTATTGCGTTTCTGGACATTATCCACCGTCCTGTTTTTATTTAAACCACAAAAAATTTTGGAGACTTGATTTTGTCTCCGATTTCAAGTGGAACCTTATACGGTATCCGGAGATCTGGACTAGCTGTATCGACTGGGCCCAACTGAGTAACTTCCACCTGAAGACGGAGACGGAATCAAGTCTCCGAAATGTCGTGTCACGTAACTTCGAACAAGGCCAAGAGTAACCTTGAATGCGCAGAAGAAAAATTTCAGACAAGGGGGTGGGTTTCGATTGTGTGAGAAGTGACAGGCGGCCAGTTGTTTGTAAGTGTTAAGAAATTCCTCCCACCACAAGATATGCGCGGGATTTGACTAGGAATGCGGGGCCTTGTTCGAAGTTACGTGGCACTGTCTATACGATTCGTGAATATCCAGCAAATCGACTCACCAATGCAAATTCCGTCTGCAAGTCAATAACACGTGACAATACAAAAGACGCTCTCATGACTTGAGTTTACAGAAGGCGACTGGTCCTGACTGATGATCGGACAGTGTCGAAAACAAAATACTCCCGTGAAAGTGCAAAGCCACTGTTACAAATCTTTGAAACTTCAGAATATGTTGAAGAAAGCAGGCTTCTGGGATTTGGCACCGTGTATATGTGGTGTTAACCGACGTTTCGGAGGAACATCGCCTCCATCTTCAGGGTAGACTGCTTTTACCGGTTCTCACGGTCTCTTCGCTTGCGGATTTCTTATATTTTTTCTTCTACCCTGAAGATGGAGGCGATACGTTCCTCCGAAACGTCGGTTAACACCACATATACACGGTGCCAAATCCCAGAAGACTACTTTCTTCATAGTCACCGCCGTGAAAGCCTCAAATCTTCAGAATATGTTGTATGACATTCGAACACTCGTTTGGATATAAAACCGATAATGTTACACTCCCCCAACTTCCCACAGTTCTAGTTAAATACTTCTCTGTCAGATGTTGCTGATTTATACTTGCATCGCCACTGACAATATGGAACTATCCGTTACTATGTTATTGAGATACATATACACATAGGTCAGCACTGACCGTGCAGCAAAACAACATTCCAGCGGACTGTTGAGGGCGATGAGTTCCGGCTGGACTTCGGACTTAGCCATGTCTCCTTTCGGTGCTACGTGCTCTAGACTGAGTGTGTCAGTCTGCTCACAATTATGCATGAAAAGTGATCAAGGTGGGCAATTCGGCGTGAGTATACAGAGTTAGCGTTTAGGCCCGATGGAGAGGCAAGGAATGTTTTCCTGGAGTTGAGTTTTCAGATTAATGTATTAATTTTAGTTACTGTAAAAGGACTGGGATATTCCAGACATACTAGCAAGCATAAAAACATCGCTTCTACGCAAACTACAAGAAAATAAACGTTTAGGGAAAACTCTGCACATCTAGAACAGTGATTAGTCGCAAATTCAGTGGTGTCATCTATATAAAAAAAAACTCCGTGGCCTATAGTCCGCAAGCGAACTATACCGACAGAGCGACCGCCGCTTGTCGGCGAAGTTGGTGCCAAATTCAGAGGATAGAGGCTGTCACGTGGTCAACGCAACAGATCCCCACGGCCGTTAATCTTGGTTTTCTACACCACTATTCCCTTGAAATAGCTCCTCAATTGTCCTCACGAGGCTGAGTGGACCCCCTTCCACACTCACTACTTCTCAGAAAAAAATCTGGTACCCCACAAATCGAACGCGGACCTCTGGATCTGTAGCCAAGGACTCTGACCACTAGACCACAGAGGCAGTCTTCTAACATCGACCGTTCAGAAGATATAAGAAGAACTATGTGTGAAGACAAGTAATATGAGGGTGCTTATACCGATTAAAACTAGATGCACACGTACACGCTGGTCTGTCTACACACAAGTCCATCAGCAAATGTTTCCCATGATGGCGTGTCCACAAGAAATATGCTACGACCTCTACTTCGCTGCTGACAATAGCCCTCAACTTTCTTTTCATCTTGCTGCCCTCGCGTTTATTAATGACAACTGAACTGTACAGACCCACATGCATATCTGTAGCTCTGTAATCGGAGTGGTGGAAATCGACGGACTTAATTCGACTCCTGGTAGGCACCTACGCCGCTAGGTCCACAGACTCCTAGCTTACGTGTAAAGCCATCGTTAAGCTTTGAGTGAAATGAAGATTGATAACGGTTAATTTTAATGAATGGAGAGGAAAACTACTGTGATATAATTAAAAAGGTTTATAGCGGAATTCACCGTGAATGATTACGACAAAACACGGCTAGTATGGCCAGTTCTGGATTCGAACCGCTTACGGCACGAACAGGTCTACGTATCAGACGCATACAGTTGTATGGAATCCAGTACATAACGGGAACATTCCCTTGAAATAAAGCGGTAAGTGTGGAAACCTGACCACAAGACTGGAAGGCACGGTGTTCGTTTCTCGGCAGGTGAACCAGATGCTTTTTTTTTTAATTTCATCATAATGCGTTGGAATTTACTCGATAGGCTACGGATGCAGCTAAGCCATGAAGCTGACAGCTCAGATTTAAGTCGAACCTAATGAATTGGTTTCGATTTTGATTCTGACAGTGCTGCATTTCATTACTATGTCGCCATCCAACATATACCGGGTGCTCTCCGGGGGTGAAGGTACCCGGTTTAGTGTCCAAGAAAGTGCAGGACTTCTTAACGTCCACTGTACTCACAAACGTTCTGTAGGTATCCCCCCACCTCAAGAATGTAGAGCTCCACAATCACCCTCACCTATCATCTGGGGATGGTACAATAGGCCAGAAGTGGCCGCAGTACAAGGGACTTAGTCCCACCCTACTAGCAATAAAAAGAAATATAGCTCAGTGATCGACATACCGAACTACACTCTATGATCTCAGAGGGACTCGTTGGGCAGGTTAGGCCACCAGAGTGGGCTGAAGAAATGCACATGAAGTTAGTGTCTTCAGGCAGGCTTCCACCTGCTTCATGCTTATCCATTGCTTGGCTTACCCCTCGACTGTCGTTTTGAAGGCGAGATGGTCTACATGGCGTTATATCCCTGAAGATAAGACTCCTTTTACTGAATTTCATGTAAAGTGATCCCGTAGTAGGGCGCTGTTTCTTGAGTTCAGAGAGGTGTGAAGATGGTAGGAGCTTGTAGAATTCTTGTCCCCCAAAATGCAACTAAAACGATATTTTTAATTGGACTGTTATCATTACATTTCAGAGATGGGCATGTAGCACGAATGGGGGAGAGGAGAAATGCATGTAGGATATTGGTGGGAAAGCTGGAAAGAAAAAGACCACTGGGAAGACCAATGCGTAAGTAGGTGGACAATATTAAAATGGATCTCAGAGAGATAGGATGGGATGCTATGAATTGGATTGATCTGACTCACGACAGGAACCGGTGGAGGGCTCTTGTGAATACGATAATGAACATTCGAGTTCCATAATATGCTGGGAAGTTCTTGAGTGGCTGCACAATTCGCAGCTTCTCAAGAAGGGCTCAGCTCCATGAGTGAGTGTTATTTTTCTACATAGCAATATACGTTTGTTTTACTGACTTGGTAAAAACTTTCCTCTAAGGAGGAAAACCAGGGCTGGGCAGTTCAATTAACACAGTGACAGAATGACCCGACAAAAGATTTATAAGGCGATGGAAGTAAGGAAAAAAGAAACAAACAAGAAAAAATGGGAAGAAAGTGATAGACAACCAGAGACCATGAACGTGGGAAAACATGAAGTCATAATTAGAGAGATGGGCACTATTTAACCTGGTGATCGTCTACCTTTCCGTGAGGCGAGACACAAAAGTGTACTGCCTAATCTCAAGGAGCAGAAAATCGTACATCAATGTAAAGTTGTATGTATTTAAGCATGAACAACTCAGTTTCATATTTCATTTATATAATTTAATATATTTTACCCTTTATAGGAGAGCGCCGGGATATCGTAGTCGGTATAGCGACTGGCTACGGGCTGGACGACCGACGGGTCGGATTTCGAGTCCTGGTAGAGGTAAGATTATCTTCCTTTCCACAGCATTGAGACCGGTTCCGGGGTCCACGCAGCCTCCTATCCAATAATTACCGCTTGATCTTTCCCAAGGGGTAAAGTGGCCGAAACGTGAAGCTGACCATTCAACTCTAACTAGTGCCGAGGTCAAGAATATGTGAATCTATACATCCACTCCCCCATATGTCTTCATGGTGCAGTGCAAAATTAGTTCGCGGTAGCGTAGTTGGTTAAGGCACTATGCTACAAGCCGGAAGGTCACGGGTTTAAGTCCCGATGAGGTTCTTGGATTTTTTTTTCAATTGACCTAATCCTTCCAGCCGCACTATGGCCCTGGGGTCGACTCAGCCTCTAACAGGAATATTCTTGGGTGTAAAGGACGGCCGGCGCATAGGGCTGACAACCTTGCCGCCATCTATGAGCCGATTGTCTAGAAAATGTTGGAACCTCAACATCTCACAACCCTATGGGCATCCACGGACTGCTACAGGAAATCTTTAATTTTTACAGGGACAACTTGGGATACGCGGTGGCATAGTTGGTTGTGGCAGTATGGTACAAACCGGAAGGTCACGGTTTCGATTCCAGATGAGGTCATCGGATTTTTTAGTTGCCCTAATCCTTGCAACCGCACTATGGTCCTTGGATCGACTCAGCCTTTAAAAGTAATGAACACCAGGAATCTTCCTGGGGGTAAAGGGCGGCTGGCCTGTGCGTAAGGCTGACAAATTTACCGACATCTGTGAGCCGACTGTCTAGAAAATGTGGGAGACTCGACGTCTCAGAAACCTATGGGCCTTCAAGACCTGTTACAGGGATAGCTTTACCTTTTTACCAGGAACAACTTTATCCTTACCTTACAGTTCATAGGCAAATGTAATATATTAAAAACAATTTAGGAATAAGTATTAAAAATTACAAGAACACACAAATAAGATATTAAGGTAAAAATGTCATTCTGAAAAGCGATGTAGGTACAAAGATTATGAAATCTTAAATACACGTATATAGAGAAGGCAAGAATTTAACAAAGAACAGTAGCATAGGATGATGGGATCAATTGCAGGGCTGAATGCTGTCACAGACAGTCCATGAACTGGTAGCATATACTCGTACAGCCACTATTTAATTTCCACTATCTCGGAACACTTGCAGTAGGTTCGCGCCACACAGGTTGAGAAACGCGAACTTCGTCTAGAACAAGAATCAATATGAGGAGAAACATTTTCATGATATGTCTTTCATAACAAGTGAAATCTGGTGAGGAAGAGTCGAACAAAATTTCTGACTGTTTAATTTATAACACGCTGCAGTTTTTCCTCTTTAAAAACCTTCATCTCCCTTACTATTAATGATATCATTAGACAATTTCAAGAAAATGAAAGGCAAAAAAGAGAAATCTTGACATATAACTAACTCATTCCATGTACGAGTACGTTGTTTCCTTAGTTAACATGGGTGTTTAACAATGCCACGTGTATAAGCGTGATTATAGACGGGGCTTGGATTGTTAATTGGATTTATTGTACACTTAGAGAACGTAGCTACAAATAACTACGACAGTCTCATCGAGTTAAGCTCTTCAAAGATCATTGTAACTACAGTTCACATAAAGCCTTCACAGTTTGCTATGTCTTCAATAGTCGTTGCCTGATGACGAATCCCAACAATGTCTTCTGCTTCCGTTCTTTCTTTCATACCGGCTGGCTAACGTCTCACAACTAATTAATTACTACAATTGTCCTGCTTATAACATCTCGGCACGGACCGCACAGAAAACATAGTTCCTATTTTTCTGTTTCCCATTGTTGCAGTGGAAACACGCTTGTTTGCAAAGATGTTACTAAGTAACAGCTGTTGTATATTTACTTATTTCACGGTCGTTGCCCAGCAACGTGTCTACATGCCACAATAATTTCAAATAACCTAAAATTTATTACTCCAGTAACAGATTTAAAAGTATTAAAATGATCTGCCATCTTGCGTTAACTTTCATTGTTTCTGATGGAGTTCATATATATATGCCTTGCTCTCTCATCATCTGTAGGGGGACGTCCCCTTCATTATGTGCAGGTGCGAATTCGGTTTTGACAATGAAACTGCAAGACCTTGAACATAGCAGCACGTAACCATGGATAGGATGTAGCCTGAACTGCGGCTTCACTGGTCATTCCAGGATTTCTGTTCGTCGAAGGTTATATTGTAAGGCTAAGTTTATAGACCTTACCTACTTGAGTGCGAAGGTGTGTGTACAGCCAAGCTGCAGCTCAAATGCATCATTTGACATTTCAAATTCATCTGTTGGACGTCAACACAATCTGTAAAAGGTAAAGCTTTCCTTGTATTTAACTAATTAAGCACCATGCCATGAAGATGTATGGGGGAGTGGATGTATAGACCCACTTTTCTTTACCTCGGCACTAGTTTGAGGTGAGTAGTAAACTTCACGCCCCGGCCGCTTTACCCCCAGAGAAAGAGCCCCCGGTATCTGTTGGATAGGTGGGCCCCAGAGCTGGTTTGGACGAGATGGAGAAGATAAAATTCTTGACTCTACCGTGACTCGAACTCCGACCATTCTGTCGTCAAGCCTGTAGCCAGTCGGTACACTGGCTACGCTATCCCGTGTCTCCAACATAACCATAATTATCAACACTACGAAGAGGTATATACACATTTGTCTTCATATTTCGTTAAATGTTCGCCACATCGAAAATGTTTGAAATAGTAGATTCTGGCGGGATCTACAGTTCATGTCATGTATCAGTTTCATGTACGATGAGCAGTAAAGTAAAAGTAAAGCTATCCCTGGAACAGGCCGTGAGGGCCCATAGGGTTGTGAGACGTCGAGGCTCCCACACTATCTAGACAATCGGCTCACAGATGTGAGATGAGTAGTATTTGTGAAAACCAATAAGGTTAGTTAGTTCGTGCTTCATGCTAAGCAAGTAGGTGTTATGTTAGACTGATAACAATGAAAACGAAACTCTCTCGATAATTTTCTAAAGCATAAATTCGGCTTTCGGGACTCACGCGGTGTAGAATGTTGAATCTTCAGCATTCTACATGACCTATTCCCCAACCCCTAAATCGTAGTCTACAATAGGCTACAGCCATGAAAACCTAAAGGCAAGAAATTAAATCTGTTGAAACTTTCGGAGAGATGTGGCCTTCGCATCGTAACGTGTTAAGTGACTACCCACGGGATTTGGATTGGTAATCGGATTCAGTGCGCACTTATAACTCGAAAGGCTCGAATAGCTCCAACTATATAGTCTCTGCGCGGACCGCACAGAAAACGCATCTTCACACAATTCCTTTATTGTTGCGTTAACTCTGTCGCCGCGGTAACCAGCTATCACGTGACGCTTACACGGCCGTTCTCTAACAGCGCCTTTCTCTGTTAGTTCCAAATTCTGGCTTTGATTTCTCGTGTCACAATATTGTGATATGTGAATCCTTTGCATGGGTAACGGCTTGTTGATATATGTATTCGTGGCGACCAGCTGGAACAGTCTGTTGCTGAGCAACGGCTCGATAAGCACTATTCACAAAGCAACGGAGACAGACGTTTCCTGTACAACGGAGATGTCGTTTTCGTGACAACGGATAGCTGAATTGTTCGACTCGGTGTTCCCTATTCGGTACGCCAAGCATATATAAAGTAGCAGCAGTATCAGTAGCGAAGTAATAAGAAGAAGAACTAGTGAGTCGGCATTGAATCAGAGTGCTTTCGAGAACTGAGCAGAGTTAAACAGAACTAAGTAGAGATACGTAGAGAGGGGTTCGTTATCCAGAGGGAACTAAAGGTATGAAGTGCCATAATCGGTGTAACTGTAATAGAGACGTCGAGTAAATCCAATAATGAAATCTAGAATCCACAATTATTAGTCACGTTACCCCGGATACACGTGACAATATTATGCGTTCGCTTATGTACTTCGCACAAAGGCCATGTACAACCTAATGTTTCCTTCACATACAACATTAAGACGGCTATCTATAATAATTGGTTAAAATTCCTAAGATTTATAGGCATCTCCTCAGATTTGTGTCCGTGTGAGGCAAACTTGTATTAATTCAACGTCGGCCTGGATTATTTTTTAGCAGGGGGGGGGGTGTTATGAACGAACAGGAAGATGAGATTACCATAAACGTACCTGTCCCTTAGAAAAGAAATTGGGTAAAAATGCATTTCATAATAATCAGTTTTTCGATTAACGGCCGTGGGGATTCGTTGCGCTGACCACGCGACACCCTCTACCCGCCAAAGTTAGCAGTAACTTCGCCGACAAGCGGCGGTCGCTCGGTCGGTATAGTTCGTTTGCAGACTAAAACCACGCAGTGGTATGAGATCTGCGACATGTTAGTGCAGGTATGCTTATGGCTAATCTTTCAAAATTTCATATGCTTACCTCCTACCGGGGCGTGAAGCTGACCACTCAACTCCAACTAGTGCCGAGGTCAAGAAAATGTGTATCTATATATCCACTCCCCCATACGCCTTCTTGGTGTAGTACTTCGTTAGTTACGCACAGGAGCATGCTGATATCTAACTAGAAATCACGTAACAGAACGCCGCCATCTTGTTACATTAAAAATCAACTCTATGGAGCAGAATACCGAGAAACAAGCTACTGCAGAATTTACCAATATTTTATAGAACCTCAATATTCATTACCGTGTTCATAAGAACCGGCCAACAGTCCCTGTCCTGAGCCAGATGATCTCTAAGATCTATTTTAATAGTATCCTCCCATCTACGGCTAGCCGGTCTCGGTAGTCGAGCGGTTTAAGGCATGTACTGTGTCCACAATCACCACCATCTATCATCTGGGCTGGTACAATAGGCCAGTAGTGGCCGCAGTACCAAGCGGACTCAGTCTCACCCTACTAAGAAAAAAAAAGATTCAGGCCGGATGCCTCCTGATGAGAAGTGTAGGGGCAGAATGCTATGCGCCATATTTCTTAATCAAGTCCTTCGACTCGTCAGTGTAAAGTAGACCTCCCCCCCTTTCCATCCCCCAAACAACTGAACTTTCAAAGAGGACTTTACGAGCCCAAGATGACAGTTCTAGTAACAACAAATAACTTTCCCCTATATACGTGCTATGTCGATAATCAAAACAATTTTATTCTTTGTATATGTTCAGTCAGGGTCAGTTATGACGCAGTTTTCCACATTTTCCACTGTTGTTTCCTCAAATTATTTGCAGGTTAATGCATGAACTCATTACAGGCCAGACTATGGCTCAGTTTTGTGTCGTGTGTTTGACATAATGCGGTGTGTTTTATGAACATTAGCTCAGAGCAATTTGAAACCTGCCTAGACACAAGCTACTAGTTGACGGAACGGGTTTATGGGCAAGGCTTGTGCGAAATGACGATGATAATGGAAATTATATCTTCCTTGATGGCAGTGACAGTTTGTGCAGAGAATATGAAGTTAGCAAGTCTTGTAGAACAATAAATTTTCTGCCATCGATCAATACTATACAAATCGTTAAAATAATGTAACGTGGATGGTCAGAGCGCTGCTAAGCAACGGCTCGGTAAACAAACCTCAAAACATGGAAACTCTGTTTTATATGCGGTCCGCGACGAGCAAAAGAACGGAGATATAGGAAGTCTGTTGTTAGGAAAGGCAGAGGTGAACTTGCATCCACAACAACGGGAGACGGTGTTTTCCGTGGGGTCAGTGCAAGTGAATTATCTTAAAAACAAACGGCGCTACGATTCAGTTCTGAGTTCTCGGCAGAAGACAGTGACGGAAAGTTCTTCGACCTGTGAAGAATTAAAGCGTCTTTAGTAGGTTTCATTTGTGTTTAATAATTGGAGTGTGTGATTCAGCGAGACTGTTAGAGCTCCTGTGTTTTAGTGGTAGTACCAGGAGAGGCCCAGTGTGTGTGTAAATCAGCGATGGCGCTATATTAAATGTGGTTAAGAGAGTTGGTGGCCAAGGAGCTAATAAGTACAATCATCCGAACTAGAACCCGTCATTTTGTCTCATGTACCAACCTACACGTGACAATATTCATCATGCAGAAGTTCTACTAGACATGGCCGCTTTCTTTGTTTATGAACCGTAAGACTGTAGCTGTGCAAGACGCACTGTTGTCTGGTACACTAACCATCAGATTTAAGAAGAAAATCAATGAAATATCTTTTAAAAGAACGTTGCAATAAAGGTTATTTACCCTGATCGTTAAACTCGTTGCACATGTAACAAATGACGATAGATGATTCCATCATTGCGCCGAGAAAACAAAAGAATTATGAGCCTACGCGGTAGCTTAGTTGGTTGAGGCGCTATGCTACAAGCCGGAAGGTCGCGGGTTCAAGTCCCGATGAGGTCATTGGATTTTTTTCCAATTGACCTAATCCTTCCAGCCGCACTATGGCCCTGCGGTCGACTCAGGCTCTAACAGAAATGAGTACCAGAAATATTTTTGGAATATTCTTGAGGGTGAAGGGCGGTTGGCGTGTAAGGCTGACAATCTTGCCTTCATCTATGAGCCAGTTGTTTGAAAAAATGTGGGAACCTCAGCATCTCACAACCCTATGGTCATCCACGGCCTGTTACAGGGATAGCTTTATATATATATATATATAAGAATATTATACAGAATATTCTAAAAGGATTGAGGAAACTGCATAATGAGGAGCTTCATAACGTGTAATCCTCTCTAAATACAATTAGGATGATCAAGTCAGGGCGGGTACCATGGCAGGGCAAGCAGCAAGTATGGGAAAGAATAGGATTTCATACAGGTTTTGGGCAAAACAAGAAGCAAAAGGGCAAATAGGAAGACCTAGATATATATTGGAGGGTAATATTAAAATGGGTCTTAGAGAAATAGGATGGGGGTGTGGACTGGATTCATCTGGCTAAAGAAAGAGACCAGTGGTGGGCTCTTGTGCACATGGAAAGAACCTTCGAGTTCCGTACAGTTTCTGGGGTTGCTAAGCGAGTATTGGCTTCTCAAGAAGGGCTCAGCTTCATGCTGTTATACATCAGATACAATACAATACAGCCTGAAGGGGCTGTAATAATACTTCATGCAGACAATGATTTGTTGTCTTTCTTTTTAGGTCTTAGAATCAATTATTAACTTTACAAGGGATAAGAGCCGAACACAGTGGTCGCGCTGTTTAAGGTGTGAACTGTCTTCGCTCTCTCGAACGCTGGGATCGTTGGTTCGAATTCCTCTCAAGGCATGAATGTCTGTGTGCGTTTATTCAGTGTTTGTGTTGCTTTGTGCGTAGGTAGCGGCCTTGCGACGGGCTGATCCCCCGTCCAAGGAGTACTCCCGGGTGTGTAAAAGATTAAGAAACTGAAAAAGTGGCCAAGGTCCAACAAAGGGCTGTAGAGTCATAGATGGATAGACAGACAAGGGACAACAATTTCTCAAGGAGGTGAATATTAATATTATGGTCGCCTGGGATGTGATACCGTATAATTTGGTAGATATATATCAAATTACATGATGTCACATCCCAGACGACCGTAATATTGTAATTAGTGCAATTTTTATGCAAGAAAGCAACGTACCGGGGAAGGGTAAAGTGACTGGGCAGCAGTAACATTTTGTTCAAACACACCATTAACATCAAACAAAATTATGCGTATAAACAACCAACGCCCGCGTCACAAAATTATGCCCAAAATTGATGTGTTGTATGTTTTTAGAAGCGAAAATGTTTCTTTGCAAGCACTTCCAAAGAAAGCTTCAGCGGTAAAACCCAGTTGCGAAGTGAAATCTTGATTTTTATTAACGTGTGCTATTTCGCCTATTTGTTTTGTTTGTTTTCTAACCACTAACGAATTAAATCAGTCTGGTTACATAACCACAAGGCGTAACAGGATATAGCAACAGCAAGTCCTGTGTAGTGGGGACTGCATGGCTACAACCGTAATCTTGTCTCTTGGATACGATTAGGTAAGGGTAAAATTGTCCTTGTGCTTAAAGAATTAAGAACTACGCCATGAAGGCGTATGGGGGAGTGGATGTGTGGATCCACGTTTTACAGACCTCGGCACTAGCTGGAGGTGAGTGGTCAGCTTTAGGCCCTGGACGTTTTACCCCCAGCGAAAGTGATGCCGGTACCCATTGCACAGGAGGTTTGGGTGGACCCCCGGTCTGGACGACGTTGAAAGGAGAACATTCTTGACCCTACCGGGACAAGAAGGCCGACCCCTCCGTCATCCAGACTGTAGCCAACCGCTCTATCGATTACGCTATTCCGGCTCATGCCCCTTTTATAATACAAGGATATTTATGATTGTCTGTTGGCGAGACACTGATATGCCTCAAAAGCAAATTTGACTGATGTATCAAACTCCGTAACTATTCATCCAGTCAGAATCGCAAAAATTCAGCTTTTGTGTGTTCTTTGCATGGTAAAGTGCATAAAATGTAAGCGCTCATATATATTATTTTTTATTGCTAGTGGGGTCGGACTGAGTCCCTTGTACTGCGGCCACTTCTGGCCTATTGTACCAGCCCCAGATGACAGGTGAGGGTGATTGTGGAGCAATTGGTGGGATGAAGATTGGCAGGGGAAACCAAAGTACTCGGAGAAAAGCTGCCCCAGCGCCACTTTGTCGACCACAAATCCCACTTGACCAGAACAGGGATCGAACCCGGGCCGCCGCGGTGGGAAGCCAGCGACTAACTGCTTGAGCTATGGCACGGCCTGCGCTCATATGTATGTCCCCATCTTTCATTTCAGAAAATAATCCAAGATTTTAGATGAATTGTCGTACCGATGGTGTTTTCGGGCGAATTCTTTTAAATGTCGTTGCTAATATGTTGCCTCTCTCTAGTGTCTCCATGGGCATTACAAGAATCATATAGATATGGGTAAGACGGTATTAAGAATAATATGAACATGGCTAATGCACACGAACACTCGGGGTAGGTAACTTCGCAGTATCTTCGTGTGCCTTGAGAACTGAACTATGCTTCAGCGGAAAGTCTGGAACACTTGTTTTATTTAGAATATGAGTGGAAGTTTTGCCAAAAGAATCATCAGACAATACCACTCTTTCGTCACGCAGAGGAAGCTGTGGTTCCGTCAAGGTAATATTGACGATAAGCAGTAGTGACGTCATGTTCAAGGTATCCCGACTGTTCACGATCTTAAATGGTACTTCCTCATGCGCGCGCACACACAGACTTGGACAGGAGTAAGCGTGGCCACACCCACGGGAGCCGAAGAATCAGAGAAACAGCACACGAACGGCACATACATATTTCCTTGAGGCAAGACATGCCCGAAATGATCCACGTGTCATGCCATGGGCAGCGATATAAAAAGATCATTTAATCTGTCCCTATATCTCGGATAACAATGAGCCAGGTGAAACGTATCTGCGAAAGCTGCAGAGCCTTCTTAGTGCCTGTACTGTTCGTGACCTTGTTTTACATATGACCTTCAAACGTAAGTAGATTGGATGACAAGGTCCCACTGATTGGCCACCTAGGTCACCAAGCTTCATGCGGTTACATATTCTTTTGGGAGCATCTCAAGTCACTTGTCTACATTCACTGATTGAAACAGAGCATAAAAAATGGAATGGTACAAAAGTAACGAAAGTTCAGGTTCAGTGCGGTCGCATTTTATGCGACGAATCGTTCCTGAAGATCTCGCATAATTCAAAACAAGATTTCTCACAGGGGATTTTGAGATTCACAATATTTCAATATTTGCGCGTAAAGTGAGACTACTGCAGACTACTGCTTTATTAATACGTATTTTTATATCGCGTTATTTCAAAATTCCATAAAATGCGGCCGCACTGTATCAAGCATTAGTCCGTTACAAAAGTATTATTAAGTTGCTGGCAAACACTTTCAAATTTCTATTATAAATTTTTCCTCTACAGTATTAATTAAAACTGCTATGTATTCAAATATTTATTATTATTGTTGCATTTTTTTATTGCTAGTGGGGTGGGACTAAGTCTCTTGTACTGTGGCCACTTCTGGCCTATTGTACTAGTCCCAGATGATAATTGAGGGTGATTGTGGAGCAATTGGTGGAATGAAGATTGGTAGGGGAAACCGAAGTACTCGAAGAAAACCCTCCCCAGCGCCACTTTGTCCACCACAAATCCCAATTGACCAGGCCCGGGATCGAACCCGGGCCGCGGTGGTGAGAACCCATCGACTAACCGCTTGAGCTATGGCGCGGCCTATATTAATTACATTTGTGCTTACGTCAGTTTAAAATCCCTGTGAGGCGTGACCTTTGAGTCATCACCGAAGAATGTTATGCCACCTAATTTACAGTAAAATCTGTACACTAATAATTATAGATCCTCCGACCTAGGGTATAATTTCCACAAGTACATACGTACACTACGACAGATTTTCCCGGTATAACATCAAGCAGGTTCGCAATGTCACCATGTCTGTAACTGTTAACATAAAAACTTTACACGGCAAGAAAGGCAAAGTCGCCATATAGGGACTATTGATACAAAAGTAAAGTTATCCCTGAGTTTAAATAATCAACACACTATGAAGACATATAGCGGAGCAGTAACCTCAGCATTAGATGGAAGCGTGTAGCCAGTTTACGTCCCGGCCACTTGGCTCAAGAAGGAAGCACCCCTTGGTGCTCATTGCATAGGAGGTTGGATGGGCCCCATAGCTGGTCTGAATATGGTGGGAAAACGAAAGACCTTCACCCCTCTATAAATTTGACTTGATTCATCCATGTTCGTCACACTAGCAATAATATAAAGATCATCAGCGCTTTCCAGTGCTGTTGATAAGAATCCTGTTCTTCAAACAACGGAACCACGAGGCGGTAGACCTCATCTTCCTTTAAAGAGAAGCAGTATAAAGGTTACGAATCAACTTGGTTCGAGAGTTTAACAAAGTTTTTAAAACCATACTTGAAAATAGACTAGTTGTAATGATTTATAAATGTTTGGATAAATTCAAGCACATCGCTGTAATTATTAAAAGCTAGTATTTTATATTCACGACATCGTAATGGTGATATTTGTAGGTACTGGTAGTGAACAGAGACATTGTAATAGGGGTTTCAGCACGTATTGATATATCCTTCTGAAGATGGTCTCTCCGACCGAAACATGTAAAACAAACAAACTTCGTGATTTTAGTCCGCAAGCGAACCATACCGACAGAGCGACCGTCGCTTGTCGGCGAAGATAATGCCAACTCTAGCGGATAGAGGGCGTCGCGTGGTCAGCACAACGAATCCCCACGTCCGTTAATTTCGGTTTCATAGACCAGAGCCTCTATTTCCTTGAAACAGCTCTTCAATTATCCTCACGAGGCTGAGTGGACCCCGTTCCAGATCCACCACTTCTCAGAAAACCTGGTAGCGCCGGGAATCGAACCCGGACCTGGATGTGTAGCCACGAACTCTGACCACTAGACCACAGAGGCGGTCACCGAAACATGTAATGGGTGAATTATTAAAAGAAAAAAATTATTAACCACATTGGACGGCATTGATGATCTTTGATACTATCTTTATATCCCTGCTGGCAATCGTAACCCTAGCTCAGTCATTACAGTGACTGAGCTATTCCGGGTTCCAGTATTTATGGCTGGAAAACAGAATGTACAAAGACGGTAGAGACATGACGTAAGAAATAAATTTGTCCCTCTGCTTAATTAAGCACGACGCCATGAAGAACTATGGGGGAGTGGGGGTATAGCTCCACGCAATCTGAAGTTCGGCATAGATGGAGGTGAGTGATCAGCAACACGTCATGCGACGTTTCATTAAAACCTGTCTCTTAGTTCAAACGTTACTGAAAGAAGCAGGCCAAGACGTTAAGCCTCTTAAATTTCGACTGGCTTCGACCGAGCCCATTGGCTGACGGAAGTTTAATAAAGAATCTCGGAGGAAGAGCATAAACCACGCATTCATGTGACTGAGAAAAGATCATTCAGGACAAGATGTGGGAAGTGTTAGTTGTCGGACCGACACCTACGAGAAACAGACGTCACAGATACGTGGGTTCAACATCTCCTTGTTCAAGTTCCACTCATGGCCTCATGCAAGGTTGCTTGGACTTGCCACGCTATTTATACACATCCTCATTTCTAAAATAGAACCAAACAGTTCAAAACCATACAGCTTTACTTCAAATACATACTTCATCAGAGCTGTTTGTTTAATGGCACTCTGTCAATTGACTATACCAGAAGTATTGGTTTAAACTCAGTAGGATATTAAAATGAACATGGGTGAATCATTTCACGTCCAAAGCGCCCCAGCTGGGCGTTATTTCGTGACGACATATTCACAAAGAGATACATGAACGAAGGAATAGAAATCTAAACCATTTCATAGTAAAAGTACGGCTGTGAAAATTACTCGATCGTTATTAATATGCGATAGACGTACGAAATATATCAAGGCAACTTGTTCCAGATTGCAGGCCAACAATTTAATAACTACTGAAGTACGTGGGTTATAGAGTGGCCCTTAGAGTGCCGAGACAGTACAGTATTGCTAACAGTACAATAAGGTAAGGGAAAGCTATCCCTGTAGCAGGCCGCGACGCCCCATACGAACGTGCGACGCAGAGGTTCCCACATTTTGTAGACAATCGGCTCGCAAATGGCGGTGAAGTTGTCATCCTTACGCTCCGACCGCCCTTTATCACACAAGAAAATTCCTGGTACTGATTTCTGTTAGAGGGTGAGTCAACCTCAGGACCATAGTGCTACTGGAAGGATTAGGTCAATTGAAAAATCAAGTGACCTCATCGGGATTCGAACGCGCATCCTTCCGGCTTCTATCATAGTGCCTCAGCCAACCACGCTACAGTATTAAACGATAAACTGGAATGCCGGGACTTGGCTTCTTAACAAAACGTCTAGATAACTAATCACACTAATTCCCGCCTGCTGTAGAACTCACGGGTTCATTGTGGTCTGCATAAATTCGTGGCTGGTCCCTGGAACCATATGGGAACAACCACACCTTGCTACCCTATTTATATAAGATCTACTTTAATATTTCCATACCATTTGTTGTTTAAGTTTGACCTCTCATATACCATAGAACTCCCAAGAGTCCTCTTTGCATGATTTCCGCTCCGAATTTTGTGAGAATTTCTCATCTCACGCGTTCCGCCCATCTCATACTCTTAATACAATGGTCTTGATAACGGATGACGAAGTGCGGAAATTATGAAGCTCCTTACTGATAAAACAAATTCCGTGATTTTAGTCCCCTAGCGAACTATACCGACCGAACAACCGCCGCTTGTCGGCGAAGTTAGTGCCAACTTTAGCGGATAGAGGGTGTCGCGTGGTCAGCGCAACGAATCCCCACGGCCGTTAATTTCGGTTTTATATACCGGAGCCTCTATTTCCTTGAAATAGCTCCTCAATTATCCTCACGAGGCTGAGTGGACCCCGTTCCAGACCCACTACTTCTCAGAAAATCTGGTAGCGGCGGGAATCGAACCCGGACCTCTGGATCTGTAGCCAGGAATTCTGCCCCTTGACGCCAAAAATAAAAAAATAACAACCATTCTTATCCGATGCCATATGTAACATGCTGGTTTATTTACTGAGAGGGCTTTTTATGTACGCCTAACGTCCAACCCCCAAGTCGGAGGATCGCTCCTTGTCGGCTGCCCACGACTGCTTGTTAAATACGCAGGTATCCTCCATATAGGAAGGCCGTCTCTTCCAGTCGTAATTTGAGGACGCGCCAAGGCCTGAGACAATCATTCAATATCATGGAAAATCTAAGTAAATGCATCGTAAAGACGCGGATTTCGGCTTCCAGAAAATAGGAGCACCAAGACTAAAGGCGTGTGCAGGTTGAGTGTGGGCAGGCTGCAGGAGTCAGCCCACCGGAAACCCTCGCCATTCAGACACGTCTAGACATGAGAGCGCAGAGTGAGACGGGGGACAGCCTCAAGACGCACTGACTGCAAGAATTTAGCATTCAAACCACTGTCACACGAGGAGACTACTGAAAACCCCCGCAAGTTAAATTCGGCGAACTGGTCCCGTGTTTCACTACGGACTTTACCATGACGTAACTTCAATTATTGGCCAAACAGAATATGAATGTCTATACCTATTACTGTCTTATTTGTCCGAGTACGTCATACTATTCTCCAGCGAAGAAAACACGACGCAGCACATGGGTCCGCCCGCGGCGTATCAGGTATCGGCATTAGTGTCGGAACACAACTGGTCTTGGTACCATGTAAAAAGTTGTCCCTGTGCTTATCTAATTAAGCACTAAGCCATGAAGGCGTATGGGGGAGTGGATGTATAGATCCACATTTTCTTGACCTCGGCATTAGTTGGAGTTGAGTGGTCAGTTTCACGCATTACCCCCGGGGAAAGAGCCCTCGGTATCCGGTACCCATTGGATAGGAGGTTGGGTGCACCCCAGAGCCAATCTCGACGACTTGGAGAACAGAAAATTCTTGCCCCCATCGGGACTCGAACTCCGACCCCTCGGTCGTCCAGCCCGTAGCCAGTCGCTATACCGACTGCGCTATCCAGGATCCCTGGGTACCATGTGAATACCTGAAATATAAAGGTCGATGACCTGCCTCCCCTCTCTTCTTTGAAGGATAATGCTGAGAAAACCTTACAAGAGATATCGGGTCGGGTAGGGTAGGGTGAGGTCGGGTCGGGTAAATTGCTGCTGGCACTCGCCACCACAGTCATGTTTGGTTCAGGGTCCCGCGGTATTCCTCACCATAGTTTTCTCACTCACGATTCTGGGGCCAGAAAAATATGGCCACCTGAAGGGAAAAGAGCGCTTATATCCGGGAAAATACAGTAAAACTCTCTGCTGATAGAACCGGAAGGAGCTACTAGTAACAGTTTTCGCCATTGGGCACGATCCCGAGCCAGCTGAATTCTCGTAATCCATTTCCGTAATGTATAAGAGATTCAGGGTGAAGCTGACCTTGTGCACTGGTCACGAAGACGTATGGGGAGTGGGGGCTATAGCTCTGCCCATAGAACCTCGGTTCTAGACAAAGGTGAGACGTCAAATTTACTCTCCAGCCTCGTGATTCCTGGGAAAAGGTCCCAGGTACCCATTAGACAGGAAACTGGAGGGGACTTAGAAACGGTCCAGACGTGGTGGCAAACAAAATAATTCCTGTCCTTGTGGGAACAAACTCGGATCGTCCAGCCGGTAGCCAATCACTACACTCACTGCACTATACTCACTATTTTACAGTCCAGTCTGTGGTCTGTAATGTCACCCCTTTCGAATGATCTATCTACCAAAATTCTGTATACACGTCTTTGTGTTACGAAGTTCCTAAATCTGTCACTTACCAGTACTTCACTCATCTGAAATTCAAATATTTCGCTATCAAATAAGTACAACATATCTTGTACCCCTGAAATATGACAATATCATAATATAAACTTATAACATAAAAAAGGCAAAAGACATCCCTGTAACAGGCCGTGAAGGCCCATAGGGTTGTGAGACGTCGAGGCTCCCACATATTATCTCGTCAGTCAGCTCACAGATGGCAGTGAGGTTGTCAGCCTTACGCGCCGGCTGCCCTTTACCCCCCAGGAAGATTCCTGGTACTCATTTCTGTTAGAGGCTGAGTCGACCCCAGGGCCATAGTGCGGCTGGAAGGATTAGGTCAATTGAAAAGAAATCCACCTCATCGGGTCTCGAACCCTCACCCTTTCGGCTTGTAGCATAGTGCCTCAACCAAGTACTCTACCGCGTGTCCCCGAACTTATAACATAAGGATTATATAGTTACCGATTGGAATTTCCACCCTTCCCTTTCCGCCTTTAGGCGTACCGCCAAGGAGGCGGGTGCAGCTATAGCAGTAACGCTGATATTCCAGAGCTGCTTGGTTCAGGTCTCTGCAACAAACTATCTGTGAATGCTGTAAATTAATACAAGGCTACTTTGGGCGCCACTTCGCAAACGAAGCATAAGAAAAATGTATTTGGTTGAGGCACTACACTACAAGCCGGAAGGTCGCGGGTTCGATTCCCGATGTCACTGGATTTTTCATTTGACATAATCCTTCCAGTCGCACTATGGTCCTGAGGTCGACTCATCCTCTATTGTATTGTATTGGAGAGGGTGGGTTTCCCCATGCACTTAGACCAACTATTGGTCCATTGTGCGTCCCGCTATGATATTCTACCAGTCTCTATTCCCTACCGGTACTGGTGCGTGCCTTCAGTCCCGAATCAGCCCGCGAGTTCGGCCTCTACTGCCTCAGCGGTATCTCGATGCTTCCCCCATCTACCAGAGACATTAGAGACTATTGTTGGGCGGTCCTCAATTTGGCTCAGTGGTCCCCTTGGGACATGAGGTTCTTTTACGTGCCGTAAAGCTACGACAAGGGACCCACGGCTTAAAGTCCCTCCCGGAGGACTTGTTCCCTGAATTTTTCCGCCCTTAAAAATTCCACGACCTCCGCCGGGTTTGAACCCGCGTACCTTGAGTCACGAGGTGGGAACGTTACCCCTAGACTACGGAGGCCGCTGAATCAGCCTCTAACAGAAATGAGTACCACAAATCTTCCTGGGGGTAAAGGGCGGCCGGCGCCTAAGGCTTACAACGTCACCGCCATCTGTGAGCCGATTGTATAGAGAAAAAGTGGGAGCCTCGACGTCTCACACCCCATGGGCCTCCACGGCCTGTTAGAGGGAGAGCTTTACCTTGATCAGCGTATCCGGTCTGAGAGCAGCCACTGCTCATTGTCGCAGTCACTCAACTTTGGAATGCGATACAGCTGTCTCTTGAGACAGGGACTCTGAACCGTTTACACCTTTTGTTCCCCTGATCAATCCGTCTGAAAATGTAGCCTCACCATAATAGAAACACAACTTCTCTTTACACAAGATGTGTATCTTTACAAGCACGTAACAGGTGAAGTTGTCCCTGTGATTAATTAAGCACTGAGCCATGAAGACTTATGGGGGAGTGGAGGTGTAGCTCCACCATTCTTGACCTCGACACTAGATGAAGGTGAGCGTTCAGTTTCACTCCTTGGCATCTTTAGCCCCTCGAGGAAATAGCTCCCAGTACCCAATGGATAGGGGGCTTGGTGGGCCCCAGAGTCGGTCTGGAAGCTGTGAAGAAGTGAAAAATCTTGTCCTGACGAGATTCGAACCCGGGCCGTCTAGCCCGTAGTCCGTCGCTATACCGACTGAGCAATTTCTGCTGTTTTTTTTTTCTCAGTTATTTATAATTTAATGCCGGTCACAGTAGCCGTGCGGTCTAAGGCATGAAATGTCTTCGCTCGCTCGGACGCTGGGATCGTGGGTTCAAATTACACTCAAGGCATGGATGTTTTTTTATGTGCGTGCATTTATTCTGTGTTTGTGTTGTCCTGTGTAGGACGAGCTGACCACTCGTACAAGGAGTCCTACCGTCTGTGAAAAATGATTACGGAACTGAATAAGAGGCCTGAGCCCTGAATTGGCCGGAAGAGCTATTGAAGGAAAAAAAATTATAATTAAATATCATATTAATGATAAATGGAAAGTCTTAAGAACTTTAAAGAGGGTAACAATATATAACCAATTATATCATTTCATACAATTGTATCTGTGCCTCCAGAAACAGAGTTATATGGCAGGATTAATGCAAAGAATGCTTCTAAAATGTAGGAGGGTTATTATGTGACTCGGCTATTTATTATTTTCGAAATCTCACGTTCCGACCAGTCAACCATCAAACCCACCTTTGAGACGTGTCCCACCACTAGTTGAGACACAATGTCCCGCCATATGGGACTGTCAGGGCAGGACATTTACTTCTGCACAGATCTCCGCTTCCTTCATCACTCGGCGAGATCTGTGCAGGAGTGACTGAAGGGAACTCCGCATGTCACACAGAGCCCACTGGAGCGATAATTGCGGCTGATGTGAGGGAAACTTCTATAAATTACAAGGGATGTTAAAGGTATTTCAGATCCTAATTGATCAATACCACGCGATGAAGACGTATGGGGGACTGGAGATAGAGCTCCACCATTCTTAACCTCGGCACCAGATGGAGGTGAGTGGAGAGCTTCACACCCGGGAAGGAAGGCACGCGTACCAATTGTATAGGACACTGTGTGTACCATAGAATCGGTCTGGATGCTGCAGAGGAGATAAAAATCTCTCGCCCCAGCCGGGAATTGAAGGCAGTTTCTTCAGTCATCCAGCCCGCAGCCTAGTCACTATACCAAGTGAGATGTAACAAAACTGTTATTATTCTCCCGTGCATTTTCGGTCCACCCAAAATCAGTTCTCACTCCATCGAGGTAAAGGCGATTGATATCTTGCCCAGGCCAGATTTAAAGTATTAATTCCGCAGGTTGACGGTAGAGACTAGGGAAAACCACGTGAAGACAGTGAGTCGCAGAGCGAGATTATAAATCGAGGCGTATGGCAATAGCTATTTATCTCATTTCTTTTCTTTCTTTCTTTCTGCCAGCATAGGACAACAATCAGTAGCATTGAACTTTTCATGGTCCTGCCAACCTGTTGCTGCCACACGTTTGACGCCGATCCGTCCTTCCGTCTGTCTCATTGCTGTCATTCTATTCATTTCTTTGTTCGCCAATTCTCAGAGGAGACAAAAACATAGGAGTCTCTTGGCAGAAGACAGGTGCCGGTGAAAACAGAAGTCCTTCTGAAAACCCTGTTCGTTTCTTTCAAGGAAATACACCACGTGTTTGCGTCAGCTCAAATTTCTTTATTCCTTCGCGTGTCTCAAACTTCACTCTCATGAAATCCAGCCACTATAAAAAGAAACTTATACTTAAGCAATGATTTTCATATCCTAAATCTTTTCTCGAAAACACGTAGAACATGGAGGAACCGGATGGAACAAACAGCAGAAGAAGACAAATAAATAAGCGGCCTCCGTAGTCTAGAGGTAACGTTCCCACCTCATGACTCGTAGTACGCGGGTTCAAATACCCGGCGGAGGTCGTCGAATTTTTAAGGGCGGAAAAATTCAGGGAACAAGTCCTCCGGGAGGGACTTTAAGCCGTGGGTCCCGTGTCGTAGCTTTACGGCACGTAAAAGAACCTCATATCTCCAAAGGAGGTCACTGAGCAAAATTACGGACGCTTCCCACCCAACAGCAGTCTCTAATACCTCTGGTAGATGGGGGAAGCATTATAGATACCTCTCAGCTAGTAGAGCCGGTCTCGCTGGCTGGGCGGGACTGATGGTAAGCACCAGTACCGGTAGGATATAGAGACTGGTATAAATCATAGAGGGAAGCACAATGGACCAATACAGGTCTAAGTGCATGGGGAAACCCACCCTCTCCAATAACTAACTAACTAACTAAGACAAATAAATAGGCAAACAGATGTGACGATAATAAACGTTGTAATGAGGCAGTTTCAGATTATTCGAAACACATCTGCATTGTCCAGCAGAGGAGAGTAAACCATGAAATGCATGAATGGCAAGGAAAATGGCGAACTGGGCGCAAATCACATGAATACTGTACCCTGCCAAGTATTTTCTTTGACCAATGACACCTAAAATTTTGCCTATTGTTTTACATTACTGCGAAAGTTGGTGTCTCACATTAAAGGGAGAAAATTAGTTTGAAGATAAGATGGCAGTCGTCTAGGATATGACGACGTGTAGTCCAACAGAAGGTTGCAAATGTTCCGGAGGAACGCCATCTCAGAATTGCCTAAGTATCTGAGGGGGAGCGCAAAATGAATCCTGGCATGACAAGCAGCTTCCTTCGGACCGAGCGACGCAGAAGAAATATCCCGAACACCAAACTGGACTGTTAACTAGTTACGCAGCCTACAAGAGCGGCTCAAGTCACTGACTTTGAGCCACAGCCACACCTGTACTACACGCCAAAACGTAAGAAGAGCTTTATGTTTTACCTGAATACTTCACGTGGCCCTTCTTTACCACAATGTCTTTAAAGATCACGACTCCGAAATTACATAATTATTTAAACCATAATTAAAGAGATCACTACCAAAGAAATTTCTGCGCGTGCGCTATTGTTCTCCAAATGGCATTTACACTGTACAACTATTTGTCTTTGATTAGATTAAGAGAGGAATACTCAGACATCATTAAGGATGGACCAGTCCTGTACATTTACTGTTCAGGTGTTCAAATCCACGTGGTTACGAGCGGCTGAAAATGTAGATCGAAAGCTAGAAAGAAGAAAGCCGATTAGAAATATGTCGTAGAAACACAGAGAAAGCGCCCGTTCTGTGGAAATGGGAAGAGGAAGGTGGATAATATAAAAATTGATAATATGGATATATGTTTTGAAGACCCAGCAGATGTACAGTCTTGTCCAGTGGTGGGCTCTCGTAGTAGCGGTGTTGTATTACGAAATAACCAATGATGTGCCTGTATTGCCAAGATCTGAAGCTAAACACATGCAGGTACATGGGCAGGGATAGCTCAGCCACAAGCATTAATTACATGTTTCTATTCCGTCTAATTCACAGTTTCGGGTACAGCGAATATATTACGGACTGAAAGACTGAGGAATTTGGATTCGATTCCCGGCAGGGGCAAGAGATTATTTTCTTCTCCGCAGAGTCCCAGGTTCCTACTTGGGGCTTTTTCCCCTGGAGTAAAGCAGCAGGGGTAGTTGGCCAATCACTCACCTCCATTCAGTGCTGAAATTGAGCTACAGCTCCACTCCCCCATAAGTTGTCGTGTCCTGATGCTTAATTAGGCATTCGGAAAACATTTTACCCAAATAGGCGCGCTGACTGTTCGAACCCATGATCCCGGTGTTTGAGCGGGCGAAGACAGTTCATGCCTTAGACCGCGCGGCCACTGTGATCACATTCTGACTGTAACAACTTTCGTAGAATTAGACTTCGCACTCAGCACAATGAATCCAGGCGTCATTTTCATGAGAACCCAAAGAGCAAGCACCACAGTCAAACAAAACAGGCCTCTTTCTTGCTTCTCTTTCTCAGTTTTAGCCTTCACTTCTCCGCTGTATAGTTCTGAACTTGCCCCAACTTACAATTAAAGTTATCTCCGGTCACCAAAGTCGTACTCATATTGCGGAATTGCTGAGTAGCATCAAGTTCCGACCCAGCATTTACTCCCGGAGAGAATGACCTACTGATGTCAGGCAAGCGAGTGCATTTCTTCAGTTGTAAAATTTCCTTTAGACTTCTCCGCTAAGGGCCCCCATACACACACAGTTTGGCCTCCAATTAGGCCTGCACAGTTGAAGACTGAAAGGCAAAACTGACGTGTGTGGTGCGGCCAGCCGGCCAATCGTTTGGACTGTTAGCCTGTGGGAAACCCGTCAGTCCGTCAGTTCTGCCTGCAGGACCGTAGCACGTGACGTGTGTGACTGAACATTATAGGCTGGAAGACCGTGATTGTGGCATGAAGCCTGCCACTTTATCTGCGCGTGTATGGGGAGGAAAGGGAGGGGGTAAACTGTCACAGTTTTTCCAGTAAGATCGATCGGAAGGCCAAACTGTGTGTGTATGGGGGGGCCTAAGTGGCGGCCGCTCGGTCGGTATAGTTCGCTTGCGGACTAAAACCACGGAGTTTGTTTTTGCAAAAATTTCTTGCTTGTTACATGCTGGGGTTGTTCATGGCTGCGGTTCACTTTGCATTGTACCGTGCGCTATTGGTGTAATTTGACAGCATCCAATGTTTGTCCCCCAAATCTTTAAGAAATTTCTCTGCTAAATCTCATCAAATGACCGCAGCTAAGATAACCTCATTTCCTCAGAGATAAGAAAGAATTCTTCTTCAGAGCTAATAAACCAGTCTTTGCCTGTAATCCCCAGTTGCCATGCATTCTGCATGCTCCTTTCCTCGCGGATATGTATAAAGCAAACCGCCAACGTGATTTCTTCAAAGCCCGAAACCAACTTGAACATGGACGATTCCTTGGCGGTGTTGCCTTTCAGTGTCCACGAGCAACGTCGCATTTTGTCCGTGTTCGTTATAGGTCTCTCGACTAGCCCAGTCACGAAGTGTCCTTCGAGGTGTACAACATCCTGGACGCAGCAGCAAAGGGAGTCACAGACTTTACAGCACATACGAGAAGTCTCTAACATTCTGTCCACTAGTGCACACCGACACTTATACATGTGAAAAGAATGCTCTCAAATATTCAAAGTGAAATTGTGAAAGAAAAAATAAAGAAGGCAGCTGAAGAATGACATATATTGGAAAGAGGGATATAAAAGGGCGTAACTATAAGAATGTTGATACTGTGACACGACGCCAGAAAGCCGGAATAATAAAATCAGGGGAGAAGTACATTAATAGTCAACTGCTCAGTAAACACATTCCCGCGGCGAAGAATACGCAAGCAACAGTCGAATAACTTCCGTCGTTATGCAACGGTGATATAAACACCCCTTCTCAACAGAGGCTATGTTTTCAGCGTGGTTCGTGCTAAGTAGTTATAAAGAAGAGTTCATTTGAGAAGAGTTAGTCGAGTTTCGAGAAGCCAGCCTGTCAGGATATGAGCTTGGGAGTAGAGGAATTGAATTGAGTTAGAAGTTGCAGAATAGGGGAAAGAAAGGAATTAGGCTGCGGAAAGAAGACTCCACATGTTATCTGAAGTGACAGTGAGACTGTTCTAAATCCATTGCCAGAATACGACTACTGAAGACTGAGAAACCTAGTATGCGCAATGATGAACGGTAAAGTGTGTTGGTGACCAATAGCGCTGTATTGCCCGTAGTTCCGAGGTATGTGTACAAGGTGCTAATAAATGCAGTCATCCAATCTAAACCCCGTCTTATAAGTCACGCAAAACCTCTAAATCGTTACAATATATAGGAGCGATTACGTTGCCGCTAACAAGTTAAATTTGTTAATAAAAATAGAGCTGTCTTTTATTTCCATTTATAATTTAATAAAAATCAGAATAAAACTGGGGGCGTCAATACCCTGACCGACCGCGGTGGTATTACGGGAAGTGCATTAGTCTCGGCCATCGCGAAATATAGGTTAAAAAAAAAGGCTTTAAAATGCCTTAACTTTAAGGACAATAAACGGAATACCCAATCATGAAGAAACGCTGATGACATCAGCTGTGTATTGTAACACCCAGAGTATGCGAATAAGCAGACGTCCCGAAATGGGGGTAGCAAGTGACACGCAATAACTTCTCGAGCTGTTGCAACATGTTGAGACACCTCACTAAAGTTTAAAAGCAGCGGTGAGAGGCGCTGAATATACTGCAACGATCACAGCAACTAAACACCGAAGAATTCTCCTGGACATTTTCACTGTTAATTTCTGTACAAATTTATGGCGGTATTATCCGCCTGGCGCTATTCCCCCCACCCCCCTCACCCTCCCACCGAACTTATGTACGAGTACGAGGTCTGGCAATGAAGTTCCCGGGACTGGCGCTGCGGCATTCGCATTTGGTGGTGATGAAAAGAACTACTGCCGTCTAAGTGTAGTTCTAGAGCCGCGCCGAAGCTCAAGCGGTTAGTCGCTGGCTTCCCATCACGGCGACCCGGGTTCGATTCCGGGTCTGGTCAAGTGGGATTTGTGGTGGACAAAGTGGCGCTGGGGTAGGTTTTCTCCGAGTACTTTGGTTTCCCCTGCAAATCTTCATTCCACCAACTGCTCCACAATCACCCTCACCTATCATCTGGGGCTGCTACAATAGGCCAGAAGTGGCTGCAGTACAAGGGACCTAGTCCCACCCCTCTAGCAATAAAAAAAGTGTAGTTCTACTTCTTACCAACAATTGGCAGGGGTCAGCAAGACCAATCGCTGACATTTCATGGGTAGCAGCTGAGAGAGTTAGTTGTGATTATTACTGCTGTAACTATTTTAGGCAATGAGCAAGGAATAATATCAAATTTTGTTTGAACTGGCTAAAACTTCAACAGAAACTTGTGAAATGTTGCAAACGGTTTACGGGGATGAAGCCTTAAGTCGTGGAAGCGTATCTGAATGGTTTAAACGATTTAGAGACAAGTGTCCTTCGAACGTCTCTGTGATCTAGTGGTCACAGTTCCTGGCTACAGATCCAGAGGTTCCGCGTTCGATTCCCGGTGCTACCAGATTTTCTGAGAAGTAGTGGGTCTGGAACGGGTTCCACTAAGCCTCGTGAGGATAATTGAGAAGATATGTCAAGGAAATAGCGGCTGCGGTCTAGAAAACCGAAATTAACGGCGGTGGGGATTCGTTGCGCTGAACACGCGACACCCTCTATCCGCTAACGTTGGCACTGACTTCGCCGACAAGTGGCGGTCGTTTGGTTGGTATAGTTTGCTTGAGGAATAAAACCAAGGAGATTTTTTTTGTCCTTCGAAAACTTGAAATGCACTTACAATAACAAATGTCCGTGAAGTGGTGACACGATATGTCGACGGGCGCTCAGAGTGATCGGATGCATTAAACAATAAGGAGACGATTAGTCAAATCCTCTATGAAGATTTAGGGAAGATGAAGATCTGCGCAAAGTTCGTCACAGACAGACTCACGGATGAGCAGAAGCAGCGGAGACTCATCCAGACTTGTCAAAATAATTCCAGTTTTCTTCATTGCATTTTTCTTTTTCCTAAGGTGAAAACTGCTCTCAGAGAAAGAGGTTTCATGATGTTCATGACATTAACAAAAACGTGACGGTCTAACTGAACGCTGTTCATTTAGGTGTATTTGCTGACTGTTTTCGAAACCTTTTAAAACAATTCAACAAATGTACTCAAAGTAGGCGATTACCTGTAATATAAATAAAACAATATTTTATTTAGTTGTATTTTTATTTAATCTTTCACAACAGTCCGGGAACTTTAATGCCAGACTTCGCAGACTATGTAAGTAAAGTTATACGAGTGAAAAGCTTTCCATAGTTAAGGCTCGCAACAGCGGGCCTGTAGTGGCAGGTAGACTGGAACTTGTTCACACAGCCACGCCAGGAGAAAGAGAGATAGCAGGACATGGGTTTTCCCACTGCCTCCGTGAGGCTGCAGTCAATGGAAGCACCGGCTGGAAGGGATGTCCTTGCTTAAAAATCACAGTTCTCACTGGTTCCAACGTGATCAAAGCGGACTTCTTAGGAGCTATAATATTTCATTGTTATAATTTAGACAAACAGAAAAAAAATACACTTTCAATTTATTATTATTATTATTATTATATTATTATTGCACATATATACGAAATCGCAAATATGTAAAAGGTAAAGTTGCACATGAAGACGTCTGGAGGAGTAAAGGTATAGCTCCACGCATTCTTAACGGCCGCACCAGATAGAGGTGAGTGGTCATCTTCACGCTTCGCCTGTTTTACCGCGGTTGGAAATAAACCCCAGTACTGACTGGATATGAGGCTGGGTGGGACTCAAAGCCAGTTTGAAAGCCGTAGAAAAGAGAAGATTTACCGCGAATCAAGCCAAGATTCCTCGATCGTCCAGACAGTGGCACGGTCACCGGCTATACCAGCTGCCAGTACAGACAGTGGCACGGTCACCGGCTAAACCAGCTGTCAGTACAGACAGTGGCACGGTCACCGGCTATACCAGCTGCCAGTACAGACAGTGGCACGGTCACCGGCTAAACCAGCTGCCAGTACAGACAGTGGCACGGTCACCGGCTAAACCAGCTGCCAGTACAGACAGTGGCACGGTCACCGGCTAAACCAGCTGCCAGTACAGACAGTGGCACGGTCACCGGCTAAACCAGCTGCCAGTACAGACAGTGGCACGGTCACCGGCTAAACCAGCTGCCAGTACAGACAGTGGCACGGTCACCGGCTAAACCAGCTGCCAGTACAGACAGTGGCACGGTCACCGGCTAAACCAGCTGCCAGTACAGACAGTGGCACGGTCACCGGCTAAACCAGCTGCCAGTACAGACAGTGGCACGGTCACCGGCTAAACCAGCTGCCAGTACAGACAGTGGCACGGTCACCGGCTAAACCAGCTGCCAGTACAGACAGTGGCACGGTCACCGGCTAAACCAGCTGCCAGTACAGACAGTGGCACGGTCACCGGCTAAACCAGCTGCCAGTACAGACAGTGGCACGGTCACCGGCTATACCAGCTGCCAGTACAGACAGTGGCACGGTCACCGGCTAAACCAGCTGCCAGTACAGACAGTGGCACGGTCACCGGCTATACCAGCTCTCAGTACAGACAGTGGCACGGTCACCGGCTAAACCAGCTGTCAGTACAGACAGTGGCACGGTCACCGGCTATACCAGCTGTCAGTACAGACAGTGGCACGGTCACCGGCTAAACCAGCTGCCAGTACAGATAGTGGCACGGTCACCGGCTAAACCAGCTGCCAGTAACAGGTAGGTACAAAATTATAGTCGAGAAACTGAAAGGGGAGATGCCAATTTCAGATACTTTGGCATATATGAGAGGATAATATAGTTCCTTGTTTTCTTTTAAGATATTTAACGAAGTTTATCAACTGAGTAGATAATTTATCGATGAATATGAGGGGTGATCATGAATTCCGAATTGGGGAAAAAGTTGAAGGAAGTGGTAGTGACCAATTTAAAACTATCGCGCCAAACATTTGCTTGGAGAGTATGAGGAAAACCACTTAAAGAATTCGAGAAGATTTATTTTTAATTTATTTAACAACGCTGTCAGTTATTCAAACCGTGTTTATCGTCGAATGCTAGGATCGTATTGAATAATGGATTGCAGGGGATAATCAAAATGAATCTTGGAAGAAAAAAAAAAGTGGAAGTCGAAGCTGGATTCAACTGGCTCCGATTACTGTATAAAGAATATGATAATTTATAAACCAGACGCCTAGAACGGTCCCGCTGATTCTTAACATATTGTGCGCAGACGCTCTGCGCGGTGAATCTCAGGTGAGTGACCCAAGGTTACACATGAAAGAAAGCATGGTACACGCATTGCTGCAACAAACCTACAGCCATTTTTATTGGAAAACAAGTTAGCGGCGGTAAAATTCGCCAAAAGTGGACACTGCTGACCTAAATGCTAGGCTCATTCGTCACAGTTAGCAGCCAAAACCGGATGCTGCGCTAAATACTGTGTCTTGTCACGTCGGCCATGTAGAACCCATGTCAGTGGCGGCTGGAAACCGGTGCACAGTAAAGGCGGATAATATTTAAAATATAATATCTGTTATATAAGCTAACTCCATGAAGCCGAGTCCTCGAGAAGCCAACAGCCACTGATCCACTCAAGAATTTCTGAAGACTTTATGGAACACGAGGACCGCCTCTGTGGTCTAGTGATCAGAGTTCCTGGCTACAGCTCCAGAGGTATCGGGTTCGATTCCCGGCGCTACCAGATTTTCTGAGAAGTAGTGGGTCTGGAACGGGGTCCACTGAGCCTCGTGAGGATAACTGAGGAGCTATTTCAAGGAAATAGCGGCTTCGGTCTAGAAAACCCAGATTAACGGCCGTGGGATCCGTTGCGCTGACCACGTGACACCTCTATCCGCAAAAGTTGACACTAACTTCGCTGACAATCGGGGGTCGCTCAGCGGTCGGTATAGTTCGCTTGCGGACTACAGGCCACGGAGTTTTTATGGAACACGAAGGTTCATTACCGTGTTCATAAATGTCCGCCATTGGACTGTAGCACAATTATATTGGACACTTTCTATCTTCTGAGATTTTTCTAATAGACCATACACCAATAATTCTTAACCTTTCGCATCGTACTTTCCACAATTCAATTAAAAAAATATCATAGTCTTTCCATACTGAAAACAATGTATATCTTTGTCTTTAAGGTTGGTTATTTAACGACGCTGTCAGTATTGAGTTTACACAGTGTCGGAAAGTATGTCTCTTCCCAAGAATCATATTTATAAAATTATCTACTTTTCAGCATTACGGTAATTAATAATGGACATCCTTTAATGGTTGAAAAAATGTAGTGTTTTATTCTACAGTTATGCAAAACAATATAGTTCTGTTAGAGAAAATATGATTATACTGTATTATTAATCAGATGTTTGCGCTTACAATGCAGGGAAATTATGCGTAACTGGATCTTGTTTTGCTGAATTAATTACTACTTTTGAGGGAACATGTCCCACCCAACCGAATGCGAAGTCTCACTAGTGGGACGCATTCAAGCTAGAATTCTCTGTGCATGCCCCAGCTCTCCCACCAGCTACGTGACCCACCCAGCTCATCTTCCTCGATTTGATCATCTTACGAATATTTAGTGAAGAATACAAATTATGAAGTTCTTCGTTATGTAATTTTCTCCATCCTCCAGTCACTTCCTTATTCTTAGATCAAAAAATTTCCTTCAGCCCACTTACCCTGTTCTCAATCTGCCTAAATTCCTGCCGTCTAGTATGTGGCGCCTCATAGTCTAGCAGTAAGCTACCGACGTTTAGGAAGGACATACTGCCTCTACCTTCTACCATGAAGAAGAGGGTAGTGTATTGCTCCGAAAAGTCGACAAATTTCTACCAAAATCCGAAAGATTAACCTTCACATTGACCGTCACGAGCGCCTGACATTTCACACCCTCAGTCTATATTCTTACGATCCCAGAATTCTGACGTGACGTCCTGAAAACATGTGACATAAGAACATAGATTATTCTCTAGCGAATGCCCATTTCAACTTGAATATTTGTGTGCCTCCAGATACGTCTGAAAATCGGAGTCAATAAACCTCGCTAATATAATACGAGCAAAGATTAAACAAACAACTGATTATATCTGTCACTAAGCAAATGAAAAGTTGTCCAATGTCCTGGAGTGGGCTTGTTGCCACGGAAACATTTCCTTTAGAAACTAAATATAGAAGTAAAACAAGGTGCAATGAAACACAAAGGTCTTTAGTATCAATATTTTAATGACGTCTGTCCAAATTAACATTTCATAGTCTCGAAACCAACAAAGAGAATGAGTTTGTTCACATAACGTAAAGAATCGCATTGTTTAAGGCTACATGTTGTATTCATAACATTTACTGATTTCCTGTCCAGTTTTCTTCACCAAATTCAAAAGGCCGATGCGTTATTTGTCGTCTGTCACACCATAACATCCTGGTACAAATAATATGTTTTTGGACATTATCCATCCTCTTGTCTTTATCTAAAAACAGTCCTCTTTATTTTTCAAAATACAACGTTTCGGAGACTGGATTCTGTTTCTGGCTTCAGGTAGAACCTACTCAGTTTGGCCAAATCGATAAAGCTAGTCCCTATCTCCAGAGATACGGATTGGGTCCAACTGAGTAGGTTTTATCTGAAGACGGAGACAGAATTCAGTCTCTGAAACATTTTGTTTTGAAAAATAAACAGGACAGTTTTTAGATAAAGACAAGAGGATGGATAACGTTCAGAAACTATTTGTACCAATGTATCATCGTCACAGACTTTTGGATCTTATTTATAACACTGAGGTGTTTTAATCCCATTCTGAACTAACGTTCAAGTCTCTGTCTTCTTTGGCGTTCTTTACTGCCTCCAAAGGAAGTCCAAATTTCAAAAGGAGAAAGAGAAGAAAGGAATATATATATCACGGCCATTGTTATTATGTCATCCTTTCATGGGGTTTGATGGGTAGTCACCATGATTACTCAAGTCTGCACTTGAACCTATCACTCCCTAAAACACGTGAATTCTGTCTACACCTCCACACGGTTTCTTTTAAATTGATGGAATATTATCATTCCATCTATGTCTAAGTCTCCCAAGTACCCTCTTTCCGTAATAGTTTCCAATTTAAATTGTTTATATTGTCACGACTGAGGGTTGTGACTATTAGACGGGGTATAAATTGGATGATTGGACTTAGTGACACCTTATAAAAACCACTCTGAACTATAAGAAGTTAGTGTCACCGCTAACCTCCGCACTTTAGAGTTCACTGCTGAAACAGAAGTGTCCTCAGTCTATTACAGTCTCCACTGTCCGTTTCATGGAAACAGATTTTCACAGAGGAACTATAATAGCCTCACTGAGTTCCACAGTCCAAATATCGGGGCACGATAGCCAGACTTTCAACTCCACTGAATTGCACTCAGCAATTCTGATTCCTCGATTGAATTTATCTGCTCCCAAGCTCATGTCCTGGCAGGCTGGCGTCTCGAAACTCAACTGACTCGTTGTCATCTCTTCTTAACCATCTTCGACTGCCATTATAAGAGACTCCATCAATTCTATCCAAGTTGCCCGTGATCCTCGTTATATAGCCTCATGGAGGCCACAAAAGAAAACCCAGTTTCCTAACAATTTCTCTCTTTTATAGTGGCTTACCACGCCGTTGCATAGAAACGGTAGTTCTACAGTGGCATGCGTGTTCATTTCCGTGAGAAGCTGTTTAACGAGTCGTTGTCTAGCAATGAACTTCTACTCTAACTCCGCTATTCCGGCTTTCAGGCGTCATGTCACAATATATTTTTCAATCCTCTGATGCGTGCTATATGTCTCGCACGTCCCATAATTCTCGTAATTCTCATCGTAATCTTACCAAGAGAGAAATATAAGCAATGAAATTGTTTATGACATAATATTTCTTAATGTTACATATTCTGAGATCCAAATGTTCTCTTCAGCACATTTTCTCAAAAACCCTTAAATCACATCGCTCCCTACAGTAAGAAATCAAGTGAGAGTTCCATAAAAAAACAGGTGTATTTTCATCTTCAAGATTCTTGTTAGAGCACGGGAAGGGCCGCGCCATAGCTCAAGCGGTGAGTCGCTGATTTCCCACCGCGGCGGCCCGGGTTCGATCTCGGGTATGGTCAAGTGGGATTTGTGGTGGACAAAGTGGCGCTGGGGCAGGTTTTCTCCGAGTACTTCGGTTTCCCCTGCCAATCTTCATTCCACCAATTGCTCCACAATCATCCTCACCTATCATCTGAGGCTGGTACAATAGGCTAGAAGTGGCCGGAGTACAAGGAACTTAGTCCAACCTCACTAGCAATAAAAAAATAATAGAGCATGGGAAGGCAGAAGAACAGTAAATGAGGCATGTAGAGTAATGGGTTATACTGTTCAATTAGAAATTACCAATTTAACTTTTAAAAGTAATCGAAATATGAAATATAATAAAAATTGAATGGACACCGAAAATCTCACAGACGGTTTGTAATCTAACAGTTATTGGCAAATACCCAGAGGCCCATTAGCTTTAAAAATTTAATCACCTCTTCTTATACTGTGCACTGATTTGAAGGCTAATGAAGTGGTTAAGCTCAATATAACCTGTATATAAAGGAACACATTAAAACCGAGAACTCGCCTCTCTTGTCCCCAGATAATACTTTATAAGTGGGCCCCACATTGGAAACTTACGGACATGGACGTAATACGAACGGAAAAACATAACGAGATGCTCAAAATGAATAAGAGGGACTTAAGGGAAACTGAGCATATTCGATGCTTGTTTTTTGGTCATCAACTTTCCTTTCGTCTCACGACTGCTATCAATATATCTGAACAGCAACACACTCACAGATAGCAAAGGATGGAACTCGACCGGCAGGGAAGTGCACGCAGCACTTCAATGCCGTGCAGGGAACGGTTGAGAAGAAAGGATAAAAAAAATGAAAACTGAAAATATATGCCCCTCAGTAAAAGTGTGGTGTGCCTATGTAAAGTTACTTTCTGATTTAGTTACTATAGGATTCTGACGATGGTGTATAACACACTGATATGTTGGGTTTTTGGACTTTATCCATCGAACTGGTTTTTAAGATAACAAATAAAAAACACGACGTTTCGGAAACTGGATCTGTTTCCGTCCTCAGGTGAAGGAAAAACACCTATTCAGTTGGGGCCCTTAGACAGAGCTAGCCTCAATCACTGGACAAACCGATGTCACAAAACATGAAGATTATAAAAACCTGAGACCAGGCTAAGTCCATGAGAGCTAATAAGAAAAATATTCATAACAAATTGTAGCAAACACTTACAAGCGTGGAACCAGGATAGATAGATCTGTAGAAATTTATGCCACGAAACTAAACTCATAACCAGGTCCATGACCCCACGGCATGGAATAGAAAGAAGAACTAGTAACAAAAACTAATAGTGTCTAACTAGCGTCAACAGTGGAGTAAATCACGTCTATCTAATTTAGAACTTAATAGAAATAAATAAAAGCACATATCACGTCATACAGATCTTCTATGTGAATTGGTGACTTCATTGCTGATAATGGGGATCCAAATGGGAGAAAAGTCCAAACTGGGTTGGCTAATTGGGTTGGCCGAGCATGCCATATGGGCCGCTTCCTTGTATTTCCTATACCTGATGTGGCTTTCAATATCCAAAATCTTAGCTTCATCCCAGCCTACCCTATGTCCCTCTTCATA
>NW_019741981.1:4237884-4282565 GCF_002891405.2 Cryptotermes secundus
TGCTTTTATTTATTTCTATTAAGTTCTAAATTAGATAGACGTGATTTACTCCACTGTTGACGCTAGTTAGACACTATTAGTTTTTGTTACTAGTTCTTCTTTCTATTCCATGCCGTGGGGTCATGGACCTGGTTATGAGTTTAGTTTCGTGGCATAAATTTCTACAGATCTATCTATCCTGGTTCCACGCTTGTAAGTGTTTGCTGCAATTTGTTATGAATATTTTTCTTATTAGCTCTCATGGACTTAGCCTGGTCTCAGGTTTATATAAGCTTCATGTTTTGTGACATCGGTTTGTCCAGTGATTGAGGCTAGCTCTTTCTAAGGGACCCAACTGAATAGGTGTTTTTCCTTCACCTGAGGACGGAAACAGATCCAGTTTCCGAAACGTCGTGTTTTTATTTGTTATCTTAAAAACCAGGACGATGGATAAAGTCCAAAAACCCAACATATCAGTACTTTCTGATTTATATCATTCAATTGTACAGTTTGAGTGGCCGCGCAATCTAGGGCACGAAATGTCTTCGGGCGCTCGAACACTGCGATCGTGGATTCGAATCCCACTCGAGCCATGGATGTCTGTGTACGATTATTCTGTTTGTGTTGTTCTGTGTGTAGGTAGCGGCCTTGCGACGGGCTAATCCCACGCCCAAGGAGTCCTACCGACTGTCTATAAGATTCAAACTTCAGAATTAATTAATTCTGAATTGGCACAGGACAAAGGGTCTAATCCGTGAAGGTAAAAGATGCAGAAAAATTATATAGTCACGTGTAGGAGGGTACGCGTGACGAAAATAACGGGTTTTAGTTCGGATGAATGGATTTATTGGTATTTCTGTTACAATGTCTCTTAATTACAATTGATACAGAGCTATCGCTGATTTACACACTTTACACTTCACTGTTGCATGCACACTAGGATTCTCAGTTTCCAGCAGCCGTCTTCTAGCAACGGATCTCAAAACAGAAACTAGCATTTCAAATCTCTATGAGTTACTTAGTTGTTTGGTTGGTTAGTTTTTGAGTCTTATTGGAAGACTATATCATAATTACAAATGGCTGCTAATGGAAAAATACAACTAACTACATTCTTTATTCTGTATTGTTCTATATTTCCCTCCGTATTCAAAAATATTTCCGTAAAAAGACGGACTGTAATGCTAACATTCATATTTGATGATTCCAATGCTGATTTTCATCAATAATCTATTTGTTTCAGATGGCGTCCATAGAACTGTCATTCCAAATGAACCTGATTGTAAGGTAAGGTAAAGGTGTCCCTGTGCTTAACTACTTAAGCACTACTCCATGAAGACGTATGGGGGAGTGGCTGCATAGGTACACGTTTTCTTGTCTTCGGTACTAGTTGAAGGTGAGTGGTCAGCTTCACGCCTTTGCTTCTTTACCCCCGGGGAAAGATACCCGGATACCAATTGTATAGGAGGTTGTGTGGACCCCAGAGCCGGTCTGAACTGCATGGAGAACCCAACCCTTCGGTAGTCCAGCCCATAGCCAGTCGCTATACCGAATGCACTTTTGTTGAAACACGGAAACATATCAAACTTCACTGGAGGTATTTTGTTTCTAAGAGAGGTACTATTTTCTGAGAAAGAAGTACAAAACAAGCAAGGGAAACCTTGAACAAATTACTTATATCCCGAGCAAGGATAACTCAGTCACAAACGTGACTGTATGGCACATGCGAAGATTAGTTCACAATGACCTGGCGATTGCAACAAAGGAGTTACAAGACTGCAGAAGCTGCGTATCAACACCAACCACCAATCACTGTCCTAATGCCCCTAAACACTTTAAATCTACCACTGACTCTTAAGGGCAACTCTTTCCGTACACCGTCTCGCCGGTCTCGCCTGACCTCAGTCGGTGCAGCGACTAGGCCACGGGCTACACGATCGAGGAAGGGAGGATCGATTCCCAGTAAGAGAAAGAGATTTTTCACTTCCCCGTAACGTCCACACCGTTTCTGGGGACCGCCCAGACTCCTACAGAATGGGTTCCGGGACCTTTTGGCATGGCGTGAAGCAGACCACTCACCTTCATCTAGTTCCGAGGTTAAATACGCTGCCTCCATACATCTTCATGGCCTGGTACTAAACTAATTAAGCCCATGAATAACATCACCGTTACATTTACTAGTCACTCAGAGCTGTTTTCCTCCTACTTCTCTAAGTCCACGGAGCTGAGCCCTTCTTGAGAAACCGCAAGTCGCCAAGCTACTCAAGAATTTCAGAATATTTTATGAAACTGTAAGGTTCATTATCATGTTCACAAGAGCCTTCGACCGGTCTTTATCCCGAGCCAGAATAATCCAGTCCATACCACCCCATCTATTTCTCTAACGTAAATTTTAATACTATTCTCTCACCTACGTCTATCTTCCTAGTTGTCTTTTTGTTGTGGCTTTACCACCAAAATACTCTATGCATGCCTCCTTTCCCCATGCGTGCTACATGTCCTGCCCATGTCATCCCCCTTATCTTGATTATTCTAATCATACTTGACAAAGAGTACAAGTTACCCAATTTTCTCAAATCTCCTGTCTTTTCCCCCTTTTCGTCCCAAATATTCTTCTCAACACCCTGTTCCCAAGTACCTTCATCCTGTGTAAGCAAGTAAACTAAAGGTATCCTTGTAACAGGCCGTGAAGGCCCATAGGGTTGTGCGATGTTGAGGTTCCCACATTTTCTAGACAATCGGCTCATAGATGGCGGCAAGGTTGTCAGCCCTACACTTCGGCCGCCCTTTAAGCCCAACAATAATCCTGGTACTCATTTCTGTTAGAGGCTGAGTCGACCCCAGGGCCATAGTGTGGCTGAAAGGATTAGGCCAACTGAAAAAATCCAATGACCTCATCGGGACTTGAACCCCGCGACCTTCCGGCTTGTAGCATACCTCCAGCCTGTGTTCTTCCTTAATATCAGAGGCCAAGTAGACTAGACAATATCATATTCTAGAAGCCACTAATCATCATAGAAGCTATATCACCGTGTCCATAATAGTGTGTACCAGTGGGACCGCATCTTCGCGCCGCGCCTCCAAAATATATGGGAATATTATCTTCACATCTCCACCTCCAGCGACTGTCTCTGAAGTAATCTCTTCCTTTGAGGTTTTCCGACCAGAATCTCCAGGGCATCAACAAAGCAAGCATTGCCAGATCCGACGAAGAGAGACCACACAGCAAACATGCATACATCAACAGACTACTGAAGAAAACAGGCATGCGTACATTCCAGAAAACATTCAACAGGATGGCAGCCCGCTTCTGATCTACGAAGGGCAGACAACTCCCGACTCAAAACCTAGCGTTTACAGGATCCCATGTCGACGTGGCAAGGTGCAAAACGGTCCGTCACACCTCCATCGTCCAGCGGTCAGCAGAAACAACCACATATCGACTTTGACAAAAGTGGCCACAGCCAACGTCCAGACCTAAGACACCCCTCAACAGGGGAGTCCTTGAAATAACAAAACACCCCCATAAACTTCAACCGCGAGGAAGGAATTACACTTAGTAAAGCCTGGCTTCACCTCTTCCCCTCAGAGCCTACTAATCAACCACTGTCATCAGGCAACCACTCAGCTTCACCCGTGCAGACTAACACATTGGGTACAAAGAACCTCGTTGTCACTTCCTTTCCTGCTCACGTGACAGTTACATATTTTCGTCACCTGTATTCCTAAGAACATGGTGGCAAAAAAAAGTACAAAATGTGAAACTAAAAATATTCAAGAAAATCATTCCCAATCTAGTAGTTAGTTGGGGTAGCGCAGTCGGTGTAGCTACTGCCTACGGGCTGGAGGACCGAGGGGTCGGATTTCGAGTCCCCGTAGTCAGAATCTTCTTTTCTCCATATCGTCCGGACAGGCTCTGGAGCCTACACAGCCTCTTATCTAATGGGTACCGGGGGTTAAGAAAATGTGGATCTATACATCCACTCCCCCAAACGCCTTCATGGCTTAGAGCTTTATTAATTAAGCACAGGGATAAATTTACCATTTTACCTTTTTGTAGTCGAAGAAATATATAATCACTTGTCTACATAGCAACAAAACGTGTAAATAAAGTAAATAAATAAATTAATTAATTAATTAAAATTAAAATAAAAAATGCAATCACCTCTTTTCGTGAGTCAAGTGCTCTCCTACTGGAGAGTACACCGCTCCTCCCATTCACCACCCACGGCCAGCACTATAAGGGCTTCCACTCCCCTTCCCAACCGAAGGCAGTAAGTGCTAAGATAAAAATTGCAACGTTTACCGAAATGTTGTAAAACGTTCATAATTCTATACGGTGTATTCCCGAATGTCGAAGTTATATATGTGTATATTTTTCATTTCGTCCGTGCGTCCTACATTCACCGCCTATGCACAATTCGTAATAATCCCATAGATGAGAGATATCCCATTGTCGGCTTTCCCTTGCTTCTTACTTACCTACGGTTCAGTCGTGATATAGTGAGCCTTGGCTTGCCTGCATGCGACGTAACAACTCCGAACTCGGGCGGAAGATGACAGCACAGTTGCCAGGTTTCATGTCAACCCCACAAGTCGAAGGATGAAAATAACAAACAAAAATAAACTCCGTGGCTTTAGTCCACAAGCGAACTATTACGACCGAGCGACCGCCGCTTGTCGGCGAAGATGCCAACTTTTAGCGGATAGAGAGTGTCACGTGGTCAGCGCAACGAATCCCCACGGCCGTTAATTTCGGTTTTTTAGACTGGAGCCCCTAATTTTCCATTCAGGTAGCTCCTCAGTTATCCTCAAGAGGCTGAGTGGACCCCGTTCCAGACCCAATACTTCGAAGAAAATCTGGTAGCGCCGGGAATCAAACCTGGACCTCTGGATCTGTAGCCAGAGGCGGTCCTCGATGGATGCAAATACAGCAAGAACATTTGTGGCAGTGGAATAATGCTCGCAAATAAAAAATACAACTGACAGCGAGCGTGGTCAGCAGTTTACTGTCAGCCAATGCTGTTTCGAATCTGACGACGCTGAGTTCTGACAAGGGGAACAGACTGTAACTATGTAAGATTTGAGGCTTTCACGGCGGTGACTATGAAGAAAGCAGTCTTCTGGGACTTGGCACCGTGTATATGTGGTGTTAACCGACGTTTCGGAGGAACGTATCGCCTCCATCTTCAGGGTAGAAGAAACATATAAGAAATCCGCAAGCGAGAGACCGTGAGAACCGGTAAAAGCAGTCTGCTTTTAACACCACATATACACGGTGCCAAATCCCAGAAGACTGCTTTCTTCAGACTGTAACTACTCTCTATAACCAAAGGCAGTTTCCATCAGCAACTTGAGGATGTGACATGCCGCGTAACAAAGGACCACCCACTTAAATAACATTTGGAACAAGTAAACAATATGGCCACACTGGACTCATTCTAACCCCTTCCTGGAATCGGCTGTGGCGACCTTCAAGAAAACCAAGAGTGGCAGTTATTTTAAAAAAGGCCACAACTTTCCCTTCGTGAACCCCTCTCAGTGCAACAAAGGGGCTTTAGCTCATAGACCAGAACAATTACAGAAGCATCAATCACTGAGTTGCCTCCCCGACCACAGTCGGGTGCGGCATCATAAACCCACAACTTCAGGGGTGGGGATGTACTTTTCGGTCGTGAAGGTAATACTTCAAAGTATGGGCCCACCGGGAAGTCACATGAGAAAAAAGTAAAAACAGAAATATATATGTAAAAAACTAAAATGGCTGTCAACAACTCGCACTGGCTAAATCAGATTTATAGACATACGAAAATAGGCGGGGAAACACCTTACTTACAATTACATCCCCCACGGTACTCCGGACTCTTGACTGGTGTCATTAGATCCTAATTCACGAAACCGAAGCTCCCCATTCGACTTTCTCATACCCAGTTGTGTATGTCAATACATAAGGCAGGAACCCCAGAATTCTTTGGAGGAATGTACTACTTTCAGCTTGACAGCAGTGGAGTCTTGCCACCTGTTTCTTGTTGGTATCTTGTTTGCTTTACTCTTGAACTCTGAAGACAGAAGCAGTATGTTCCTCCGAAAAATATGTTAACTATTAGATTACACGGTGTTATATACCAGAAGACAGTGATCTTCATATTCATCGCTGTGACAATCTCAGAATCCGAAATGGCCTTCTTGTTTCTCACCTTACTGCACTTTATAGGCCGCTCCATAGCTCAAGCGGTTAGTTGCTGCCTTCCCACAGCGGCGGCCCGGGTTCGATCCCGGGTCTGGTCAAGTGGGATTTGGATATGGATTTTATCCATACTACGTGTTGATGTGTCCAGGATAGCTCAGTTGGTACGTGCTGGTTCGGCCGGGGTTCGATTCCCGGCAGGAGCAAGAGATTTTTCTCTACTCGACAGCGTGCAGACCGGATCTGAGGTCCACCAAGCCTCCTGTCCAGTGGCTACCGGGAACTCTTTCCCGATATGCAAAGCGGCCTGTAAGGGAAGCTGATCACTCACATCCATCTAGTGCCGAGGTCAACAGTGGTGGAGTTATACTTCCACTCCCCTCTACATCTTCGTGGTGTGGTGCTTAATTAATGAAGCACAGGGACATCTTTACCTTCAGTTCACTACACATATGAAGTTACAATTTAATACAGGGCCGTATTAATAATAATAATAATAATGATAATAACAATAATAATAATAATAATATCGCAACATCACCAAGGTCCAGCATTGCCTTCTGTTGCGGACTGTACTTTGCTCACCCCCGCGTAAGTCCTACCTGAGTTCCAGTAACAATTGTTTATTATTGTCTGGGAAATTTCCCTTTTCCTTCTCTAAGTAAAGTTAGAGGAACATCGTCGGTAGAAATGGGTGGTCTGTGCCTAAGCACCAAGCCGCCATGTTTCGACAGCATAAACGAAAATCAGCGTCATCCTCATTTTCAACAGCGATGAGCCATGTTTTTCAAATACGGTCAAAGATGCTGGATTAAGCCTTTAAAGACTGAATTCCTTTTGAATCATAAATAGAGACGCAGTTGGTACCTCACAGGAAACACGTTACTTCTATAATACAAAGTTCAGCCGGTTAATGCTGTTTGGGAAAACAAACAGTGTTTATTGTGAGAACTATACCAAACACGATATAAAATCCGTGGGCAGAATGCAGAATTTTAGTATGTTAAAGCAAGTGGTACATATAGTAACCACTGGGATTTTAAGGGTTAAATGCAAAACTTTGTTTATCGAAAAATTCGTATGCCTACAAAAAGGTAAAGTGAAACCCAATTTAAAACTTTCTGTAATAATCGGAAATTATTTTAAGTTGAAACCGAAAGAAAAATTATAATTTAACGGAAAATGCTGTGCTTGGATATTTGTGGTTGCTTTTTCGTATAGATCTGCTTTTCTCCCGTGCTGTGCTTCTTGGCATATATATCTATAGAAGCTGCAACCAAAATGGAGTCGCATACCACGGCGGCCCGGGTTCGAGCCTGGGTCAGGCCATACGGGAATTGTGCTGAACAGAGTGGCACTGGGGTAAGTTTCCCCTGAATATTTCGGTTTCTCACTCCACTGACCGCTCCACATTTATCATCATTTATCAACCGGGGTTGGTACAATAGGCCAATTAGTGTCCGACGTATGCAGTGGACTGAGTCTCGCCCCACCCCAAGAAAAAACTAATGAAGAAGGTACACACGGGAGGCCGCGCCATAGCTCAAGCGGTTAGTCGCTGGCTTCCCACCGCGGAGGCCCGGGTTCGATCCCCGGTCGGGCCAAGTGGAATTTGTTGTGGACAAAGTGGCGCTGGGGCAGGTTTTCTCCGAGTACTTAGGTTTCCCCTGCCAATCTTCATTCCACCAATTGCTCCACAATCACCCTCACCTATCATCAGGAGCTGGAACAATAGGCCAGAAGTGGCCGCAGAACAAGGGACTTAGTCCCACCCCACTAGCATTAAAAAATACACACGGGAGGGGATACACTTCGAAAGCTCTACAGATATACTAACTCCGTGAGTCTGGAAGGACTGAGGACACCCGCGACAACTGTGATCCTGTTAGATATGAAGCAGGAACGCCAACCCCTGTAGCGCAGTGTACGCCGTAGAACTACGAGCTCTGACATGTTTATCCTAGAACCTGTCATGTGACCCACACAGGTCTGTGAAACGTGCTAATACAATACCACCCTCCTTCGGGCCTCCTCGGGCCGACGAACATGTGACTTTCAGAAGGAGTCAACGTACTGCAGTGCAGAATTCTCTCTGAGGAACACTTCCCGTTTCATTCATCGTGGCAACACCGTGTTGGCGTTTGGGATTTAAGGGCCCAGATGGAGTGAGTCCAAAACACCTCTGAGGTGCGTCAAACTTTGTGGGCAACCTCGCGCAACAATTCTTTCTACGGGTAAACGAGACCTCCAGTAAAGCTATGCTGAAAATAGAATGTAGCAAATTTTTAATGGCGATGTGATGATCTCTATCAATATATGATGATCACAGATGTTACAGAGCCAATATATTGCACGTTCTGAACAAGATCAATAGACTGGGTTTGGAAATGCATCATCTTCATCACGAACTATGCGTGTTCCAAAACAGTCTGGGTCCAATTGCTATCCATATTTTCTTCCGGCGTGTAAGAATTATTCATTCCAATAATTCATATTTCATTGCCTTTTTGGTAATCTGTTCCTCTTCTTTAAGTAAGTTATAGCAAGTGTCACGTAACTTCGAACAAGACCAAGAGTAACAACTGTTTGCACAACTGGCCGCCTGTCACCTCTCACACCCTCGAACCCACCCCCTTGTCTGAAATTTTTCTTCTGCGCATTCAAGGTTACTCTTGGTCTTGTTCGAAGTTACGTGACACTTGCTTTAAGTGTGCTGTAGCTGATTTTTTTTTAATTCTTCAATATTTGAATGGTTTAATTTTATTTTGATGTGTCATAGGGGCGTCAATGCACTGCTTCCAGACTCTTCTCCGCTTCCATAAATACCTCGGCCTCAGTACTCAATATTGCTTCATATTTATATTCAAGAAAAAATTATGTTTGCGATCATTCATCTTAAGAACGTGATTAAGTCCGCTGTAAGGTTATAATTCTGTTGCAGATCCCTTAGATATTTAGGTACTCAAATGAGAGAGACAGGGCACGACAATAAAAAATTTGGATAACGTTTGGTTTTAAATTAATTTTCTCGCGCTGGCGGTACAGCAAGACTTCTTAATTTAGTTTTTTTTTTTTGTAATTGTAACATTTAAATTAATATAACGCTGTAAATTAAAACCAGGGACGACCAAAGGTCCACTCTTGGCTGTAGCAGTATTTTTATCCCCAACACGACGTCCAGACAGGCTCTGGGGCCCACCCACAGCATCCTGCCTAGTAGGCGCCGTGGGCTCTATACACGGGTGGTGAAGTGGCGGGCCGTGAGGACAACAAATTACCGTCACCTAGCGCCAAAGTCAAGAATGCATCCATCTTTAGGTTCACACCACATATACTTGACGTCACAGCGTGGTCTTCATTGAAGCTGAGATGCTTGCCAGAATCCTTACCGTGTATTGTGGATCTGGGAAAATGTTATTAAAACACAAAGCACTGACTTGATAATCTGGATGTCAATAAATATTTTATATAATATTTGTGATACTATTATTATATTATTGTTCTTATGCCTTGACAGATTACGCTCTGTGGCCTGTTTCCAAGTCTGAAATATGGAGCTTATAGACAGTTGGTAAGTATCCGGGAAGCACCTGCCCGACGCAAGGCCCCTACCTACACAGTACAGCACAAACATAGAACAAACGTAGACAAACATCCATGCTTTGAGTGGGATTCGAAATCGCGAACCCAATATTTGGGCGGGTGAAGACATTTCATGCCCTATACAGCACGGCCACTGTTGCCGTAACTATTAAATTATTAAAATTTTTTCCATTGCTTAATTAACTAAGCACCATGCCATGAAGAGGAATGGGGGAGTGGAGGTATAACTCCATCCTTCTTAACCTCTGCACTAGATGGGGGTGGTCAATTTCACGCCCCTGCCTTTTTACCCCGAGGGAAAAACCCCAGTACTAACTGGATAGCAGATCGGGTGGACCCCAGAGACGGTCTGGACGCTGTGGAGGGCGGGAGATTGTTAAGTAAGCAATTAGCGTGCACAAATTCCCGTAAACTGAAATTCGAGGAACAAGCGGTTTGGTATTCTTTCGTAAACAAGAGGTGCACTATTCAAATCTCGTCCATGCCGAGATATTTCTCGGTTCCCCTCCTGGTCCCGCACAATTGTCCGCTACGTAATACAACGTCGCATTGTATCTGTACAAACAAGTAGCAACATTTACGAGTGTTTCTCGAAATTTTCCACTTGGTGGTACATTTCATTCAGTATCTCAGGCGACTCCAAGTCATGAATTGTAAAGAGGTATGAATGTTTATAGGAACAAAAAGTAAAGCTATCCCTGTAACAGGCCGTGGAGACCCATAGGGTTGTGAGACGTTGAGAGTCCCACATTTTCTAGACAGTCGGCCAGCCATTTACCCCCAGGAATATTCCCGGTACTCATTTCTGTTAGAGGCTGAGTCGACGACAGGGCCATAGTGCGGCTGCAAGGATTAGGTAAATTGAAAATTCTACCTCATCTGGATACGATCCCGCTACCTTCCGGCTTGTAGCATAGTGCCTCAACCATGCTACCGCGTGTCCCGTTTATAGGAATACTGAACGTAATTTCTTTCGATATCACTTTTTATGTTTTTCTTTATACATCATATAGTAGCATGGGTCTGTAGCACTAAAGTTCGTACAAAACATTTTAGGGATTACTATAAATAACAACAGTGAGGGCGTTGGCAAACAGGGTGCTAAGGAGAGCATTTGGACCGAATAGGCAGAACAGTGACAGGAGGCTTAAGAAAGGAGCCTCATAATTTGTGGGTCTATTCCTCACCAGATGTTATTAGGATTATAAAATTAAGGGGCAGGAGACGGGCGTAGAACGTAGCATCTAACAGACGAAAAATACATATAGTCTTAATAAGAAAATCTTAAAGACAAGAGCCCATTTGCAAGATCTAGGTGTAGATGGGAGAATAACAACAAAATATACCTAAAAGACTTAGGTTTAAAGGATGTGGTTTGAATCTGGTTCAGGATAGAGACCAGTGGCGGGCTCTTTTGAATATGGTAATGAGCTTTCGGGTTAAAAAAATGCTGGAAATTTATTTATTAGCTGAGCACCTGTGACCTTCTCCAGACTCTACTCCATGACTTACATAGAGCCTGGTTAGAGCTGTAGGTGACAAATGTGGCAGACAAATAATAAAGTTAGATTTGATGTTCTGAAGATCTGAACGCAACGAATAGCTTATAAAGAAGTAAAAGCAAGATATAGGTGCAGCAAGAATTTAACAAAGAAACAGAAACGCAGGACAATATGAGGGCAAGATATAACTAAAGAAGACTTCACTGTAGTTAAGGAATTTTGAGACAATTATCGTTAAGTGTGCGAAGAACGCATTTCAGATCGTAATATTGAAAATCGTTAGGTTAAGATGTAATGAAAATACGAAATCCAGCAAAAGAGAAGCTAGGACAGATAATCCCCACAGTGGGCCCCTCCATTGGTAGTCACTTGACCGGTCTTCTAAGATTTCTCGCTGCAGAAGTCGTTCTAGTCATCTAAACCATTAATAAGGCACTAACACCTACTTCTTGCATCTCATTTCCATATTCGGAAAGGCTGCAGTTCTCTTAACATGAAACAGAATGGAAAGGTACGGCCTAATTCCAAGCACACATACCACGTATTGTGTAAATGCCATTTTTACGTACCATGCTAACCTTGACGTGTTACATTACCGCAGACGTTAACACTATTCCATTGGCAACTAGAATTCATATACACTGAATAAAAACCGTAAACTAGGGAAAGCTCCTGGATTTTCTTAAAATTTGTCATTTGCCACGTTCTACCCTTTACCGCCGTCTTGCAGCATAATGATCGCTTGCTGAATTAAACGATTGCTACGCAACGAAAGGCAAATGAACAGAGATAGATTCTGAGCTATAAAACTGATTAAGTTCGCCTAGAAACGAGACAGAGGACACGGTTAACTAGATTACACACACACACACGCGCACATGTTGTCCCAATAGTACTATATAATGAAGCATTTCTGCATAAAAATTATAAACTTCGACCTAAGTTTCATACCAAACAGGGGACATATTGTACCAATACAGAATAGAATAAATTTCGCCCAGTTGTTTTAAGATACATTCTCAAAACCAAATTTCATGGAAATACGTTAAATATTTCCGGCAATGAAACATATCGACAGATAAGACGTCCATGTTGCATTTCATGCAAAGAACGCATATAAATACTTCTCAGTTCACGGTCAATGCCCAGCACAATTGTAGTGTTCTCTTTTTAATAACATTGATATAAAACAAAGACATATATGTTTCAGACACTTCAACACCANAAAACATATCGACAGATAAGACGTCCATGTTGCATGTCATGCAAAGAACGCATATAAATACTTCTCAGTTCATGGTCAATGCCCAGCACAATTGTAGTGTGTTCTCTGTTTTATAAAATTGATATAAAACAAAGACATATATGTTTCAGACACTTCAACACCAAGAGACTTCAGGCTTTAACATCACTACTTTGAGTAAATATCACTAATCTTCGTAAATATAAGAGATATCCCTCTTGGATGAAACAGACATCATTGTTAACGATACTTTTATCTGAAAGCACATAACTCAGGAATGTCTGAAATTGTGCTAAAGCATCTACATACAATCAGTGGGAAACGAAACTTGGAAATCGGATGGAGAGGTTGTCACTAATATAAATATATTATTATAACACGAATAAAATAACTGATTAATGTCTTGAATATTGTTATTCAGTTGGTCAAGAAATTAATTTTTATACAACTGGAACTTTGGTATGAGTATTATGTTTTTGGACATTATCCATCGTCTTGTCTATATCTAAAAACCGTCCTGTTTATTTTCCAAACACAGCGTTTCGGAGACTGAATTCTGTTTCCTTCTTCAGGTAAAACTTACTCAGTTAGGCCCAATCGATAGAGCTAGTCCTTATCTCCGTACTAGCTTTATTGATTGAGCCCAACTGAGTAGGTCTTACCTGACGAGGGAAAGAGAATCTAGTCTCCGAAACGTCATGTTTTAAAAAATAAACAGGATGGTTTTTAGATAAAGACAAAACGATGGATAATGTACCAACGTCATAAACTTTTAGATCTTATCAACTAAACCATTGGTTAACCAATTGAATAGCCAACTAATTCATTAACAAATTAACCAAACAACAAACATCATGTGGCAGAGTCCTTCTTAGTAAGCTGATATTTTCTCAGCTGGTTAAGGAATTCCCTGCCTTTTATAGAACTCGAATGTTCATTACCGCTCTCATTAACATTCAGTCCATACCCTCACACCCTTTGCCCTTTAAATGCATTTTAATAGTCTTATTACGTTAGTCTCTGGATCTTAGCTTCTCTCCACATCTTCCAACTGAAGCTCTGTATGCAGTTCTTATTGCCCATGCGTGCTACATGCCCTGTTTATCTTAGCTTCTTTGACTGGATCATTTTAATAATACTCGGTGACCACCGCACATTATAAAACTATTACTTATGCAATTTTCTCTATTCTCATACTACTGAAAAACCAAATACGCGATGACCAACAAGCTAAGAAACAAACTAACAATATTCCCTGTGAGAAACTAATTAACCAAACAGCTATGCGCAGTGTAAATATCGTTGGACAGGAAATTTCTGGAACCGCTTAAAAACTATAAATAACTTAATAATGATTCAGCACTATGAAGTAACCACTAAACTACACGATGCTGTGTCTTTCTTGAGCAGCTAATATTAGAGAATCACAATGTTCATTACAGTCTTAATAAAATTCCGTAATTTTACCTTAATCTAAATCAGTTTAGACGATTTTATATCCCCAAAACTATTCTTCAAATATCCATTTTAATATTATCCTCAAACTGATTCATTTACTGATGTTTTTCAACAGGAATGTATCTACATTTATCCCACTTATTCAACAAACTCCCACCCGTTCTATTTCTATTGGTTTAATCACTTTAACAACGCCATGTAAACGTGTACGTTCTCATGATGCAGCAACATCACATATCCTTCACGTCCTTCGTCATCGTGATGAGCTCCAGTGACCTTTCGTTTATTATTCTCATTAATCAAAGCACAATAGACCACTGTAGGTCGCGGTGCAAGGCCCGAGAGGCCTACCCCTCATACATTCATTCTCATTAATTCTAATTTCCACTTCAGAAAGTGTTGTTGTCTCACTGTACACGTCTATAGAATGGAATGCTACCTTGTACCTAAGAATCGCTGAAGTGTATGACACATTTATGTTCGTGCACCAGCGTACATGCAGTTGCCACCTTGATCCAAAATGGAGTTGTTGCACAACGATTGTCAAGCCTCCGACGTCATCACAAGGCCACTAGCTCTCCATTCATACACCGCCCACATAACGACACGAAACATACAATTATCTTCCTGTTTCTTTTCATTCATATTTAATAAATTACAGCCCATTCCGCTCTCTCGTTCTAATTAATTATTTTATTTTCTCTTGGAATTCATATTTGACGTTTAATGTTTGTCTCTAAATTCTGTTCATGATGTTGTCACTCACTGGAATTAACCAAACGCCCATATAGTGCGCTGAACCGAAAATCAGACACAGAGATTGAATAATCTGCAGTGAATATTCATAGTATTAGATCCAGCTACTATTTGCAATCCGTGTCTTAGTACGTAGGACTTGTTTGAGACTGGGCCACTAGATGTATTCTTTGTTAGTAGCAGGCCACTATGTAGTCGGTCATTATTTAAAATTCCTGTGCTAGTTTACGGTTACTGTTTGATATCCGGTCACTGTCTAAAATTCCTGTGCTAGGTCACGGTTACTATTTGATATCCGGTCACTATTTAAATTCTGTGCTACTTCTATTTTCTGATATCCGGTCACTGTCTAGCCGCAGTACAAGGAACTTAGTCCCACCCCACTAGCAATATCACTATTTAAATTCTGTGCTACTTCTATTTTCTGATATCCGGTCACTGTCTAAAATTCCTGTGCTAGGTCACGGTTACTATTTGATATCCGGTCACTGTTTAAAATTCCTTTGCTACTTCTATTTTCTAATCGATATCCGGTCACTTTCTACAATTTCTCTAATAATACCCGGTCACAATATCAGTGTTTAGTGTTCCGACTTCATTCTCAACCCGGTTACAATTTATGATTTGTAATAGTATCAGGCATCTTGTTGAAAGCCGGTCATTATACACGTTTTCTGTCCTGGAATTCACGTAAAATTCGAGCCCAGACTATTACCTTAGCTGTGGCGTGTCACTGTATATTTCGGCAATTATAAAATTACATAATAATACAAATCATTGGCAACAGATGTATTACCGAGATGTGCGCTTTTCACGTGGAGTAATATGACATGATAATTAATACAAGGTAGATAAAAGTAACAAATACTGGCATGTCCTTCTGAGTTTTCACCGTGGCGTTACTGACACGCTCTCAGCGGTAAAAGTATCGACACTAATTACACAATAATACTTTGTTCTTCCAGCAGGCCCCAAGAAAAGAAATCACGTTCTGGAAATAAAGTAATGTAATTACATCTGTTTTGAAGACCTACTTGATGAACAGCAGGAGATCAAAGCGAAGAATGTTCCGATGTTTTAGACTGTGTTTGGGAGAGGCGGCTCGACAGAGTTCAAACCGCTTGCAAATTAGGGCAAGACGCAATTATTTTTGTAATAAAATTTAGCAAGGAATGGGGAATTTTATCACATTGCATTTATGTGAATAGTCAATTTGTGAACTCTCTGTAACATAATGCAGTTCTTCGCAACGTATGCTAAAAACACAGCCCGAAATTAAATTGTAATTCTATAGCAGATGGTTTGGCATTTCGCTTTCTTTTCCTTAACTATGCTATTTTTCACTAATGGTTACATCTTAATAACAAGTTTGTGATTATTATTTCTCAGCTGGATCTAGAGGACGTTCTGACACATATTGCTTAATGTCTGCCGATAACTTTCAATAATGGTTCGGTTTCCTGCGACACTGCATGACTTGTCTCACTCACCGCGCAGTTTCTCCTGTCACGCTGCCGGTATATCCTTGAAGAAGACCAAGACGTTGCTAGTAGGACAGGATCTGGAATCCAGCGCCGAACAAATGCATGCCCACAGCATCCCCGAGGCTATCAGACGGTCCATTGGAGAGGACATCGAAATGAATGAACCGCATTTCGAGACTGGCAACGGAGAGCAACTAGTCTGTGGTACCACGCCCGTCTGGTAGTCATGGCAACTGGTGACGGCGGGTGTGCGGCGCATGGCGGGGTGGAGGGAGCCAGCAGTGGAGGCCGATCGCTTCTTCTTGTCCATCCCCTTTGAGCACACAACCGCTCAGAACAGGATCACCAACGCAACAGAACCAAACTCTTTAAACTCAAGACTTTATACGCATATACGAAATGGGTGGGAGTACCATATTTTTAGTATAATGTAAGTGGTGGAGGGGAGTATCAGACAGTAAGGGGTGGGACGTATCGCTGATAGTTCACTACTTCCCCACTTTCCTCCCCTTATCACACTTAACAGCCCCCTTTCTACGTACTGTTCATTGGGGGTTGAACACCCCTAGGGCACACGTAGACAGCACAGTGTTGCCACGTCAGTCCTAAACCCATTTGTCATTTTGTTGACGGTGGCAATTTCCATGAATCAGAGTCACGTCAGACTATCACATTCCAAGTCAATCGTTGAAATGCCAAATAAAATTTCGAATTCTTATAGGGTCAAAGCCCCGGCAGCATGCTAACGAACTCTCTAGGTTTCCTTCATGACCCTGCTCCACAACATATTCTTGTTTCTTCCAGCAGCCGAAAATGCATACAAAGAGCGGTTCAATTCTTTGAATAGCGCCGGAGTTTACAGCCAAAGTTCCGGGAAGAACGCCCTCCTCTTGAAGTCACTTAATTAAACACGGCTTTTCATGAACATTTTCTAGATGCGTTATTCACCGTTTTACATCTCAGTGGCCTTGATGCTCACATATTGCAAACAAAAGCAGCAAAGATAGTAGAACTAAGGCCGCGCCATATCTCAAGCGGTTAGTTGCTGGCTTCCCACCGCGGCGGCCCGGGTTCGATCCCGGATCTGGTCAAGTGGGATTTGTGGTGGACAAAGTGGTGCTGGGGTAGGTATTCTCCGAGTACTTAGGTTTCCCCTGCCAATCTTCATTCCACCAGTTGCTCCACAGTCACCTTCACCTATCATCTGGGGCTGGTACAACAGGCCAGAAGTGGCCGCAGTACAAGGAACTTAGTCCCACCCCACTAGCAATAAAAATAAAAAAAAATAGTAGAACTACAAGTATCACACCGCAAACGGTCATAAAACGTTGGATTCCTAGGTCGGCTCTGCGATTAAGTAAAATCTGCTATAACGGAATTCCATTCTGCACAGAGGCTTACTTTTAGATACAGAAGCAATTACACAGCACATAGCCGTGTATTTACGATCCGAACTGGCAAAGATGGCTAAAGCAGGGACGCCTTTGACGTGTTCGGGAGGTACCCAGTTCAAAACACGGCCAGGACAGGATATCGACTATCCTGACAATATTTTTTCCTGGTTTTCCTCAGTCCCTACAGTCAAATTCCAGGATACTACTTCGTGTTAGGCCTTGATCACTCTCTCCCAAATGTTTCCCATTTTCATAATCATATTCGGCGTCATATCACTCACTCATGGGGCTGAGAAGCCGCCAGTTGTGCATCTACTCAAAAATCTTACCAGTATTTTACGGAACCTGAAGGTTCATTACTGCGTTCATAAGAGCCCTCTACTCGTCCTTATCCTGAGCCACATCAATCCAATCCAATCCAAACCATCCCATCCCATCCTATCTCTCTAAGATCCATTTTAATATTGTCCACCCACTTACGTCTTGTCTTCCTAATGATCTCTTTCCTTCTGGCTTTCCCACCAACATCCTCTATGCATTCCTCTTCTCCCAATTCGTGCTACACGTCCTGCACACCTAATCCTCCTTGACTTGATCATTCTAATTTTACTTGGAAAAAAAGTACAAATTATGAAGCTCCTCATTATGCAGTTTTCTCCAAGCTCCTGTCACTTCATCCCTCTTCGGTCCAAATATTCTCCTCAACACCCTGTTCTCTAACACCCTCAGTCTATGTTCCTCCCTTAATGTCAGAGACCAAGTTTCACGCCCATGCAGATCCATAAGCAAAATTGTAGTTTTGTATATTTTAAGTTTATGTTTTTTAGACAGAAGACGAGAAGACAAAACTTTCTGGACCGAATTGTAGCAAGCATTAACCGAAGTCAATCTTCTCTTAATTTCCTCCTCAATCAGGTTTTGATTTGTTATCGTCGTTCCCAGATATCTGAACTGTGCCACGTTCTCAAAACCTCTGATACTTTTATGTCATTATTTTGCTCTGCATTTTGGTGACGAGACAGCAACATATATTTAGTGTTCTCTGTGTTCACTTCTAGACCTGTGAGCCGGCATAGCGCAGTCGACATAGCAACTGGCTACGGGTTGGACGGCAGAGGGTTCGCAGTTCGAGTTCCGGTAGGGTCAAGAATTTTCCCTTCTCCACGTCGTCCAGACCGGCTCTGGGGTCCACCCAACCTCCTATCCAATGTGTACCGGGAGCTCCTACCCCAGGGATAAAGCGGCAGGTTGCGTGAAGCTGACCATTCACCTCCAACTAGTGCCGAGGTCTAGAAAATGTGGTTCTATACATCCATTACCCCACACGCCTTCATGGCGTAGTGCTTAATTAGTTAAGCACAGGGACAACTTTAACTTTTACTACTAGACCAACCTCTTTACTAGCGTCAAATAAAATTCTCCGTGTTTTTCTTAATGATATCTGTATTATCATTCATAAGATTCGCATCATCAGCATAAACCAACATCTGATATGTCCAATTTAATATGAGTCCCACCTGGTTGTCCCGGACCTTCCTAATGGCATATTCTAAAGCAAACTTGGAAAGCAATGACAATAAAGCATCTCCTCGTTTTAGACCATTCTGGAGAGAAAAATTGTCAGACAAATATTTACCTATACGGACTTTAATATACGTTTCCTTTGAACAAATTTTAATTAGCCTAACTAGTTTCATGGGTACCCCAGATTCTATCGGAGAATTGTAGTACAATAAATAAAGAGGCCACATGAGAGTTTAAAAAAAACATAAGACGAGGTTCCTCTAAAAATCTCCTACGGCTAAAAGGTAATAAAAGGTAAAATTGTCCCTGGGTTTAAGCAGTAGGGCAAGCAGACATAAGGAGGATGGAGGTGAGTAGTCAGGTTCACGCCCCGGCTGCTTTACCGCCGCCCTCGGTACTCATTGGATTGCTTGCTGGGTGAGTCTCAGAGCCGGTCTGAACGATATGGTGTAGAGAAATTTTTTTCCACCTGTCGGGAACCGAACCCCGGCCGTCCAGCCCGTAGCCCGTCGCTGTACCGACTGAGCTATTTAGGCTCAACAGTTTTGGTTAAAATTACATTTTAGCATTCTGTTGCAATAGGCAGTTAAATGCATTAATTAAAATTCCGACTTTTTCTGCAACTTTCGTTAATGTTTTATGGTTGTATGGTTGTTCTTTACTGTCATGTTGCATTCACTTAGTAGCTCACAACGGCCGTTACGTATGTTACTTATTATTATTATTATTATTGCTAGTGGGGTGGGACTACGTCCCTTGTACTGTGGCCACTTCTGGCCTATTGTACCTGCCCCAGATGATAGGTGAGGGTGATTGTGGAGCAATTGGTGGAATGAAGATTGGCAGGGGAAACCGAAGTACTCGGAGAAAACCTGCCCCAGCGCCACTTTGTACACCACAAATCCCCCTTGACTAGACCCGGGATCGAACCCGGGCCGCCGCGGTGGGAAGCCAGCGACTAACCGCTTGAGCTATGGCGCGGCTCCTTACGTATGTTACTTACATTATTATACGCTGTTTCAATGCATTTTGCGTAAGTTCAGTGAAGCTTAATAAACTGTTTATAATTAATACCCGAATTAATTCATATGTTGGCGTTAATAGTTACGACTTAATTAATCCGTTCCTCTTATCCCTTATGGTGTCGATTTTATTTTTCATTTTGATCATTTTACAGACGGTGGGACTCCTTGGACGAGTGATCGGCTCGTCGCAAGGCCTCTACCTAAACACAGGACAACTTAAACACATAAACACAGAATAAACACACATACCAAACATCCATGCTTTTTTTGTGGGATTCGAACCCACGATCCCGGCTTCCAAGCAAGTGAAGGCAGTACATGCCTTATACCGCCCGGCTACCGTAATAGTTACAATCCAAGTGTTATTCCTTTGAGGTTAAAAGTTTGTTGTAATCCGTTGTATATGTTGTATGTACTGGTACTAGACGTACAGTCCTGAACGGTCCTGAAGTTGCATTGCCGCTGCCTTGGTACCAGTTAGCTTCTCTTTTTGGGTGAGACCGAGTCCGTTTGGTACGTTGGACATTAATTTTTTATTGTTAGTGGGCTGGGAGTAAGTCCCTTGTACTGCGACCACTTCTGGCCTATTGTACCAGTCCCAGGTGATGGGTGAGGGTGATTGTGGAGCAATTGGTGGAATGAAGATTGGCAGGGGAAACCGAAGTAGTCGGAGAAATCCTGCCCCAGCGCCACTTTGTCCACCACAAATCACACTTGACCAGACCCAGGATCGAACCCGGGCCGCTGCGATGGGAAGCCAGCGACTAACCGTTTGAGCAATGGCGCGGCCACATTGGCAATTAACTGGCCTATTGTACTAGCCCCGGATGATAGATGAATGCGGAGCAGTCTTTGGAATGAGTATTGGCAGAGGGAGCCGAAGTACTCAGAGGAAACATGCCTCAGAGTTACTTGCGCACCACAAATCCCACATTACCTGAACTCGAACCCAGGCCGCCGTGGTAGGAAGCCGGGGATTAACCGCCTGAACTATGGCACGCCCTGTCTTGGTACAACCTCTTTTAAGTTTTTTGTTTCATGAAGTGATCACCGTTGATGGGCGAAAATTGTGTTTTCGTTAAATTTTGCTTATCTAAAGATAATGTCAACCCTTATACTAGCCGTGATACCTCACACTGTACCGGGCTACCGACTGGACGAACAGGGTTCGATTTCCAGCAGTGGTGGGGATTTTTCTTTACGTTACCGCATTCAGACTTGTTCTGGGGTCCACCAAGCTCCTTAACCAATGAATATTTGTGATAAACACTGTGGAGGGTGAGGGGTGTAAAGTCGGCCACTGACCTCCGTCCAGCGTCGAAGTAAATAACCCTTGGAGAATTACCTCCACTCCACCATGCGTCTCCATAGAGCGGTGCTTAATTAAACACGGGAACAATCTTACCTTTTTATTGCCCCTCATAAAACTTCATACGCCATATTTCACATAAGTGAATGTTTGGTATGTATCATTTATATGTCCTTTATTCCTTGTCCTGACACATACAGGAGATAAAAACACCGCAACAGGCCTGGATCTGTGCTTATGTACAGTTAATGAAACGCGACGCAATCTATGAAACATGACATTTAAGTCTGCATGAAGGCAGGGTTCAGGTGCACTTGCTATCTTGTCTGTCTGTCACACTGATGCAGCGAGGTCTTCACGTGATAACTGGAATAACACGCGCCCTTCATACCGTTCCGTCGCAACTACATGTCAACAAAACTCGTAATGTCCAGAGCATAAGAATTGTAGAATACCGGATGCAGCTCTGATGTCCTTCTTTTCCTTTGTATGTTATTATTCGTTTCATATTCTCATTTATCTGGTATTTCCTGTTTTTCTTTCATTCTTAACTTTCTTTCTCTTTCTCGCTGACTTCTCCTTTTTTTATTTCTTTCTCTTTCTGTTTCCTCCTCATAAGTTTCCTTCATCTTTTCTGTCATTCGTAAATTTCTGTGTCTTTTAGTCTCTCTGTTCTATTTTCTCCTTTTTATCTTCCTTCTCCTTTGTTTATCTGCTTAATCCTTCTCCTTTCTTTTCTTCGCTTTCATTCTCTATCTCCTTAAACCTTTGTATATGTTTCTTTCCTTCCTTCTCAATCTTTGCTTCTCTCTTCTCATTTTTTTTTTCTTGATTTCTTTATTTTTTATTCAACTGTTTCTTATTCTAACCCAACCTCTGGCTAGAGCGCATTATGTCTACTGATATACACGGAATCCAATTTATCCCTAGACCGGCAGACTAGAAATTTGTTCGCCTACGCCTGTCCGTTGCCGGAGGCCGAATTGTCCCTTTGTCGCCCTGTGCTTGCAGGCATATCTTGTTAGTACCGCCTGTTTAGCATTTAGTTGTCCCTTAGATACGTACAGATATAGTTCGCAGCGAAATATATTGTTACATGTACACCCACTGTTAGGCAACGAGTTGGTAAACAAGTTCCCGCGAAAACAGATTCTTGACAAAGAAAACCGTTGCCTAGCTATGCAGCTTACAACATTGTTAGAAAAAATATGGCGTGGAACATAAATTACTTATATGTGATAGCACTGAACGGTGTTCTTCATGGAGGAACTGCCGTAGAAACATTCATAGGTAATATCCTCAGAGTACAGGGCAGTGTTAAGCAACGGTTCACAAGGAAAGTGAAAGGTAAAATTGTCCCTGTGCTTAATTAACTGAGCTCTAAGTCATGAAGACATAGGCTATGGGGGAGTGGATGTATAGAGCCATCTCCTCACCAGTTGGAGGTGAATGGTCAGCTTCACGTCCTGGCCGTTTCGTCCCCGGGAAAAAGCCACCGGTAACCATTGGACAGGAAGCAGGATGGGCCCCAGAACTGGTCTGGAGGACGTGGAAAAGAGAGAAATCTTGCCCTGCCGGAACCAAATTCTGGCCCGCAGGCCGTTCAGCCCGTAGCCAGTAGCTATACCGACTCTGATGGGTCACAAGCTCGTCATAGAATTACGGTCTGCGGGATCGAGCTGAAGGAGGAGGGGGGAATGCAGCGACTGAAGAAAAACTTAATGATGATGATAAAATGTAAAGGTAAAGCTATCCCTGTATCAGGCCGTGGAGGCCCATAGGGTTGTGAGACGTCGAGGCTTCCACATTTTCTAGACAATCGGCTCACAGAAGGCGGTGAGGTTGTCAGCCTTACGCGCCGGCCGCCATTTACCCCCAGGAAGATTTCTGGTACTCATTTCTGTTCGAGACTGAGTCGACAGCAGGACCATAGTGCGGCTGGAAGGATTAGGTCAACTGAAAAATTCAATGACCTCATTGGAATTTGAATCCGCAACCTTCCGGCTAGTAGCGTAGTGATTCAACCAACTACGCTACCGCGTGTCCCCACTGGCGAATGTAAGATTCGTGGTTGGACTGCAATCAAGGCGGATACGTGGACAGCTTGTTGCAGGAACGTTTGAAAGTTGATGGGCGATCCGTTATTCACTTGTCACGCCGTAGAATGGAATGTACATTATTCCAGAGACCCTCTTCCTACAAACAAGAGATACCGCGATCATTCGGTGCTCCTGAATATTGAGGCGTTCCTGAGGCAGTGCGCATGATGCAAGCAGAAGGAAATGAAGCTTTCAGATTTCTCCTCCGGGTACCAGCGCACTGAGTGACAGAACGCTTGCCAGTGGTCGACGTGGAGTTGCAGGTTTCTCTTCTGATGTACTTATTTATTATGAGCTCTCGATTGACGTTCAGCACCTTCAGGGTCCCGGGGACACAGCACCGATTGGCTACGGGCTTGGCGTTCCAATACAGAGCCTCTTCACGCCATCCTAAACGGGCGGACCGGGGAAGCCGAAACGTGGTACATCTGCCTTAGACACGAATATTATCTCCAGTGCGTCATGCCCAGTCACACTCTAGTAACTTCGTTTATGCATATACTGTGACGAATATAAAAATTGCTAGGCAACGGTTCGGTAAGTACATTTCCGCGGCAAAGAATAGCCGCGGAAGAGTCCGTTGATGGACAACGTTTCGGTAAGCGCGTTCCCGCTGCAACGAAAAAAAAAACAGAATAACAGAGGAACTGTAAGATATGGTGGCTTATATTCGGTTCGCCGCGAAGTTATAAAAGAGTTAGCTCAGTTCATTGGGGAGATAGCCGTCGTTCTGCATTCGTCATTCTTAAGGCAGTCGTAAGAGAATGTAGAAGTTGAGTGCTCAGCTGTGGAGCGTTAACCAGCGGACAACGGAAGAGGAAGAAGTTACCGATAATCAGAACCAAGTTAGTCACGCGGAAGAGAAGACACTCGAAGTCCAGTAAGAAATGGAGCGAGTCTTAGGCAGCCATTGATTGTGAGCTATCATAATTGGTTGTAATTGTAAAGAAAGCGTCAATAAATCCAATCATCCAATCCAGAACCCATTAATATTAGTCACGGAACCCCCTCAAACGTGACAATATTTATTTTGGAATGATTTAACGACACTGTCAATAGTTCAGAATATATGGTGTTAAATGGTGAAATAAATAATTAATGGTGAATTAGAAAGGATGTGAAGGAAGCAGCAGTAACTTAAATCAATGCACTGTCCTGTCATTCTTCTTGAAGCACTGAAAAGGAAAACTATGAAAACCCTCAGTCAAATTGTTCGACATCAAGGCCGAGATGGAACTGGACACTAACCAATGCGACTCAGAAGCTTCACTGCTTGACCAGCTCGCCTTGTGGTCGGATTGAGAAATCAAATTTATCATCATAATCATCTTCTCTCACTGAGCTGAGCCCTTCATGAGAAGCCGCCGATTGTCCTGCTACTCAAGAACTTCCCAGCATTTCATGGAACTCGAAGGCTCATTACCGTGTTCACAAGAGCCCTCCACTGGTCCCTATCCTGAGTCAGATCAATCCAATCCATACCATCCCATCCTATCTCTCTAAGATCCATTTTAATATTGTCCACCCACCTACGCCTTGGTCTTCCCAGTAGTCTCTCTCCTTCTGGTTTTCCCGCCAGTACCCTATACGCGTTCTTCGTCTTCCCCATTCGTGCTACATGCCCTGCCCACCTCATCCTCCTTGACTTCATCATTCTAATTATACTTGGAGAAGAGTCCAAGTTATGAAGCTCCTCATTATGCAGTTTTCTCCAACCTCCTGTTATTTCATCTCTCTATGGTCAAAATATTCTCCTGAATACCCTCAGTCTATGTTCCTCCCTTAATGTTAGAGACCAAGTTTCACACCCATGCAGAAACACAAGCAAAATTATAGTTTTGTATATTATAATTTTTACGTTTTTGGACAGCAGACGAGAAGCCAAAAGGTTCTGGATTAAATGGTACCAAGCATTACCCGAGTTGTATCCTCTTAATTTCCTCCTGAATCAGATTTTGATTTGTTATAGTCGCTCCCAAATATCTGAACTGTGCCACATTTTCAAAACATGTCACATATCGTTGTATCATGATTTTTCCCTGCACTTCTCTCTTACATAAAATAACAGAAGGCGTACATTATGATAGCTAAATACAATGGGAAAGGTAAAGTTGGCCGGTCACGGTAGCCGAGCGGGCTAAGGCATGTACTGTCTTCGCTCGCTCGGAAACCGGGGTCGTGGGTTTGAATCCCACTCAGGTCATGGATGTTTAGTGTGTGTGTGTGTGTGTGTGTGTGCGTTTTTCTGTGTTTGTGTACAGGCGGAGGCTTTGAGACGAGCTGATCACCGGCCCAAGGAGTTCTACCGAATGTGTAAGATCTAGAAACACCTAAGTGAACGGAGAAGTTCATGGAGGTAGGCCTAGGCCCACTGGGGCTGTAGTGCCAAGGGAAAAAAAGGTAAAGTTGTGTCTGTGCTGAATTAATTACGCACAACGCCATGAAGACATGAGGGAGTGGAGGTATAGCTCCACCATTCTTAACCTCGACACTAGATGGAGGTGAGTGGTCATCTACACTCTCCGGCCTCTTCATATGTGGGGAAAGAGCCCCCGGCACCCATTGGATAGGAGGCTGTGTGTGCCCCAGAGCCGGCCTGGACGCTGTAAAGAGGAGAAAAATTATCGTACTTTTTGTAGGTATTATTTGTAGTGCTTTCCGTCTATAACTGAACAATTTCAATTTTAAGCGATACTGAATCGCATTTAATTCAATAAAATGTTCGTCAAATGTTTAAAATATCATTAAAATATATGTACATTCATGTTTATGCTACATGTTTCAGCCGCACAGAGCCATCTTCAGGCAACACATTTTTAAGGAGTCTACTGCACTGTGCACTTGCTCAAATAGTACTCTTAAGGCACGTAATTTTGATGACGTAGAATGTCTTCTTCCTATTTTTGGTATTGCGGCCGTTTGTGTCCCACTGTGTGTGCCGCTTCCTTGGTTGTGTGCATCTAGCGTTGCTTTGTGTCCCCTGTACGACTAAAGTTAGCAGTTGAAGAAGAATTATTAGTTGGCCTGTTTAAATTCCGTTGCCAGGATATGACTAGTGAAGGCTAATAATTCTAGTACGTGTGTAATGGTGAATTGTAAATTGTGTAATCCAGCGATAGAGGTGTATTTCTCGTTTAGTACAAGTTGATTGTATAAGGTGTTAATAAATCTATTCATCAATCAAAACCCTGGCTTTAATCGCTAATATACGTGGCAATACCTTGCTTTCTTTCAAACACAAGGGCAATTGATTCATACAAACAACAGTCACTTCACCGTCAAGCTCAGGAAAGTCCCAAGGCGTCGTTGTTAGAATAAGTTGGTTTGACACGGGGAAGCCCCAGAACTATTTTCTACCGTTGCCGGGATATAGGGAGATGAACGATGATGGATGGAAAAACAAAAGAGAAGGGGAAGGAGAAAAGGATAAAAAGATACGAAAATGATATAGGAAAGTGAGAACGAGGGTGAGTAAACCAATTTTATGTGACGCAGAGGGAAGAAAGAAGGGGAGGAAACGATAAGATGGACAAATAAATAGAATAGAAAACTAAATAAAAAAGTGATACAGGAAAGGAAGACAGAAATGATTTCCTCTCTCTTCACTCACTGGCCATGAGCTAGTATTAACACGATAGGAAAATAATTCTATGCGATATCAAGAACAACGCAGGAGCCCTGATGCCCTGATGCCCTGGTGCCCATAATCTGTGCAGGCCTGGAAATGCCTAATAAACAATGGCTCTGACTCAATATGCTTAGTGTTGGATATACAACATCATACGGACCAACTTTACTGACAATTAAATCGGAAGAACGATTCCTTTGCTTTGGTCTCATTACATAAATGATTAAATGAAGGACAATTAAACGCAACATTATCATCATTATGGTTCTACAGCCCTATGTTGGCCTTTGGTCGCTTTTTCAGTTTCGTGATCCTATACGCAGTCAGTCAGACTCCTTGGACGGGGGATCAGCCCGTCGCAAGACCGCTACCTATACACAGAACAACACAAACTCAGAATAAACGCATACAGATATCCATGGCTTGAGGGGGATTCGAACAGAGAAGACAGTTCATGCTTTAGACCGCGCAGCCACTGTTATCGGCTTAAATGGAACATGCACAGGGGAAATAAATAATGCACACAAAATTTTAGACGGAAACCTCAAAAGTAGAGAATATTTGGGAAATCTATGCATAGACAGCCAATATTAAAGTGGCGTGAGGGCGTGGAATTAATTTATTTGGTTCAGAATCGATTCTGATATCGGGACTCTGTGAACACGATAACGAATTTCCAGGTCCCACAAGAGCAACACATTTCTGCACAAGCTTTTTCAAGGTCTATCTCTATCACAATCCATATCGCTACTATTATTATACACACATTATTATTATTATTATTATTATTATTATTATTTAATGAATCGGACCCTAAAAGTCTCCTGACGTTACAAGTTCAGAATCTAACACCCCCTTCCATTTTCTTACGTCGAGTTGCAGATCGGTAAGGTGTAAGGCACTTTCTTACGTGTCATGCGGACGTGCATACAGCTAGCAGACAGTTCTCATCCCGCAAGCTTCAAGAATGTCCTTCTTTCACAGTTCGTGACTGCTTGTCTCAGGAGCTACTTTCCATAGAACTACCTGCAGGTAATTTCTTGAACCCACAACTTGAGAAACTGGAAGACCTATTAACTGACTAGACCTATCTAACATCTATTTTTTTTCCTTGGTACTACAGCCCCAGTGGGCCTAGGCCTACCTCCATGAACTTCTCCGTTCACTTCGGTTTTTCTAGATCTTACACATTCGGTAGGACTCCTTGGGCGGGTGATCAGCTCGTCGCAAGGTCTCTACCTGTACATAAACACAGAAAAACGCACACACACAAACTAAACATCCATGCCCTGAGTGGGATTCGAACCCACGATCCCGGTTTCCAAGCGAGCGAAGACAGTACATGCCTTAGACCGCTCGGCTACCGTGACCGGCATCTAACATCTACGTATTACCATGTAAAATGTGGATTATTGATGACATTAACGTACCCTGTTTCAGAAGTTTACAGGACTACCATATTAGTATTATTGCTATTACGAAATTATACGGCAAAAAGTGAAGCGGGACAAAAAAGATAAAGATGTCCCTGTGCTTAACTAATTAAGCACTACGCCATGTAGGCGTATGGGGGAGTGGAGTGAAGTGGTGTCTGATTGAGAGATGTTATACCGAATTTATGCGAATCTGTCTTTAATTTAAACGTTATTGAAGTGGAAAGAGATACTGATAAAATACCGTAAGCATGAAGGCATTAAAATTTCGAAGACAGGCCTACCAACATTCCCACAAGTCTGATAATTTTACGGTTCTTTAATGAGCGTCAATACACGATTTGTACCTCAGGATAAACAGTAGTATCTTCTTCTTCTTCTTCTTCGTGATATAAGCAATTAAGCCTTTCAAGACTCCGCATTTCCTTTAATCTTTTCCAAGGCCTTCCTCGGTCTCAGCGTCCTTCTGGCTTTTGTTGTGGAACCTGTTTCGGAGTTCTTTCTTCAGTCATCCCATCCCCAGAGTTTACAGAATTTTGTCTGTGCCTTTGAAGTATATGAGTATTCAACATTTTAAGTGGTGAGTTTGCCAGCATACCCGCAAAACACCAACCAGAAGACCGCGACATTTGGCCTGGCACCTAGGCCTACCTATCCGCCGATACGGCCAGAAATTGCTACCTGTAACCATTGAGGATTTTAGTGTTCACAAACCCTCACTATGATAAGATGAGAAGACAATTGAAGGGGTCACAACACTTTTAACTCGCTTCCTAGCGCAGGACATTACTGGGCAGCTGATATTTCTCTGTGATCTATTTATATCTCAGGTCTCCCAAATGATCGCATCCTGTACTTAAAAGAGTTATTTTCGTTCATTAGATTTCGGGCAATTTCGTGTCTGCCAATCGTCGTGTAGGGACCTAAGCCACACATTTCAGCTTCTATCCTTAACCTTCTCTTCCCATTTTAATCCCATGTCTGCCCCCCCCCCCAACACACGCACACTTTTGTTTGCTAGTCATGGCAATTTCTAGGAAATTTCTGTTGCGCTTTGCTTTAGAAAGAAAAGAGAGGGGGTGCTGCAAAATAAAAAAAAAGCTAGACTGCGTAGTAGTCGACTTTTATTGGATATGTAGGCGTCTGGACGCGCCAATCACGTGACAAGCGACGCCATAACCTATTGAAGGGGCGCCAAGCGTCTGTTCCCTCCCTCTCAGTTTTATGGAAACTGCATTGGTTGTCCCTTCCCTTTAGTTCATGTTCTACTTCAAGAAATTTGTGTTTTATGCAGCATAGAATCTCTGTATATGTAACACCACATCATGGGAATCCCCGAACACGTAAACTAATATGAGCTGCTTTATTAATAATGGAATTTCGTGGCAAGTTCTGCCGATATATGGAGAAAACATTATTTGCGCTCAAAGTGTTATGAATATAGCCCCGAAGGCTTAAAACAGATTCCATCATTGAATAAGTAATGAAATGTGCGATCTTTGCCAACTAACTCTTCCTGATTGTTTTCACATATAAATAAAGACATGTCGCTGCAAGGCCTATACATACGAGAATATGGAAATTAATTTAGATGTAAAAGCGTTTCAAGTAAGAGATTCAGGTCTTTATGAGATCCGTATCTGAATTCGCTAATTCCTTGTTCAGTGAGCTGCTTCTCACACACGTGACTCATTTTATTTTAATTTGCTTAGTGGGGGTTGACTCCAACTGGGTCCACTCGGCACAGCTGCCACTGATTGGCCTAATGTAGCCTGCCCCGGGTGATTATGATGATGGAGAATTTGGTGGAATAAAGATTGCCAGGGGAAACTGAAGTTCTCGGAGAAAACCCGCCCCAGCGCCACTTTGTCCACAACAAATCCCACTTAACCAGACTCGGGATCGAAACCGGACCGCTGCGGTGGGAAGCTAGCGACTAACCGCTTGATCTATGGCGTGGCCCAAGTTCGACTTGGATTTATAAACTTCGAATACGCACAAAAATAAAATTCCATTCTGTAACATGTAATACAGACCTCCAATATCAAATTACATCGAAGTACACAGAATAGTTTCGGAGGCTAAATATGCAGATTGACAGGAACCCACATTTACGCGTTCACTTCAAGAACTTCGAGCATGGAACACGTAAATATCACATGGCGGTTAGTGGAACTGTGCATTTCTATTTAATTCTGCAAAGGGGAGGCGACCACAGCAACAGCTGCTGCGTCTCTGTACAGATGTTTTTATGACAAAGTAACTAAAGTAATGTGGCATGACTGCTGAAAGCCGGAATTGTGAAGCCAGTAGAGACAGCCGTTGATAATGAACGGCTCTGAAAACATGCCCGTTGCTAAGCAACAGACACGCAGGCAACAATAGAAGATTTGTTGGAAGCGGTGTTCACTGTGCGGTCCGTGCCGAGGCTTTAAAACGAGGGTTGACCTCACCGCCATCTGTGAGCCGATTATCTAGAAAATGTGGAAGACTCGACGTCTCACAACCCTATAGGCCTCCACAGCCTGTTATATAGATAGCTTTATATTACTTTATAAATGTGTGTGAAAGTAAATCTGGGGCCCACCTAGATTCGATTTTATGGGTGCCTTAACAGTTTTTGAACACCAAATCACCGCATAGGTTATGATGCCAAAATTAATTATTAATAACGTAACTGCAGTGTTTGATAAATGTAATGTATGGTAGGTCAATGCGGATAACTGAGAGCTATTTAATAATTTTCCAACTACAGAATTTTTCTCGTGAGAATTGCAAGGTCGTTGTCACTTCGAAATTGCCTCACACAAAGCTAGAATAGACACATTTCCTCTGGTGTGCACCATCATCTGTACTGACTCGAAGTGGAAACAGTGGTCTGCTGCTAGGAAGAAATTCAGCTACTTGTATCGCTGGCATTTAAAGAGCACATAACAGAACCTGGGGGCAGCAACACTGTCTCCTTCCATCTGCACTACTGCCTCGGTTTGGCGAGTGGATGAACTGTCTCTTCTTCGTGGGAAAGGAATCTTCTTTTCGTCTGAAAAATACTTCTGCATTGTCAACTTCCTGTGTGTTCGGTGTACGAGCCTAATTACACTCAGCGATTGTTGGCAAGGATTTCACTGAAGCTTAATAGTGTGTTGGTCTGGTTTCAATTTAGTCGCCAGCGCGTGGAACAGTTCAAGAGATGTACCTGAAAACCTCTTACAAATTACAACCACTATGCCGAGTATTGTTTTCTGTGATGTGACGCCATATTGTCCGGTCTCGTAGAAGTTCATTGACGTTTTGGAGGAACGTACTGCCTCCATCTTCAGGATCAGAAGAGTAAGTAGATCAAGCAAACAAAGCAAGCTGATTTCTGGAGATGTGAATCAACAGTATTTTGAAATTATTATTTTTTATTGTTTTCTACTCATTCTTTTTCTTCCTCCATCCTCGTAGCATTTCTCATTCTCGTTATTCTTCTGTCAGTCCTTGCTCCACCTGTTTCTTACGTTTCTGCACTTTCATTATTCGTTTCTTTTATATTTTCTCATTCCTATTCAATCTATCCTCGTTCTTCCATTATTTATACTGTTATTCTATCTTCTTCTCTTTCGTGTTGTTCTCATTCGACTTTTTCTGCTCCTTGCCCAGTTTCAGCGCCTCTTCTAGCAGGAACAAACACTCAGAATTGCTGCTGTAGACGACACCGGCTGGGCCGTGTAGTTCCTGTATTTTGGTGTGAAGAAAATGGTCCTGACCAATAATACATGGGCATCCACAGTGTCTAGGAGATGTAGCCGTGGATGTAAAGCTTTACGCAGATGAAGCTGAGTGGTCATCTACACGCTCCGGCAACTTCAATATAGATTCGTAACACATTGATACTAATTCCACATGTAGACTTATTTTAGAGTAATGTAGCTCAGATCACAGAAGGGGCGTCGATTCGTCTCGACTCAGATCTGTCGTGGCTGTCAGCAGTCCCTGGAGGCGAATGCCACGGCCTGTCCCTTGCAGGCCCTTGACAATTCTCGGTAGTAGACTGCCTCACAGCCCACACGGCGTCATAAGATTACTGAGGGAGGCATGCGCATCTGACAAGCTTGATGACATTGTCGCTCAACATAAAACAAGGGCATGAGCTCAGCAAGCATTCGAACTGGCAGACCGCAAGAGGGATTCAAGAAAACCGTCATTATTACGGACTGTCCAACTTCGCGAAATAATGATAATGCAAAGCCGTAGCAGCGCCAACTTTTTGTTTGTTTGCGTGGTCAATTATATGGACAAGTAACTCTGAGGAAGTACAGGTCGCTTTCATCCCTGATACTGACGACTTCAGCTGAAAGAAGACGACAGAACATAAGGAAGAAAGAAAGAATGGAGGAAGAGAGAAAGGGTGGAATATATTTATATGTGTACATAGGCAGGAATAAGGAAAGAACAGAGGAGGGAGAGAGAGAAAGAGGACAAGGAAAGTGAAAGATAAAGAGAGAAAAGGGAGCGAGATAGGGCAGTAAAAGGAGAGAAAAAGAAAGGGAGAGGCGAAGAAATAAAGAGGTAAAGAAAGAGGAGAAAGAAAGATAAATGAGAGAAAGAAATAAAGAAAAATGGAAGAAAGGAAACATGAGAATTAGAAAAAGAAAGAGGGGAAGAACGAAAAGGCGAGATGGTGAAGAAAGATAGACAGAGAAAGGAAGAGAGGAAAGAAGCGAGTAAGAAAGAAAAAAACATGTAAGAAAGGGATGAAGGGAGAAAGTAAGTGAAAAAGACAAAAAAAGGGAAATGAAGAAATACAGGAGAGGCACAACACTGCTGAACTCGTGGACACACTACTTAGAACAACCGTCAAATTTTGTAATTGTTATTGTTATTGTTATTATTATTATTATTATTATTATTATATGTTGTTCGCGGTCAGTGTGCCGTGTTACCGAAGATTGTACAGGGAATGTCTATCCGTACTCGTATATCGCCCCAGACGCTGCGCCGTGTCGTGGTACGAGAGATTTGCTTGGCGCTGCCGAATGTTTTCCTTTCGACCAACCAGGAGTCAAAGCTGCTTGGTCACTAAAGAGATTGGATATGAGGTGGAAGCCCTGGGTTTCGTTCCCGCTGACGAATTTTCTCGCCATAATTATATCAAGACCGGATGTGAGACACGCTCCTTTCTTAGCTAACGGGTATCGGGGGTTAGCAGACCCGGGGTAAAGCGGTCGAAGAGAAGGCCACTCACCTCCATCTAGTGCCGACACCTGGAACATAACGAATTTTGGCTCTATGGCTCATTTCATGATCTAAGTTATGGCACCGTGTAATCTGGTATGCAGGTACTAACGTTTCGCAGAAATATTCTGCCTGCATCTTCAGCATATAAGTGTATCCTGAAGAGTGAAGGCAGTTCACAGACAGCGCCAGAACCAAGAAGACCACAATATGGATCTTCATGACCTTGGAAACCTTACATTTTGTATACCTCGTGATGCTTGGGTTTTGCGGCAAGTTGACGGGTCTTTACTTTGAAGAGCGAAGGTAAAGGTAAAGTTGTCTCTGAACTTAAACTCCGTGGCCTGTAGTCCGAAAGCGAACTATACCGACCGAGCGACCGCCACTTGTCGGCGAAGTTAGTGCTAACTTTAGCAGATAGAGGATGTTGCGTGGTCAGCGCAAGGGATCCCGGAGCCGCTATTTCCTTGAAATAGCTCAACAATTATCCTCATGAGGTTGAGTGGACACCGTTCCAGACTCAATACTTCTCATAAAATTTGGTAGCGCGGGGAATCGAACCTGGGACCTCTGACTTTGTAGCCAGGAACTCTGAGCACTAGACCACAGAGACGGTCGAAGTTGTCTCTGTGCCTAATTAATTAGGCAACATGTCATGATGACGTATGGAGGAGTGGGGGTATAACGCCATCATTGTTGACCTCGGCAGTAGAAGCAGATATGGTAAGCACCACGCTCCGGCCATTTAAATCCCTGGAATGAGACCCCAGTACCCATATAAGAAGCTGGGTGGGCCCCTGAGCCGGCATTTAGTGCTGTGAAAAAGAGAAAAATCGCTTGATCCTATCGGCAACTGAGTTCCGGCCCTCCAGGTGATAGCCGCTGTATCGACTGAGAAAGCAGAGGGTCTGCTTGAAGAGAACCAAATTTCCCAGAAGAGAAAAAACGTAATTAAATATCATCAAGGGTTGTGGTCGGTCATCACAGTTAACAACTATGCCGTCTATGCCGTTGCACCAAACTGAGAGGTTATGTGTAATTCTCTGCGACCACAAATATGGAATCCAGGACAACCGCAGTGATCAGGTGTTCTTTCCTCTGTCGGGGCGTCTTAAGACAGGTGAGGCAGTATGACTGCCTCTGACTCACTGGAAGGTCACGCTGCACCTGCCGTCACCGCCACACACAGTGCGGCTAAACTCGATGAATCACAATTGAGACGGAATATTCAGTTTTGGCGATTTGTCACATTACCGGAGCCCACCGTGAATTGTGTGAGAGACAGTAAACGCCAGTGGGAGGGCTCACACACGCAGCAAACACCTCTGCCGAAAGGCCTACGTTACTAAAGGTAGTCTAAACGATTCGCTCCGTCGCCATGATGGAAATCACATATCAGTATTTGCATTGAATTTCACATTATGTCCATACAGACATCTAACCTTAAGGTAAACCACGATTAGAGATGTAACTGTAAACAGCAGCGAGGTGTCAGGTATTACTTCATTCTGTTCGTGATGTTTAAAAATAAAAATGAAGATGTTTTCACTGCTACACTAACAATTATTATTATTATTTAGAAAACATTCACAGGTGTCTCATACAACATGTTTCAGCCCAGACACGCCATTATCAGATCATACGTAAGAAATATATAAATGATGACGTAATTAAAAAAAATACGATACAAATATAAATTTCAAAAACGAAAATTATGTCGGATCAGGCGTAATAACACACACACACACACACACACATATATATATATATATATTTAACAAATAAAAATAGAAAAATTTAAGGAAAAATAAAATCCCGATGAGGGCACTGGATTTTTTTCAGTTCACCTAATCCTTCCAGCCGCACTAGGCCCTGGGGTTTACTGAGCCTCTAACAGAATTGAGTACCAGGAATTAATTAAATAATTTTCCTGGGGAGTAAAGCGCGGCCGGCGCCATCTATGAGCCGATTGTCTAGATAATGTGGGACCCTCAATGTCTCACAACCCTATGGGCCTTCACGGCCTGGTACAGGGATAGCTTTACTTTATTTTTTATTTTTAAGAGAATTTTTGAGGGAGGATGAAACATTGGAAGAATTTAGAAAATATGAGGGCGAGGTGGTAAGGTGGGGTGGATTTATGTGGGGTGGGGGTTAAAGCATGTGTATTAATTACGATGTGGAGGCGATGGGACGTTGGTTTAGATGATACTGATGTTCTGCTCACAAGATGTTTCTCCTTAGGCGATGATGTTATTCTGTTGAAGACCTGGGTTGAGAGTGTGTTACTGGTTACGTTATGTTCTTTCTTGAAAGTTTGTGTTGGAGATACTCGTAAATGTGTTACTGATCAGATTCCTCGATGTGTTTGTTGATGTGTGTTATTAGGAGTTTAAGTGTATTATTAAGTCCGATTGCAGAAGTTGCTGTCCCGGGCCGTATACAATAAAATTATACCTCAAAAAAGGGCCACCGAGAGAATGACTCGTACTGACCGGCGACTGATGCATGCTAGTCTCCCTAATAAAATAACAAAATATTATGTTCAAATTCAAAATATTTATGAGCTTTTAAAAAGAATGAAGGAAAATGGAATACAACAACATTAAACTGAAACTTATAACTGTAAATTCCAGTCAAGAAAATGAGTAGTAAAAGTAAAAAAAAAGTAAAGGTATCCCTGTAACAGGCCGTGGAGGCCCATAGGGTTGTGAGATGTTGAGGTTCACACGTTTTCTAGACAATCGGCTCATAGATGGCGGAAAGGTTGTCAGCCCTACGCGCCGGCCGCCCTTTACCCCCAAGAGTATTCCTGGTACTCATTTCTGTTAGAGGCTGAGACGACCCCAGGTCCATAGTGCGACTGGAAAGGTTACGTCAATTGAAAAAAATCGAATGAACTCATCGGGACTTGAACCCGCGACCTTCCGGCTTGTAGCATAGTGCTTCAACCAACTACGCTACCGCGTGCCCCCAAGAAAAAAGGACAACTGATCATTAATTAAAATTATTAAAATTTTCCCATTTGATGGTGCCAATGTTATTTATACGAACAGGGATTTTAATGATATCGGTTATAGTTAGTATAATAACCTTACATCCGTGGTAAATTATGATGACGTCATATTAAAACGCGAAGTAATAGTGCTAGGTAAATCTAACAATTCCGCTTATATTTCATAACGCTTCTTCTTCTTCTCCATTTGTGCGGAGCTGGGAAAAGTTAGAACAAACCACCGAGCAGCCTGTAGCAACGGTAAACCTCTAGGCTTTTAGTTGGAGAGAATCTATTTCGTTTCTCGATCGGATTACGGGTTATCCTTATTCCAGGATTTCATGTTTATCTTCCGTTTCTCTAGGCGAGAATCCGGAGAGCAGTTTGCAAAATGCCTCTCTCCGTGATAACTCATCAAACTCGACGGTATGCAGTCCCTGTAGCCGGAACAGCGTCGACAAATTACTGACAATCAATGCATACAACGAGTTGCAAAAAGCTTGCTTCTTACATCCGTTCGTCCGAACTACAGTAACATGATTTTGATGGTGAAATATTTCCGTAAGTTAGTCTGCTTCATAATTCTCATAACCTTCAATATTAAAGAGAGGACGTTACATTCTCTTGTATAATCTTGAACAGTGGTTCTCAACCTTTGTCAGACCGTGGCCCAGTAAATCCTTTTTTCTATAAGACGAGGGCCCAGTATAACAGATGACAGGGCCCGGTAACACTGAACTACAGTAACGTGATCTGGACGGTGAAGTCTTTCCGCAAGTTTCTTTGCTTTCCAGTATTCCTACCAGTCCATATTAAGACATAAAAATTAGAATATAGAAAACTATATTTTTTCCTGTGGTTCTGTATGGATGTGAAATTTGGTCTCTGACATTAAGGGAGAAACATAGACTGAGGGTGTTTGAGAACAGGGTGTTGAGGAGAATATTTGGAACGAAGGGAGATGAAGTGACAGGAGGTTGGAGAAAACTGCACAATGAGGAGCTTCATAACTTGCCCTAGAATGATGAAGTCAAGGAGGATTACGTGGGCAGGACATGTAGCACGAATGTGGGAGACGAAGAATGCGTATAGGCTATTGGTGGGAAAGCCAGCAGGAAAGAGACCACTGGGAAGACCAAGGCGTAGGTGGGTGGACAATATTAAAATGGATCTTAGATAGATAGGATGGAATCTGGCTCAGGATGTGGACCAGTGGAGGGCTCTTGTGAACACGGTAATGAAACTTCGGGCTCCATGAAATTGTGGGAAATTCTTGAGTAACTGCAAAATTGGCGGCTCCTCAAGAAGGGCTCAGCTCCATATGAAGACAGCATGACGTCACGGCATCAGCTTGTTCTCGGGAGGACCTTTGCATTGACGACATACGAGTATTACAAACTACCGATCAAGAAATAATCTAGTTAGGCTATGTATTATTATGTGCTTTCACACTTCATCAGATTACTATTACACATGTTAATATAACTTGTGAAAGTTTGGAGCAAGATGTGATACACGTATGAAGATGTCAGTTTGGACGCAAATCAGAGATGGAAACAGCCTGCATTATTCCGATGCTGCTGCAGTGCTGCTCAGGTGAACATTCTGCCTAACTACAGGAGCCATCTGCTTAATTGCTGTGTCTAAAATTCATCACACTCTACCCTATCACTCACACTACAGAACATTTTTTTTTCTTTTTTTTCCTTGGCACTACAGCCCCAGTGGGCCTAGGCCTACCTCCATGAACTTCTCCGTTCACTTCGGTTTTTCTAGATCTTACACGTTCGGTAGGACTCCTTGGGCGGGTGATCAGCTCGTCGCAAGGCCTCTACCTGTACACAAACACAGAAAAACGCACACACACAAACTAAACATCCATGTCCTGAGTGGGATTCGAATCCACGATCCCGGTTTCCAAGCGAGCGAAGACAGTACATGCCTTAGACCGCTCGGCTACCGTGACCGGCCCTACAGAACATTAACTTAGCAATATAGTTAATTTGTACTGCTGAGATGCTAAAACGTAGGAGGTTAGGGTAGGTGGAGAGAATAGGATTGAACACAGAATTTTGTTGAGGAATTTTCAGAAAATATTCAGCTGCAAGACGGAAACTGGGAGACGAGCATGAGGATTGATTTTTTCAGGAGAAAGGTTAGGAGTGACGGGGGTGCTTAGAACTGATTCAGAATAGTGTCCAACGACGGGCTGTGGTTAGCGGTACTGAATCACTGGGTTCTCCTCGGACAGTGAGTAACCTATAGATTCTATCCACCTGCCTGTCGTCTATCTATCTATCTATCTATCTATCTGTCTGTCTGTCGGTCTATCTATTCCTGCTGTACCCACTTTGGAGCATTGGGCATCCACGAAACGCTTTGTTTTACTTCACTTTCTTAATCTTCAAACAGTCGGTAGGACTCCTTGGACGAGACATCATCCCGAAGCAAGGCTACTATCCTCACAGGCCAACGCAAACACAGAATAAACGCAGACAGATGCCCATGCCTTAAGTGAGATTCGAACCCACGATCCCAGTTTTCGAGCGGGCGAAGATATTTTATGCCTTAAACCGCGGGACCCACTGTAGTTGGCAACCTACAGATTAGGGGCCATATAAACCCTAAACATACAGATAAGCAAAGAGACATAAGAGAATACGCGAGAAACTTTGTCCGATTAGACAGAGTTATTCTAAATTATTGTCGGATTTTCCATGGTCTATAATTTCAAACCTTACGTGCCAAGAAAAGCGCGCATGTTGAAGTTTCTTAGTATTCCGCATCAATGGTTCTACATGTAATAAAACTTTTTTTAGTACAATTCTCGTATTCCGTAAGAAGTTCTATTCTGCTGTTTTCCATTTGAAGATTATAGGCCACGGAAATCCCGACAATAATTTAGAATCACTCTGTATACTCGTACTTGTAATTATACAGACTGTGTAGCTGCGCTGATGAAGACAGGTGGCCGGAGACAAAGCTGAATTTAAAACAAGTGAGGGGCAGATTACAAAGCAGAGCAAGAAGCTGAGGTCCGTACAGGAAATGTTTTCTGACTTTTGAAAAGAAGAAGAAAAAGAAGAAGAACAGCAACAAATGTTGGACCGCAGGAATACTGAGATAGCAGATTGGAATCCCGATTAGGTGTACGGTTATTGGCCCACAAATTCGTGTTTTTCAGAATAAGTTTCTAGAAAGAGTATCAAATTAAAAGAAGTCAGTCATGAGTATGGCTGTAAGAGGAAGAAGAAGACATTTTGGTAAAGTGTAACTAAGAATTTCAACTAACGAAACATCATTTATTACAAATTGTTCACAAACCAGAATATCTGACGATATTGTAGTCCGGTCTTTTTATTGTCCGACAGTTAATTGCTACCTTCACTTCGTCAGGAGAGACATTCTCTGTTTTGTGGGTGGGCGAGAAAACCATCTCCACACGGGAGTTGAGAGATCTACGACGTTGGAAGCCGTTAGCGGACAACGACTGGTGAAGATACAGCAGACTGAGAAGACTTAATAGTGCTGTAGTGAACTGTAGAGTGTGTGACTTAACGATAGCGCTATAGTTACTTGTAGTTACTATCTGTAAGTGTCCAACAAATCCAATTACCCATTCAAACCCTGTCTATAGTCACACTCTATCACGTAACAATACTATTAGGATGGTCATATCAAGGAGGATTCGACGGACGGGGCATGTACCTCGAATTAGAGAGAAAATTAATGCGTACAAAACAGTTGGAAAACCCAAAGAGACAAAACCACTTGGAAGATCTGCGCGTATATGGGAAGATAATGGCACGTGTAGGGTGGTACGCGCGACGAAATGACGGTTCTAGTTCGGATGATTGTTTTATTAGCACCTTGGTTACACTCTCTCTTACATTTACTACAGCGCTATCGCTGATCGACACATTATATAGTACACTGTTATACACACACTAATCGTACCCAGGCAATGGAGATTATTGATTTCCGTTGCCCGCTGGTTAACACTGCACAGGTGAACTCTCATCTGATTCCTGTAGCGTATTCAAGATAACTCCTCGGCACGGACCCCACGAAAAAAAAAGCCTCTATTGTTGTAGAGGCGTATTTACCTCGTCGTTTCATAGCAACAGTCGCAGCGCGGATCACATAGAAAACGCCGTTCGATTTTTGCGTGCTTGAATGTTGCGGACGTTACCTAGCAACGGGTCTATACGCCACAATAAATTAAAACGAATCTTAAAGAACTAGAGGCTCAGGTTAAGGACATTTAATGACTTTAGTGAGCATGGAAATGAATCTTCGTCTCCCATATAGGGCAGGGAATTTCTTCATAGCTGAACAACTACTGCTATCTCAAGACAGGCTCCGCTCTGTTAAGTTGTTTACTGCTTAGTTTCCACCACATAGACCCTACGGGACCTCAGTCAAGTTGTATGTAATAATAACTGTTAAACAATCCGTGTTTTCCGTACACTTCTTCGGCAAATATACCTCGGGCATCTAATTGTGGTTCTCTTTCCTACAGCGTCCCCATACGTCTATATAGCGCCATGCTATATTAATGAAGCATGGATACAACTTTATCTGTTTTACTTTTTTTTATTGCTAGTGGGGTGGCACTAAGTCCCTTGTACTGCGGCCACTTCTGGCCTATTGTACCAGCACCAGATGATAGGTGAGGGTGACTGTGGAGCAATTGGTGGAATGAAGATTGGCAGGGGAAACCGAAGTACTCGGAGAAAACCTGCCCCAGCGCCACAAATTCCACTTGACCAGACCCGGGATCGAACCCGGGCCGCCGCGGTGGAAAGCCAGCGACTAACCGCTCCAGCTATGGCGCTATACGACAGATACTGTGATATTGAAGAAATATCCGTTCAAATACAATGATAAGTTCCAACTTTTTATTCATTACATTCCTTATCTGATAACATTCTCTTGAGGATAATTCGTACAGATTGTGGCTAATATCAGAAATTTGGCGTTTAATTTAAAGATGTGGGTAAGAATTACAATTTTCAGTCTGTTCCGTTATTTGTCCGTGTTAAGGCCTGAAAAGGGAAATATTTTACGCAACAGGAGCCTAACGGGCCTATATGACGTACCAACTGAACAATAACCTTATGTTTCGTATACTTTACTCATTACTCATGGAGCTGAGCCCTTCTTAAGGAGCCGCCAATTCTGCAGCTACTCAAGAATTTCCCAGCATTTTATAGAACCCGAAAGTTCATTACCGTGTTCACAAGAGTCCTCCACTGGTCCCTATCCTCATCCAGATCAATCCAATCCATACAATCTAATTCTATCCCTCTAAGATAAATTGTAATATTGTCTACCCACCTACGCCTTGGTCTTCCCAGTGGTCTCTTCCATTCTGACTTTACCTTCAATATCCTATATGCATTCCTCTTCTCCCATTCGTGCTACATGCGCTGCCCACCTCATCCTCCTTGACTTGATTGTTCTAATTATACTTGGAGAAGCGTACAAGTTATGAATCTCCTCATTACGCAGTCTTCTCCAACCTCCTGTCACTTCATCTCTCTTCAGTCCAAATATTCTCCTCAACACCCTGTTCTCAAACATCCTCAGTCTATGTTTCTCCCTTAATGTCAGACACTAAGTTTCACACCCATTCAGTACCACAGGCAAAATTATAGTTTTGTATATTCTAATTTCTATGTTTATGACAGTAAAGTAAAAAAGTAAAGCTATCCTTGTAACAGGTCGTGGAGGCCCATAGGGTTGTGAGACTTTGAGGGTCCCACATTATCTAGCCAATCGGCTCAAAGATGGCGGTAAAGTTGTCAGCTTTACGGGCCGGCCGCGCTTTACTCCCCAGGAAAATTATTTAATTAATTCCTGGTACTCATTTCTGTTAGAGGCTGAGTCGACCCCAGGGCCATAGTGCGGCTGGAAGGATTAGGTTAATTGAAAAAAATCCAATGACCTCATCGGGAGTTGAACCCGCGACCTTCCGACTTGTAGCATAGTGCCTCAAACAACTACGTTACCGCGTGCTCCTATGTTTTTGACAATACCAGACAAAAAACAAATACGAGTAGTCTTATTCTTATTCTGACTCGTGGTTCACAAATATTTACAATTCAGTGACCTCCAAGTTTACTTACAGCATATATAAATCGACTGTTGTAGAGAGAAAACCACGGTTCCAAGTCAATCCATCACACAACAGATATCACGTCCTCGGATGCTGTAATTTCCTGAGAGCAATGTTCGTATGAATGAAACAAATTTCCTTCAATATGCCACTGTGTTCCACTGTCCTTATTTAATTTACAATTTGATTATGGGGAAATTTTGACGTTTCGTGATATCTGTTCATGAAAATTCGGAATTCTTAGCTGTGCCTGTTCAAGCTTCTTCCGGTTCAAGAAAAACGAATTTGTATCCATGTCTGTTCAAGCCATTTCCGTTTCAACAAAGAAACTGAACTCCTTAACATTGTATATACATGACATTTTGAGTTTGTACAATGCATTTGAGTTTCAGAGGAGTCGAACTTCTTGACGATGTCTGTACAAGCCAGCAGCCAGCCGGTCATTGGCTCGTTCTTGTCAGTAGGGGAGTCGGTCTGTTGGCCGTTCATAGCCAGGACAGCTGGCAAATTATTGTGCGGAGCGACGGAGCGAGTCCTTCCTCAATATTCTACACAGACAGACAGAACTACGGCCATTAGTAACTTGGGTTTTGTTTCAAGGGATGGGGTGTAAGAGGCGATTTGAATATCAGACCGTGTTCTTCTACGGCAAAATATGAACTGCGAGTTCCTCTATACTAGATTTCCGATCATTACAAGCCGGAGGGTCGCGTGTTTAAGTCCCGATGAGGTCATTGGATTTTTTTTTTTCAATTGGCCTAATCCTTCCAGCCGCACTACGGTCCTGGGGTTCACTCAGCCTTTAACAGAAATGAGTGACAGGAATTACCGTATTTACGCATGTATAGGCCGCACATTTTTTGCCAAAAATTCAAGAGGAAAACTGGGGTGCGGCTTATATTCGAAATATTCGAAATCACACTTCATTAAAAAAAATTATATTCATAATTAGTAATACAGGGTGTAATACTCCTGAAATAATATTCCAAGAAAATTATTTTTTCTATAATTTCTGTCTGAAAATTGTGCTGCGGCCTATACACGCACGCGGCCTATACATGCGTAAATACGGTAATTAAATAATTTTCCTGGGGAATAAAGCGCGGCTGGCGCGTAAGGCTGACAACCTTTGACCCGATTGTCTAGACAATGTGGGACCCTCAACGTCTCACAATCCTATGGGCCTCCACGGCCTGTTACAGGGATAGCTTTACTTTACTTACTTTTATGAAAATAATATATATGAAGGTTATTTTCGTCATTATCTCTATAATTTTTCCGGGTCAGTATCGAATCGGCATCTGAATGTATTTGTAGTGTCCTATTTTAAATCGTTTGAAAACATAAGTACAAAGAAATTCCTGATAGAATTTCTGAAGCTAATTTCAAATGCTTGAATTTAAGTCCCGACATTATTGAGAACTACAAATTAATATTTGGGGCTATGATGTTTAGAGACCAATTATTATGCACAATTTCGATTTGTACAATTTGTCAGACATAACCTCAAAATTTTGCACCATTGACAGAATCTAAGAAGGAAAGATAAACATCCATTTCATAGGCATGCCTACGGCCTATCTCCGTACATTGGTATTCCTATTTACAGAGCCAATATGTCACAACTTACAATAATTAAACAGAATCTTAAAACATGTGTTTAATTCCGTGCCGGCCCCATATTGTTCTGTATCACAAACATGCACAAAGATGTACAAGATTCGAGG
>NW_019741981.1:4282648-4288158 GCF_002891405.2 Cryptotermes secundus
TTATTATTATTATTATTATTATTATTATTATTATTTATCTCATGGGGTGAGACTGAGTCTACCTGGTACTGCGGCCACTATTGGCCTATTGTACCAGCCCCAGTTGATAGATGATGGTGATTGTGGAGCAATTGGTGGGATAACAATTGGCCTAACAGTTATGGATGTTAAATAAATTATAAAAACAGATATATTTCGAAAATGCCTGCCCCAGCGCCACTTTCTCCATCACAAATCCCACATGACCTGAACCGGACTCGAACCCGGGTCGGGACGGTAGGTAGCCGGCGCCTAACCGCCTGGCTATGGCACGGTCATACTGGTATGGTGACAAGGCCCCTATAGGCATAATAGTCATACTAAGTTATATTACAGCCCATTAATTGGTTTAAAATTATTATTAGAGGTGACATACACTCGAATATATGCCATTATCCTGTTCGTTGTTAAAACTAGGCAAATGAGTTAAGAATTAACGTATTGCTTGGTAAACGTCTTTCCGCGTTGACAACGATATCTGTACAATCACTGCCATTTCGTGACGGTCAACTAAGTAATTTTGTATAATTTGCTGAAATTAATGGTTATTAATTTCAAATAGAGAAATATTCGTATGTTTTTGCAAAGCTAATTGGCATTTTAGGTTCGACAAAATTTCTCCTCTTAATATGTCAAATATTTTTCACACAAAAAAACCTTGAACTAAAATTTGATTTACGTCTTAACCAGAATGTGAATCTACTGGGTGATAATGTAGATACCATAAAGAAAAACACACAAACTTTAATTGATACAAGTAAAGAGGTTGGTCTAGAAGTAAACACAGAGAAAACTAAGTATATGTTGCTGTCTCGTCACCAAAATGCAAGGCAAAATCATGACATAAAGATAGGAAACAGATGTTTTGAAAATTTGGCAGAGTTCAGATATTTGGGAACAACGATAACAGATCGACACCTGATTTAGGAGGAAATTAAGAGGAGACTGAACTCGGGTAATGTTTGCTACCATTCAGTCCAGAACTTTTTGTCTTCTCGTTTGCTGTCCAAAAACATAAAAATTAGAATATCCAAAACTATAATTTTGCTTGTGTTTCTGTATGGGTGTGAAACTTGGTCTCTAACATTAAGGAAAGTACACCGACTGAGGGTATTCTGGAGAATATTTTGACCGAAGAGAGATGAAGTGACAGGAGGTTGCAGAAAACTGCATAATGAGGAGCTTTAAAACTTTTACTCTTCTCCAAGTATAATTAGAATGATCAAGTCAAGGAGGATGAGGTGGGCAGGGCATGTAGCACGAATGGGGAAGACGAAGAACGCGTATAGTGTACTGGCGGGAAAACCAGAAGGAGAGAGACTACTGGGAAGACCAAGGCGTAGGTGGGTGGACAATATTAAAATGGATCTTAGAGAGATAGGATGAGATGGTATGGATTGGATTGATCTGGCTCAGGATTTTGACCAGTGGAGGACTCTTGTGAACACGGTAATGAACGTTCGGGGTCCATAAAATGCTGGGAAATTCTTGAGTAGCTGCAGAATTGGCGGCTCCTCCAGAAGGGCTCAGCTCCATGAGTAAATAAGTAAGTCTTAACCAGACATATCATGTCATATGGGTCCTGGCTTCCCTTACAAGTCGTTTCTAAGAAATTTAATGGAGTTCAGTGTGCATCACAAATTCGGCCCACAGCTTTTTGTATGGACCCAATGAAAAACTAAAACACTAAAATCCATCGAATAATTTCGGCGCTGTAATATGCAGCAAGACAGATATGACTCCCCTATTACGCGTCTATTTCACGCATTCTACCCAAAGCAGATATAAAAACTGCGGACAAGGTAAGACAGGATGGCCGGCCCCGGGGTTCAGTCTCAGCATAATGACCTTCGGAATGTGAGGCTGGTGTAATTAGCGGTACGAACAAGTGAACAGCGAAATGCGTGCTGCAAATTTGAAATTAATGCCTTGTAAACAGCTGTACCTAATTGATTTTAAATCACTGTAAATTGTAAAGACTGTAGACATTGGTATGCGCTCCAACCTGGCAGACATAATAGTCCTTCAGATGAAATTATTCACAGCGGTGGTTCGCAACCAGTGGTGCGCTGTTACTCTGATCTAGAACAGTAGTCATCAGCGAGCCTTATTCATGTCTGCCTCCTAAATTCTAAATATGTACCTCTCACCAGACAGATCTCTATAAAAGGAATATATTATGCGAAGGTAGACATGTTTAATTTTCGGAACTACTACACGAATATCAATGAAGTCTGTTTTCTACAATAAAATTCATAGGCGAATCATTGGTTGCATATAAACACTGTTTTATGTGAAGCTCAAATAGAATTTCTTAATCTTCTCCTGTTACCAAAGCAACTGACTTCATGGAGCTGAGTTCTTCTTGTGAAGCTGCCAGTCGTTTAGCTACTGAAGAATTTCCAAACTTCTAGGGAACCTGAAAGTTCATTACTGTGTTCACAAGAGCCTTCCATTGGTTGCTATCCTCAGCCAGATGAGTTCAATCTATCCCAGCCCATCCTATTTATCTAAGATCCATTTTAATATTATCCTCCCACCTATGTACCAACGTAAAAAGACATTATTAATCATTTAATGGCTTAAATTCAGATTTCATTATCAAATTTAACGTTCAATATATGTATTCTAAATTTAACACAATGTGAGTAAAATTGTCTCAGTAGTGTATCATATCAATGCTGTTACAGCTTTGTTGAATTTTCACTAAATATTATTACGATTAAGAATAAGATGGGCATGGTAAGTAGCAAGCATAGGCGAGAGGAGAAATGCGTATAGAATTCTAATAAGAAAAACCTCAAGTGATCGCTTTGGAGAACTAAACTTGATGGGAGTATAATGTTAAAATTAATCTTAAAGAAATGTTATGGTAGGGTGTGGACTGCATTCAACCGGCGTACATTAGGGTCAGTGGTGGGCTCTTGTGAACTCAGTAATAAACCTTTGAGTTCCACGAAAGAGTGGAATGTTTTGATCAAGTGGAGGACCATCAACATCTGATGAATGACTTCACTTCCACTGAGTTGCTTTGGTTACTTAACTGGTTAGCTTAATACATTTATTTACAGACAGTGAGTCAGGCAGCCAAAGTCTCAATCTGCTCTCAAGCAGTTCCCTGTGTTGGATTTCTGCACAATTTCTTGCGGAGTGTTGGCTCGCCTGTGCTTGCTCCACTCGAGTGACGGTGTTAATGAGGAAAAGATGCTGCTTCAGAAATTTCGGGATCCCAATGGCTGATAGCGCTACGCCAGACAGCAGGCAGTCCTGGACAAGCGAATGAATAACAGGCTACAAGGAATCTGGAACCTAGGGGCTGGTCCGGAAACGCGGGGGTGGCCGCCGTAGAGACGAGAATAATTCGTTACAGTACCGTCATATAGATATGTACGTGAATATACGAGTGTTCATTATTTATAGAACATACATAGGCGAACCTCAACTTAGGAACATAATGTGTTCTCTGAAATGTGATTGTATGTTGAATGTCCGTAAGTTTATTCTTCCATAAGATAATTCATTTGTTAAATGTTCATAAGCGCAGGGTATTGTGTTCGATAAATGAATTGCTACTCGCCAGTTCGTGCAATGTTCGTAAATACGAATTGTTCTTTTCATGAAAGTTCGTACGGAGAGGTTCGCCTGTACTTGTATTATAGCAGATGTACCGTTTCATACAGGTAAATGGCTGAAATTATATTGCAGTAAAAAAACTAAAGCCTGAGAGTACAACAACAACAACAACAACAACAACAACAATAATAATAATAATAACAATGTGAAGGAAATATAAAAATACTTACTTACTTACTCATGGAGCTGAGACCTTCTGGAGGAACCGCCAATTCTGCATGTACTCAAGAATTTCTCAGCATTTTATCGAACCCGAAGGTTCATTACCGTGTTCACAAGAGCCCTCCACTGGTCCCTATCCTGAGCCAGATCTATCAAATCCATACCATCCCATTCTATCTCTCTAAGATCCATTCTAATATTGTCCACCCACCTACGCCTTGGTCTTCCCAGTGGTCTCTTTCCTTCTGGCTTTCCCACCAATATCCTATACTCATTCCTCTTCTCCCCCATTCGTGCTACACGCCCTGCCCACCTCATCCTCCTTGACTTGATCATTTTAATTATACTTGGAGAAGAGTACAAGTTATGAAGCTCCTCATTATGCAGTTTTCTCCAATCTCCTGTCACTTAATCCCTTTTCGGTCCAAATATTCTCCTCAACACCCTGTTCTCAAACACCCTCAGTCTATGTTCCTCCCTTAATATCATAGAATCAAAATACTAGAACAATGAATTTCTGACCCTTATTTCATCCTGAATTATTCGATCTGTACAGAGAGGCCACTGGTAGTGCTAACAGACTATCTTAGGCAGTTAGCATCTGCTCACGGTGGTTCCTCGCTCGCGGATTTTCTTCTTTTTTCTTCTATCCTGAAGATAGAGGCGATACGTTCCTCCGAAACGTCGGTTAACACAATATATACACGGCGCCACATCCCAGAAGACTGCTTTCTTCAAAGAAAATCCAGTTTCGAGTAGCAGGAATTTTGACTCTTCATTTCCTTATTTGTAGTTTAACAACGCGATCAGTAAAGCGGCCTATTGATATTATTGTTTCAATTGTGTTCAATTAACAAATTTTAAAAAAGTACTACGTAACCTCGCGAGAGCAGACTCTGGGCCTCTGAAAATCGAAGCAGGGTGGCAATCACTACACTTTGACGGTCCGTGAACTTGAGCAGATGTTGGCCAGAAAAAGCTTGGGGAAGAAACAACTTTGGACTTCGAAAGAAGTAAGCATGCATTCGGTCCTCTGCGGATAGGTTGCAGCGATTGAAGAATCTTCGGTTTCATTAAATGCAAGGGATTTATTATCCGGACGGATAGTAACCAACTGCTCAAAGAACTTGAAACGTAACAGTTTCTTTGATGGATCCTCATGCACATGGTTGGCAAAATTGAAGGCAGAAAATCATTTCGGATTTATTAGGGTCAGCTAATTTTTTTTTAATTCGCTTAGTGGGGGATAGAGTCCAACTGGGTCCACTCGGCACGGCGGCCACTGATTGGCCTATTGTAGCCTGCCCCGGGTGGTTATGATGGTGGAGAATTTGGAGGAATGAAGATTGGCAGGGGAAACCGAAGTACTCGGAGAAAACCCGCCCCAGCGCCACTTCGTCCACCACAAATCCCACTTAACCAGACCCGGGATCGAACCCGGGCCTCCGTGGTGGGAAGCCAGCGACTAACCGCGTGAGCTATGGCGCGGCCTGAAGGTAAAGTTACCCTGTTCTCAACGAATTAAGTGCTACGCCATGAAGGGGTATGGGGGAGTGGATGTATGGATCCATATTTTCTTGACCTCGGCACTAGCTGGAGGTGAGTGGTCAGCTTCACGCTCCTGCCGCTATACCCCCGGGGAATGAGACCCCGGTACCCATTGGATAGGAGGTTGG
>NW_019741981.1:4288191-4290228 GCF_002891405.2 Cryptotermes secundus
GAGAAAAGAAAATTCCTGAACCTATGGGGACTCGATCTCTGACCCCTCAGTCGTCCAGCCCATAACAAGTCGCTATACCGACTACGCTACCCCGGCTCCAGATATAGGGGGTCGATGTGATAATATTAAAAGATATCTAATAAAATGTAAGGTGCTGACTGGATTCACATTTGTGAGAATATGGTGCACGAACATGGCTCATAAAGGATTTATTTTTCTGAAGCAAGTGAATATCTGCATGTAAACTTTGGACCGCCGGTCACGGTAGCCGAGCGGTCTAAGGCATGTACTGTCTTCGCTCGCTCGGAAGCCGGGATCGTAGGTTCGGATCTGTTTCCTGTGAGGTACGAACTGAATTCTTATATATTATTCTTATACACTGCCGGTCACGGTAGCCGAGCGGTCTAAGACATGCACTGTCTTCGCTCGCTCGGAAGCCGGGATCGTAGGTTCGGATCCCACTCAGGGCATGGATGTTTGTGTGCGTTTATCTGTGTTTGTGTATAGGTAGAGGCCTTGCGACGAGCTGATCACCCGCCCAAGGAGTCCTACCGTATGTCTAAGATCTAGTAAAACCGAAACGGAGAGTTTCATGGAGTTAGGCCTAGGCCCAAATGAGGGCTGTAGCGCCAATGAAAAAAAAAACTTTGGACCATGTAATTAATTAACTGTGAAATATTACGTGGTCAGGTTCTTATTAGCACTACAGTGACGAAACCCGGCAACAGACACAAGGCTCGTAAATTTCTTTTTGTTTTTCTTTTTCAATTAATCACTTCATTCTGATCTCGCTGAGTCTGGAACCTTCACTCTCTGGCCCTGTTTTATTTCCAAGAAGAGAGAGACTCCGTGTTCCTCCGTGACGTCAGAGCAGATGACGAGACTCCCCCGCAACCCCGCGGCGTAGCCAATGGTAGGATGAGCTGGGCGCGTAGCTCGGACAAAGAGAGAGAGAGAGAAGAAGAGGAGACAAGTTTCGGTGATGTGTACTGGAAGAAGAGTGGGTTCAGTGCTAGGTCTCTGATTTAGCAGAATTCTAACAACAGAACCTTAGTGGTTAAGTTAATGCCGCGCCATAGGTCAAGCGGTTAGTCGCTGGCTTCCCACCGCGGCGGCCCGGGTTCGATCCCAGGTCTGGTCAAGTGGGATTTGAGGTGGACAAAGTTTCGGTTTCCCTTGTCAATTCTCATTCCACCAATTGCTCCACACTCATCATCTATCATCTGGGGCTGATACAACAGGCCAGTAATTGGCCGCAGTACAAGGGACTCAGTCTCACCCCACACCGTGAAATAATAAAAAAGTGTTACATTCGAGGTTCCCATGCAGATGACTGTGAAGGTTATATCCTTCTGAGATGTGACGCCGTACAGTGCGGTAGAACACTGCCGACGTTTCGTATGAATGTAAAAAAGAAGTACCCCTGTAACAGGCCATTGAGGTTCATAGAGTTGTGAGATGTCGAGGCTCCCATATTTTCTAGACAATCTGCTCAAAGATGGCGGTGAGATTGTCAGCTTTAAGCGTCGGTCGCCTTTTATCCCCCAGAAGATTCCTGGTACTCATTTCTGTTAGATGCTGAGTTGACCCCAGGGCCATACTGCGTTTGGAAGGATTAAGTGAATTGAAAAAGAAATCCAGTAAACTCATCGGGAATGTAACCCGCGACCTTCCGGAAACAAAGCAAGTAGCAGGCACAGTGCTACTTGCTTGTTCTTTGTTTGGTTTACTTTTCGACCCTAAAGATACCCACCTACATACCACCTGGCGCTACAGCCCTGGGTGAGCCTTGGCCTCCTCTACAGCCAGTCTCCACAATCAAAACGTGCTGCCATAGGAATGAACCCCGAGGCTGGTTGTTAGGTTTCCGACCCTCAAGATGGTGGCAGTACATTGCTCCGAAACGTCAGTAGACTTTACCAGAAGATAAGGCGTCACATCGCACAACGATAGTTGCTTATTTCAAGAGAGATATGAAAACAAGCACAGAAACAAGAGCAGGCGAGAAGAAGGGAGGAAGATGCACAATGATATAAC
>NW_019741981.1:4290880-4314604 GCF_002891405.2 Cryptotermes secundus
CGTAACTTTACGGCAACTAAAAGAATCTCATATCCCCAAAGGGGATCACTGAGCCAAATTCCAGGACGTTTCCCGCCCAACAATAGTCTCTAAGGCCTCTGATAGATGGGGGAAGCATTATAGACACCGGTAAGCAAGTGGCCGAACTCGCTTGCTCGGCGGGACTGATTGTACGCACCATTTATCGGTAGGGTATAGAGACTGGTAGAATAACATAAGAGGGAAGCACAATAGATCAAACTGGTCGCGGTGCATGGGGAAACCCACCCTCTCTAAATAACTAAATAAATAACTAACTAAGTACTATGCCTTGCTTCACGTCCCTGCCGCTTTGCCCCCGAGGAAAGAGCCCCCGGTACCCATTTGATAGAAGGCTGAGTGGGCCCCAGAGCGGATCTGGACGCTTTGGAGACGAGACAAATATTTTGCCCCTGCCTGGAATCGAACTCGGGCGGCCCAGCTCATAGCTTATCGCTACACCGACTGAGCTATCCCGGCTCCTGTTATTACCGATTTTACGAAACTGAAAGCTGCAAAGGGAAGAGTGACACAACGGACAAAGTTCAAACTCTGTGCTGCGGTTCTCAGGACAGTCAGACGATGTTTGGAGAGACGTGACCACCTGCATATGCCTTGTTTATTTGCCCTTTGTGCAAGGAACACGCGATGAACTAACATAGAAACACCGAGATACATGGAAGAGAAACAAACAAGATATTTGTGCATAAAGAAACAAAAGAACAAGTGTAGAAACCAATACTGAGATTGCGGCCGCGTGGATATGTCAAAGCTTGCATAGTGCAGTTTATCTCGCTGTTCCAGGAAGCAAGCGTGCGCAAACCGTCCCGTGAGTACTAACTGCAGTGCAGCACTACGAGAAGAGGCTTCTAGGCGGTCATGGTATTCATGCCGGTCACTTTACCTCTGCCAACAGCTCTCCTCTTGGTACGGGAATGATGGGCATGCCTCTAGTCCGTCACTTCTTTCATGACCGATATTTAATTATGACATACAAATGATTTTTAACTTGACTGCGGCGGGGGGGGGGAGGTTCTAAAGGTAAGTAAAAAAAAGAAAAGCTATTCCTGTACCAGGCCGTGAAGGCTAATAGGGTTGTGAGACGTTGAGGGTCCCACATTATCTAGACAATCGGCTCAAAGATGGCGGTAAGGTTGACAGCCTTACGCGCCGGCCGCGGCTACAAACCGGAAGGTCACGGGTTCAAGTCCCGATTAGGTCATTGGATTTTTTTCAGTTGACCTAATCCTTCCAGCCGCACTATGGCCTTGGAGTCGACTCAGCCTCTAACAGAAACGAGTACCAGGAAATGTAAGTAAATCTCATGATTAATCCCATGGTATAATCTTCCTTCAGCAGCTCATTGTTGCCGAGCTGTTATCGAAATTCGAAACTTTCGTGGAATCCAAAATTGCTTCCTTCCATAGACTGTCCAGTTCATTGCTCATCAGTAGGGACCGCATTTTAATGCAAGCGCTTATTTCTTTCTTGTAACTAAAAAGTATTCTCATTTGGATATTTGTATGAATTACTTAATTTCTTAAATTTTAGACACGGTTTGATGGTGCACGTAAATGCGTATTCTGTCTTTTTTATGAATAAGCATAATATTCTCGGATATCTCTATTTATGTAACATATTCTTTTTTTCAAACTATTTATCTTTATATACACGGATATTTTTTGTTTTAATTTTATGCCAAGTATCAGCGAGACACCGCTTGAGAACCACTAATCTATAAACATGTCCCCGTGTTTAATTAAATATGCATCACTTTATGAAGACGTATGGGGGAGCGGATGTATGGATCCGCATTTTCTTGACCGCGGCACTAATTGGAGGAGAGAGGTCAGCTTCACACCTCGGCCGCTTTACCCGCGGTACCCATTGGATAGGAGGTTGGGTAGACCCCAGAGCCGGTCTGGAAGACGTGGAGAAGAGAAAATTCTTGAACCTACGGGGACTCGATCTCCGACCCCTCGGGCGTCCAGCCCTTAGCCAGTCGCTATACAGACTATGCTATCCCGGCTCCCAAACGCTTGTATTAGATCGTACAGTATCGAGCCGATGGTTTAACGAAAGAGTTAGGAAGTTCTGAGAGACACTTATCAGAAATAATCATCAGTCTTTGCCTTAAAGTCGCTAAACTATTTCTGTTGCTGTAAGTGTACTGTGTTACTTTACTGAGTCCCTAGTTACCTGTTGTTCTCCTGAAAGAACCAGACACGTCGTGTGAACGGCGCTTAAGAGGCGCTTCTCCGGCTGGTGGCCAATAGAAGACTAGCTTTCCAGTTTACATGTACCTGTCCGGCATTCGTCTACGTTGTATATACGTCTCTGTATATAATGTGAAGTTCACATCGGCGTACCCGGAATTTTGCTCGAGATGTGGTTGTCGCCAGGTGAGAATGTGAGCTGCAGTGCGCATGTGCACACCCTGAGCAAACACCATTCACCATTTATGTCTAGCTTCTAGTCTTTGCTTCTCTGACTGCATACCGAACTGAAGAAATGTGAGATCTGAAGTTCTCGAGTCAGTGCTGATCTCAGTTGTAGCGCACTCTAAGGCATGAACTGTCTTCGCTCGCTCGGACACTGAGATCGTGGCTTCGAATCCAACTTGAGGCGTAGATGACTGTGTGCATTTGATTAACGTAGTATGTTATCCTGTGTAGGTAGCGCCCTTGCGACAGGGCTGATCACCCGTCCAAAGAGTCCTGCCGACTGTATAAAAGATTAAGAAACTGGTAAGCAGCCAAGGCGCAACAAAAGGGCTTGTAGATCCATAGATAGATAGACATGGCAGTCCTATGAAGATAACTATTTCTTGGGAAGGATGCCGTGTACTTTCATCTTTCGGAGGAACGCACAGCCTCCGTCTTCAGGTTGAAATCTAAATTTGTTCTCGGTTTCATGACGATAACCGGAGTAAAGCAAATGTTGGCTCCGTTCGCCAGTCAAACACAAATTCCACTAGACAGGCATTCCTCCACAAGAGAATCCGTGCCTGTCCACGATGTTGTAACTGCTCCGAAATAACCTATTTAAAGGCGCGTCCACAGTACTCGTGCTCGTGCTCGTGTGACTCGCTATGCTCGCGAGTAATGTGGACGATATGACAAGTCACGAGACAAGCAAATTTTAAATTTAAAAACTATAGCCAATAAATTAAAATATGACTACAGCCTATACACACTACGAGTAAATATACGGATCCTCACGCGCCGAAGCCTGGCGAGCAACTGAAGTAGTGTGGACGAAGATTTACGAGCACAAGTAAAAGCCAGACAAGTCTCCCGATGAGCACGAGCACGAGTAATGTGGACGCGCCTTAACAGTCACATGACATGTATAAAGTAAAGTTGTCCCTTTGCTTAATTAGTTAACCACCATGCCATGAAGGCGTGTGGAGGAGTGAAGGTATAGTTCCACCATTTTTCACCTCAGCATTAGATGGAAGTGAGTTGTCAACTTCACGATCCGGCCGCTTTACCCCACACGAAAGAGCCCCTGGTACCCATTGGATATGAGGCTGAATGTGCCTCACTGCCGGTCTGGACGCTGTGGAGAACGTAAAAACCTTGCAGTGCCGGGAATCGAATATGGACCTTCCAGCCCCTAGTACATCGCTATACCGACTCTCCTGCCCCCCCCCCGCATAACATGTGTACAGGACATCACTTACTGTTCAATAGAGTAATAAACAAAGTGAGAGAGAGAGTGGATATTAACGAAAAGTCAGAGGCTGTTCCACTCGCTGACCTTGATTTCCTACTCGTCACGGATGAGCAGAGAAGTGATTTGTTGAGTCGTGCCAGTAATAATGGGCCATTATAACCGGACATGAAACATAAATATACACGCAAATCAGTTCTGAATAGTCACTTTTAGATGTCAACAATTACAAACATGGTGAAGGTGCAATACTTTCAGTCGATATAGGATAAACCGAATACAGCTGGAAACTGAACTAGTGAGTGAATTAAATTATTAACCTGTATACTTACTGATAATGAGTGACGAAGAAAAACATAAGTTTAAAATAGGATTGGACCGCTCTATGTACTTGAATAGAACACATGTCAGTTTTGTAGAATATTATTTATTATTATTATTAATAGTGGAGGTGGATTTTTTCAATTTACCTAATCCTCCAAGCCGAACTATGGGCCCTGGGTTCGACTCGGCCTCTAAGAGAAATGAGTACCAGGAACCTTCCTGGGGGATAAAGGGCGGCCGGCGCGTAAGGCTGACAACCCTACCGCCATCTTTGAGCCGATTGTCTAGAGAAAATGTGGGAGCCTCGACGTCTCACAATCCTATGGGCCTTCAAGGCCTGTTACAGGGATAGATTATTATTTATTAATATTGGGGTGAAGATTTTCGTAACAAGCTTATTTTCTAGAGAGATAGGATGGGATGGCATGGATTGGATTGATCTAGGTCAGGATAGGGACCAGTGGAGGGCTCTGTGAACACGGTAACGAACATTCGGGGTCCATAAAATGCTGGGAAGTTATTGAGTAGCGGCACAATTGGCAGCTTCTCAAGTAGAGCTCAGCTCCATGAGTGAGTGAGAGAATGGGGTGGGACTAAGTCCCTGTACTGCGGCCACTACTGACCTATTGTACCAGCCCAGATTATAGATGATGGTGATTGTGGAGCAATTGGTGGAATGAAGATTGGCAGGGGAAACCGAAGTACTCGGAGAAAACCTGCCCCAGCGCCACTTTGTACACCACAAATCCCACTTGACTAGACCCGGGATCGAACCCGGGCCGCGGCGGTGGGAAGCCAGCGACTAACCGGCTTACTTATGGCACAACCTGTGTACAACATACATAAATATGTGAACAAGAATTTAATTAATTTCTGTTGATTCCTTAAACAGAAAATATTTTCAATGTTGCAGACTGGAAATAGCATTTCATTTACAGTTGAACTGCATTTGACTTGGAACCTTTGGATAACTACGTGTATCTGAATCAGTCTTTTCATTGGGTGTTATCTTAATGATATGAGTAGACGCATATTTAAAGTCTTTATTGCAGTAACTCTAAAAGCTGAAACGGTTCTCTCTGGTTACTCCTACTCTATGCCGGGATAGCTCAGTCACTGGGCGGATGGGTTCGATTCCCAACTGAGGCAAGAAATTTTTCTCTATGCCACAGTGTCCAGGCATGCTGGGCTGGGGCCCATCCAGCCTCCTGTCCAATGGGTAATGCGGGTTACTTCTCCGGGGTTAAAGTGGCCTCAGAGTTCAGCTGACCACTCATCTCCATCAAGTGCCGAGGTCAAGAATAGTGGAGCTATACCTTCACTCTTCCATACGTCTTCATGGCATAGTGCTTAATTGTTTAATAAGCAGAGGGACAACTTTATATTTTTTTGCCTTTGTTTCAGTTCGTTCCAAATATTGTAAATTAACTTATTTATATCTGGAGATTTCGGGGATCTTTCTATAATTTGACAAACTTAACTGTAACATCATCTAACACTTCCAAAAGCGAGTATTATGAACGAAAAGGTTTATCTTTTACTTTAAAAATTGAAAACATTGGCCAAGAAACGAATTAACCAAACCGCCAAACCGAATAAATCATTTTGCTTATTTAGAAAAGTTTTGTGGTTCTACAACTTCAATGAGTTCCATTCATATTCACAGAGCAGCTCGGCTTTATCATAAAAGAACAGTCATTTTCCTCTTCAACCGTAATATGTAAAACCTGCAAATCTCGCCGTATAGTCTGAAGGATTTTTATTAAAACTGAACTTCTTGTTCAGATACGCGTTGTTTTCTGCGAACTAACCATGGCATAGCTCCAGATACGCCTGTATATTTTTCTGGTTTCCATACACAGAGTACATTTCAATGAACTGAGCTTGTTTCTGTTGTCGGAACATAGAACTTTATGAGCGTTCAGGCACAGATATGTACTGATGGAAGTTCAGCTTGAAATTGTGAGTAAAAATTTAATATTGTGGCGTATAGACCCGTTGCTAGGCAGTGAATCTGTAAACATCGACCGTTGCTAGACAACGTCGGCAAATCACATGCGGCCAACAGTACAGGAACAGTATTTTCTATGTAAGAGGACGGACTGTTGCTGTGCAACGCACGCGCTGTGAAGTCACACAACAGTCGTGAGTAGGGGTCACGTGATATATGTTTACTGTTGGTCCATATCGGTCCCTCGGCTATATGAGTGAGTGAAAAGTTAAGTTGAACAGCAGTTACGATTTACGAGAGGGAAGTAACAGAGGCGGAATCAAGCGAACGGAGCGAAATGGAACCAGGAGTACAGAAGAATACAGGAGGTCGGCCTATGAGCATTTATAGTGTGACTGGAACATTTTATGTGTAATATTAGTAGTGATTTGAAGCGCTTGTTCCTGTGTTTTAATTGCATTACCAGGAAAGAACTAGTGTCTATGTGTAACAGTGAATTATAGAGAGTCTGGAAACTGCTATTGCGCTGTATTTAAATATGAGAGACTGTAACCACACTACACGTGCCATTTTGGTGTTACTAGTCTGCACCAATCTGTGCATGGGTCGGCCATTTCCAAGAACAGACATGTTTCGTTACCTGCTTGGCCTGTGGCCTGCACTCCAGGCGGATTGCAGAGCTATGAACCCCAGACAAGGCAAGGTGTGGAGGGGAGTTGATGGATGAGTGGACCGTCTCTATTTCGTAGGCAGCAGGTTCCGAAAACAACTGAATGTTTTCAGGAATACAATTACTATATTTTGGGAGTCTTCGTGTAGAAGAGTATGGGGGGGGGAATCGCAAGGCACCTATTAATTTCATGTCTGCCTCTACGCAATTAACAGTTCTCTAACCATGGGATATATTCGGGGGAAATTAGGTATGAAAGGAGAAAGTATAACATTTTATTTCGAGCCGTCTGAGTCCTGGTTTTGTTCATTCATCTTATGAGTTGTTCTATTTAACTATAACTAAGCATGATGTCATGATGACGTATGAGGGCGTGGATGTAGAGCTCCTCGCATACGTAAGGTTACAGAAGGCGTGGACGGAAACTGCATGGCATTTTCGAACTGGGCACTAGAAGGAAGAGAGTGGTCAGCTATACGCTCAAGCTGGTTTACCCTGGCAGAAAGAAACGTCAGTACCCATTAGATTTTTCCTTCTGGCGCTACAGCCCCAATTTGGGCCTTGGCCTACCTCCATGAAACTCTTCGTTTCACTTCGATTTACTAGATCTTAGACATTCGGTAGGACTCCTTGGGCGGGTGATCAGCTCGTCGCAAGGCTTCTACCTGTAAACAAACAGAAAACCGCGCACGCACACACACACACACACAAACAGTAAACATCCATGCCCTGAGCGGGATTCGAACCCATGATCCCGGCTTCAGAGCGAGCGGATACAGTACATCACTCAGCTACCGTGTCCGGCATACCCATTAGTTAGGAGGAGCAAATTCTTTGATTTCTCCACAGAGCAGTGACGGATTCAGGGGTCAAACCAACCTCCTATACAAAGGGTACAGAGGGCTCGTTCCCACTGCGTAACGAGGTCCGGGAGCTGATCTGACCACTCACTTCTAGCTAATCCCGACGAGAAACGGTGGAGCTAGACCTCAATTCTCCCATGTCTTCATGTTATAGTGCTTAATTAATTAAGCACAGAGACATGGTTACCTTTTTATACAAATAAATGTTTAAACGAAAAACAAATTAATAAACAAAAGAATCCGAACCAGATAAACCAACCCATAGATTTCTCATTGTTAAACTCGGCACAGATTAAATTAAGTTACGTTTTCCCTCACGTCCATACTTACAATTAGCACCGAGACCTGATATTCTAATGTATTCTCCTTCTTTTTCTTCTTCTATTTTTCTTATGAGGACCTCTGGCCTGTATCCCATGAGGTCAATCTGGAACTATGGATCTTGCGAGCAGCTGGTAGGACTCCTTGGACGGGTGTTAAGCCCCATTGCAAGCCCGCTACCTGTACAGGACAACATAAATCAATCGCGGACAGACATCCATGCCTCGAGTGGGATTCGAACCCATGATCTGTGTTTTAGTGGGCGAAGACATTTCATGCCTTAGACCGCGAGGCCACCGTGATTCTAATTTAACCAGACTAAACATTTAATCGCGGTAGCGTAGTTGGTTGAGGCACTATGCTACAAGCCGGAACGTCGCGGGTTCAAGTCCCGATGAGGTCATTGGATTTTATCAATTGACCTAATCCTTCCAGCTGCACAATGGTCCTGGGGTCAACTCAGCCTCTAATGAGTACCAGGAAATAATTTTCCTGGGGAGTAAAGCGCGGCCGGCGCGTAAGGCTGACAACCTTACCGCCATCTTTGAGCCGATTGTCTGGATAATGTGAGACCATCAACGTCTCAGAACCCTATGGGTCTTCACAGCCTGTTACAAGGATAGCTTTACTTTTCACTTTTTAAAATATTTAATCAGTCACCAAAATAAACGCTGAAATCACTTGATAAATATGTACCCTCAGTCTGTGCATGATGGGAGACCTGGTCCCTGGTGGTCGAGTTCTGAACTGGTTAACGCACAGACTAGCTTGTCCTCTTGACTCGTGATGGCGACGATGATAAAGTAATTATAATAATAAGCAACAATAAAATAACAGTAATAAGAGCACGCCTAATTATTATTATGATATCAGCGGAGCAAGCCTAAAATATGCTTAAGCCATTAAGTAAAGTGCATCTTAAAATAAATTACATCTAATGGAACTTTCACTTTGAAATACTCGTGCACCGAACATAGAGTCCTACAAAAATAAATCAGAAGTTTCAAGACGATGCATCGGATCCTTCACTTAGGCCCTTAGGTAATTCGATTCCGAGCAGATCCAATAGATTTTCTGATCTCCGCAACTTCCAGACAGTTTCTGGGTCCACTCAACCTCCTATACGACGGGTAAACAGGTAGAGTTATCCCTGTGTTAAGTCAATTAAACAATACGCTATTAAGAAGTGTGGGGACTGGAGGTACAGTTCCATCTTTTCAGACATCAGTACTAGACGGATGTGAGTGATCAGCATCATGCCCCGGCCACTTTAACTCCGGTACCCACTAGGTAGAGGAGTCGGGGTCCCAGTAGGGTCCAGACCGGCTCTGGGGCCCACCAAGCCTCCTATACAATGGGTACTGGGGGCTCTTGCCTCGGGGGTAAAGTAGCCAGGGCGTGAAGTTGACCACTCACCTCCAGTTAGTGCCGAGGTCAATAAAATGTGGATCTATACATCCACTCCCCCATATGTCTTCATGGCGTAGTGCTTAATAGTTAAGTAGAGGGACTTTACATTTACTTTTACCCATTGGATAGGAGGCTGGGAGAAACCTAGAACCAGTCTGGGCACTGTAACGTGTTGTTATCACCTTTCTAACTACAAATGTGAATCCCTGAATTGGTAGGTTGAGCAAATGGGCAAATGGACAATTCCTATCATGCATGGAGAGAGAGCGCAATAAGTACGAGATTCTCAGCGGTGTCTTAATTCATTCCTCGTAGATCCTCATAATCGCACCTCACAGAGTCAACCTTCATCTTTCTCTCTTGTCGGAGAGCCAGCTGATGCCTATATTCAGTATCTCACAGAAAATACATTACGTCTCATCTACAAAAACCAACCGGTTAATGCTCCCTAGGGAAAGAATCGCTGTTTATTGTGAGAACCATAAGAAACATATTAACGTACTCTGTGGGCATAACGCAGAATTTCAGTATGTTACAACAGGTAGTACATATAGTAAACATTGGGCTTTAGAGGGTTGACCGGCTGATATTTCTAGCGGAGGCGTAAAGTGTTTCCTGTGAGGCACGAATTGAATATAACTGTTTTGGTGTGTTTAATATCTACAAATATTATCTGTAACATATCTGTATTTATATTTGTAGTCTACCTGTAAGCCGGTCACGGTAGCTGAGCGGTCTAAGGCATGTACTGTCTTCGCTCGCTTAGAAACCGGGATCGTGGGTTCGAATCCCATTCAGGGCATGGATGTTTAGTTTGTGTGTGTGCGTTTTTCTGTGTTTGTGTACAGGTAGAGGCCTTGCGACGAGCTGATCACCGGCCCAAGGAGTCCTACCGAATGTGTAAGATCTATAAAAACCGAAGTGAACGGAGAAGTTCATGGAGGTAGGCCTAGGCCCACTGGGGCTGTAGTGCCAAGGGGGGGGGGAGAATCTACCTGTAACAGATGAGTATCAAAATATCATCGCAGAGAATGGCTATATCACAGAGTGCACCTGTCCAATGTAGCCCATTCTGAGAACAAATTGTCATCAACCGCGAACCCGCCGCGGCGGTAACGCGTTGAACTCGTGATTATGAAGTACCTGCACTCGAATTTCGGCGGAAACACTAGCTACGCTGACGGGCTTTTCTGGTTTACTTCAATTCTTCCAAGAAGATTTGTGTAGCGGTAATGTCGAAGCCTTGTGTTCAGGAGGTACAGGGTCAAAATTAGGCCGAGCTATCAGTTCACCTGACCAAGGTTTGTCTCAATCTAAACAGGAACATTCCAGGAGTTATTTTGAAATAGTTCACTATCTCCTGATTCAAAACCACTATCTACTCATAACTTACGTCGCCTTTGCTTTGTAATCTATGCAGATGAAAGTTTGTATTTAAATACCCGGACTCTTTCCTCGGCGGTAAAACGTCCAGGGCATAAACTGACCACTCATCTTCAACCAGTGCCGAGGTCAAGAATATGTGGATCTACACATCCATTCCCCAATACGCCTTCATGTTGTAGTGCTTAAGTAATCATAGGAATAACTTTACCTTTTTTTACCTTGTCTTATGAGAATTATGTCTTAAATTTTAGGTTCTCACAGCTGTAAGTATGGAGAAATCTATCTTCTATGTTGTAACGTCGTGTAGTCTGGTAAAATTTAAATCACGTTTCGGAGGACCCAGCATGAAACAGGCAGGAAGCAGAGCTGTGTTTGCTTCATGCTTCATATTGGCTACTTGTTTGGCTTACTTGTCGACAATGAAGATGGAAGCGACGTTTCCCCGAAACGTCCGTTAAATTTCAACGGACTACACTAAGTTATATCCCAGGAGATATAACTATTCATGCCTTGAAACACATCCCCTCCGTTTAAGTTTATAGTAATTAATTATCATCTCAACCTCCCATCTAAATAACGTCTGCCTAGGATTTACGATTTTCAAGCGGTGATTACGATGATATAATCCCATGTAGCCTGTTTAAAGTCAATCGACGTTTCGGATGATTGTGTCGCAGACTGCAAGGTTTGATTTGCTTGCTGCCTGCTTCACGTTCGTTTGATACAAGAGAGAGACTGAGTAGAATCGAACACTTTTATAAACTTCCTTCCTCTGGAAAATTCTGCCTATATTGCGGTGAACGCAGCCAGACGAGGGTTGGAATACAAGAAAGACTCACTCACTCTCACCTGCAGTACTCTATAAAAAATCCAGAAATTCAGCATTGATGTAAATGGTGCTAACCATTGGACTAGACCCAAAACCACTTTGGTCCCTAATATCCTCGCAACCGATGTTAAGTCTACCTATTTTCGTAGGCTTGTTTCGGTGCACGTGTTTTTCCCCCCACAATAACATCCACAATTTGTCTATTCTCATATTCCTGTTACATGTACCAACCAGCTCGACAACAGTGTTATAGTATTGCGTGAATAAGTGTAAACCACTAAGATCGTCGTTATGCAATTCGGACGCTACGTGTGCTTCTAAATCTCGAATATTTTCCTTTGCATGTTGATTTCAAAATATTGGAATTCCAGTTTTACAACTCGAAATAATTTTCAGACGTTCAAAAACTGATTTTAAATTAGAGTTCAGTACATTATAAGGTCAGTTAAATTTATTAATTAAATTCGTTTAGTGGGGGGTGGAGTCCAACTGGGTCCACTCGGCACGGCGGCCACTGATTAGCCTATTGTAGCCTACCCCGGGTGATTATGATGATGGAGAATTTGGTGGAATAAAGATTGGCAGGGGAAACTGAAGTACTCGGAGAAAACCCGCCCCAGCGCCATGTTGTCCACCACAAATCCCACTTGACCAGACCCGGGTGGCCGCGTTGGGAAGCCAGCGACTAACCGCTTGAGCTATGGCGCGGCCCGTAAGGTCAGTTTGTTATAGCTGATGAGAACTTCACAACGATAAGAATTCCGGCGGATAAAGTTACTCAGCATGGTCACGGTAACATAAAAGGAAACTAATATTTTAACCCTTGAAAGCCCAGTGGCTCTATTTGTACCACCTCATTTAATGCATAACAATTTTCCGTTCTGCCTACAGAGTGTATTAATTTGTAGTATCTGAGGTTCTCACAGCTGTGGTTTTGATATAACGCCGTGTAGACCGTTCAAAGTCACCTGAAGTTTCGGATGAATATGCAAATTCCATCTTCAGGGTCGAATAAGACGAGTAATATACCAGCGTGAAAGCAGGTGGCATGCCGAGTGTTCACCTGCTTTCACACTGGACTCTTGCTCCGTTTATTCGACCCTGAAGATGGAGACGATAAGTTGCTCCGAACCGTCGGTTGACTTTTAGCAGACTACACGGCGTTATATACCAGACGACTGAACTCTGTATTTATTTGTTTCGTACGGTTCTCACAATAAACAGCATTAACCTGTTTATCTTTGTAGCGGAGATGTAATGTACGTATATTTCATGCGAGGTACGATGTAATATTTGGAAGAAAGTAAGTCCTTAGTTTCGCATATCCTTCTTCTATGTTCACTTTCATGTTTTATGCCAGTTCTGCACTAATGTAGCCATCCAAATCTTAAATAAATTTTCACTCTATTTCAGCATTTCCAGCTTCAGTGTAGATATTCATGCCGGTCATACGCAGTACAGCCCCCGCTAACTTTTCTTCTGCGTTCATAACAAAGTCCGTATCTTAACACTTTACTTTTTTCACTTCCTAAAGCTTTACACTTTATCAAAATGTAACTCTACCGGAAGGAGGGGCTGACACTGCCTGGGAACCTTCAAACCCGGAACACTTTCCTGTCACTCTTCTCAACTGCCTAGCTCTTCTCTCTTCCCTCAATCTTAAATCTTTCAAGGAAATTAATTCTGATATACCGGTAGGAAAACCTGACACAGTACATTTACACCACATCACAGCTTTGTGTACTGAATTTTGACCCAAACAGAGCATTGATTTTATTTTATATTTTCCCTAGCGATCTTAAAACATTTGATAACTGTAATGTAAGAATATGATGTGGAATTAGTGCATATAAGTTTCTTTCTCACTCCCTCTACAGCCCCTTGGGCCCTGGCCTCTGATTTTTTAGTTTGATGATCATTTTACAGATGGTAGGGCTCCTTGAAAGAGTGATGAACTCGTCGCAAGGTCTCTACATAACCAAAGGACAACACAAACACAGAATAAACTCATACACATACAAAATATTCATGCCTTTTGTGGAGATCGAACCCATGATCCCGATCTCCGAGCGAGCGAAGACATTACATGCCTTAGACCGCTCGGCTACTATGACCGGCGCATATAAGATTACTTTAAATAAAGTACACTTGATCGTCGACTTACGACATATGCGACTTCCGACCGGCCGCACTTACAACCACAAAAAGATGAAAATTAAAAGATGATTAAAATGTAAAAGTTTTTAAAAATAAATTATAAAGATGATAAAGAAATTAGAAAGGTTAAAAAGTACTGTTAATAAATATATGGCCGATATACGACCAGCTCCACTTACGACCTGTCAGTCAGAACGGAAGTCGGTCGTAAGTCGACAACCAAGTGTAATTATTTCAAATTGCATAATGAGTGATATGCATATTCTTACGTCTTGCATGAAGAAGAGAGGATAATAAAAGCAGGTTACCCGTAAATGTTACCGAAAACGTGAACATTTGTTGAGCTTTATAACATAACATAACAGATATTTCATTTCGAACAGGTCCTTACTTAAAGAAACATTGCACTGAACACACTCAAGACTTTCACGTATGATAATTATGATTCAGGTCACGACTGTGTACGTTCTTGCTACGTATAGGCACGACAATATTATTAAGCAGCACAATTTTATTTTCTTTCTTTGAGTCTGTTTCATTGTCGACCCATTCTATTTTTCTCGGTAGTCCGTCCAAGTATCGAATACCTTTTCTTTCTTCGATGTTGGAGCTTATTTATTTCAATTTTTAAAAGGCATGCCCCTTCTAGGAAAAATTAAAGGAAATGTGGTATACAATAAAATTATATGCATATTGAAGCAGGCGACTTCCGGTTGTTACTCTTATTCAACGTTTCAGTTTATCTGAAAAATTGTGATAAGTTTCTGTTCTGGACTGGTGCAGTTTCTGAGCAAACGTACAGTAGGTTTGTTCTCAATTCAATTTTCGTTCTATACTGTAACGGACTTGATCAACGCGTTGCCAGGCAACAGCTCTGTAAACACGGCCCAACACGCAACAACAGAGGGAGCTGTATTTTCTGTAGATCCGACAGATGCGCCTAAAGATTGGTTGGATGGCGATCACGTGATATTTACTTACTTATGTCCATGTCCGTTCGCGGTTATATAAGTAAGTAATAGAATTCGTTCAAGGCAGTTACGAGTTATGAGTGAGTAACAGCGGCAGAAGAACGCAAACAAGAGGATAGCGGTAAGGTGGGGTAGAGCAGTTACACGAGTTACGAGTCCGTCGTAAGCTGAAGGAGTGAGTCCAGAAGAATTTTATTTCCGAGGGGTCAGAATGATTGAAAACGAAATAGCAAAAAGACTTCATAGTGATTTGAAGTGCTAGTTTCTGTGTTGACATCCGTTGCTAGGAGACGACTAGTGAAGACGAATAATCCCAGTGCATGTTCAACGGTGAACTGGAAAGTGTGTAAATCAGCTATAGCGCTGTATTTAAGTGTGATTAAGAGAACTTGTAACCAAGGTGCTAATAAATCCAATCATCCGAACTAGAACCCATTATTTTCGTCAAGCGTACCATCCTACACGTGACAATATAGTTGTATTTTAATACAATACTAAGAAGCATATTATTATTATTATTATTATTATTACTGTTGTTGGGTGATGTTGAGCTAGCATGAAAAATACAAGGATTGAATCAAATTGAACTTTTATTAGGAGCCAGGCTATTTCAGTCGGTATGGCTACGGGATAGGGGCTGAGTGACCGGAGAATCGAAGTTGAATTTCTGGGAGAGGCAACAGATTTTCTCTTCTCCACAGGTCCAGACCGGCTCTGTAGACACCCAGCCTCCTATCGTTGGTTACTGGAGGCTTGCTCCCAGAGAACAGAGTGGCCGACGAGTTTCAACCTGAACAGTAACCTCTATTTAGTGTCGAGGCTAGTGACATGTGGAGATATACACACACTACCCCATATGTCTACATGGCGTGGTGCTTAATTAGTTAAATACAGGGACAATTTTACCTTTAAGTTCTTCTTCTTCTTCTTCTTATTATTATTATTATTAAAAAACGGCAAGTAAAGTAAAGTAAAGCTATCCTTGTAAAAGGCCGTGAAGGCCCATAGGGTTGTGAGACGTTGAGGGTCCCACATTATCTAGACAATCGGCTCATAGATGGCGGGTAAGGTTGTCAGCCCAAAACGGTGTGAATTGTTATTACTACTGTTAATGGAACCAACTTACTTTTAAGTTTAGATAATATTAATGAGGTGAGTGGTCAGCTTCATGCTCTGGTCGCTTTATCGCCGGGGAAGGAAACCCCGATACCCACTGGATAGGAGGTTGGAAATACAATTAATATTCGTGCAGTTTTATGTGTGTCTTTGTCCAGTAGTTCCCAGTTTTGTTCTAAAGGAGCTATTTCCACTAAGTCGCTAATTTTTTAATTTAAAATTTCCTTTTGATAGTTTGTTAAAAGTCCTGGCATTTCATTGCGGAGTCTCGGGTTCAATCCTGGGTAACATTTGTCGCACCAGAGCAAATTTCTTTTCAAATGTCTTCGATTTTACCAGTTCATCATTATTCCATTGTTGCTCAATACTTGCCTATCTGTGCGATAGCCCGTTATCACACTCTCGGTCTGCACGTGGGAGACTTCATCCCAGGCACTCGGTTGAAATTTAGTTACGTTTCGTAAACTTGGGTTTCATCGATACTGAACTTGTTTCGGATAGCTCATGCTCATGCTGTGATCAGCTTGCTCTGATGAATATACTTCTCTGTTTGTAGTCTCACATGCATTTATCTCTGGACCCACAGCAGAATGTTTATTTGGGACCATTCGCAGACAACTGAAAGTTTCCTTCTTTGTTTGAAACACGCTGCTGGGCTATTTATCGTAAGAACCAACATAAGGACCCGACCGTCTGAAGTAAAGTCGGGTGCAGAAGATTCCAGGAACTACAGCGAGAAAGTATAACTTTTCCACTCAGTTACCGAAATTATGGTGCGTAACAAAATTAAGTAATGAATTTCTTATTTACTTACATTTTCCGGCAGCCGGGACAGCTCAGTCGGTATAGCGACTGGCTACGGGCAGGACGACCGAGGGGTCGAAGTCCGAGTCAAGAATTTTCTCGTCTCCCCGTCGTCCAGACCGGCCCTGGGGCCCACACAGCCTCCTGTCCAATGGGCACCGGGGGCTTTTCCCCGGGGGTAAAGCGGTAGGGACGTGAAGCTGACCACTCACTTGCAGCTAGTGCCGATGTCAAGAAAACGTGGATATATATCCACTCCCCCCTTACGCCTTCACAGCATTGTACTTAATTACACAGGGACAACTTTACCTTACATTTACTGTTTTATTTTCTCCTCGATTTAAATTTTAGTTTCCGGCCCCTAAGCTACATTGATATTTTTATGAATATAAGTTCATATAAAGAACAAATCACATTTTAGGCAGATTTTTTGTGTATCGTATGGAAACATTTCAATTAGAAGCTGTAGAAACTGAGATATATGCAGGATGCGCCAAAATTTTCAGTACTGAAATGAAAAGACGTCCTGTTGATACCACTGTCTATTCATGTGAAGGCCCCTTGCACGACAGAACCTTCTCAAATCCTGAAGAAACGGTCCGATGATCATGTCCCTGTAACGTTCTTGGGTGACGGTAAGAGCATTGCCTTCCTCATCCTCAATGAAATAGGGGCCTAATATACCGTGTGCTGAGACGGCACACCATATGGTCACACGTGTACTGTGTAGCGGTTTCTGGACGGTAACTTCTGGCCACTTCCGTATGAGCGGAAATAATACTCAACCATGAATACTTTTTCCTCCGTCGAGAGACCCATTTCCAACAACTGCAAAACAGAACTTCCTTTTCACTATCGGGAACACGTGCGGCTGGAGCTATGCCCCGTCGACAAACGCACATGCGCGAGTTTCAGTACTGCATTTTGGCGCATATTGTACTTCCATCCCTGTACCCATTTCCTACGGAATGAATTGTATTTTTCAAACGTGACAAAGTTCGATATAATATTATTGTAAAATAGGCTATCATAAATCCAAAAGGGCCAAAAATTAAATTAGTCAAACAGATGTCTCTTAAGTCGAAATTCCACCGAAATATGTTCAGTAGTTCTGAAGCTTCTACACTCGAGATCATGAAGATGTAATATCCTAATATTAAGAGTTAATATTATCTGACAAAGAGTTGAGCCAACCTGTACTAAAGGTGGACGAATAGGACGTTTTAAGAGCGGAACGGAGAAAGCAGGTAGGCCCCCTGCGGTCCATATTGTATGCGGATTTTATAACAGAGAAGCCTTGCTTTCACACCTGAGTGAGATGATTTAAATTCAAGATTGCTTTTCTTAGAGGAACTGTCTTTCCTTCTCTGTTAGAGAATGCAGGTAGTTACACCGTACGCCCATTTAACATACGCAAAAAAAGAATAAAAATATAAACAAAAATTCATACATTAAAAAATTAAATAAAAAAATAAGAAAACTTGACTGCCATCATGCGAGGAGGATGAACAATCATCGGAATATCCAAGATGGAGGGTGAGCGTGTTCAGGTTTGCTGTCTTTTCTATTCTTTCATTCTTTTGTTTGTACCTCAGACTCCATATTTCTATGCAATTAAAAACCAAATTATTGTACATTTTATTTGTGTATATACTCTTTATTAAGTTAAAAGTTAAAGTTGTCCCTGTGCTTAACTAATTAAACACTAGGTCATGAAGGCGTATGAGGGAGTGGATGTATAGAGCCGTATTTTCTTGACTTCGACACTAGTTGGAGGTGAGTGGTCAGCTTCACGCCCCGGCGGCTTTACTGCCGGGTAAAGAGTCCCCGGTACTCATTGGATAGAAGGTTGGGTGAGTCCCAGAGGCGGTCTGGACGATGTGAAGAACAGAAAATTCTTGACCCTACCAGGACTCGAACTACGATCTCTGGGTCGTCCAGACCGTAGCCAGTCACTATACCGACTGCGATATCCCGGCTCCATATACTTTTTATTATTTATTATATACATATATATTACAGGATATTTACAGAAACATGTGCGTATTCTACGGATGCAAGCTCGTTAAATTTCTTAAAACTACGAATATTTCCTTTTTCCCTAAAGTTCTGGTATTTTTGTACATCGAAATGTTCATATTATGTGGAATAATTCGGCCCAGGTTCTTCAGCCATTGCATTTACCCTAACGTATCGAGTGTGTCAAGGAAATGTAACGTTGTGATCTTGATAATTCGATTTGTAAAATTACAGAATTTCCTAGTGCAACACCAATAGCATTATCAATGTCAAGTGAAATCTCGTTCCTTATTTGCCTTATATTAAGTTCAGTGCCCGTTTTTTTTGCATTCAATTACCCACACCGAGTATTGATGAAGGACGCTTGTTGAATATTATCTTGTCGCTCATAAGATATAAATTTTGTATCAACATTATTATCGTTACGTTGGGCGCACATGTACAGAACAATCTCAGGTGCGCGGCCTCTAGTCTCTTAAATGTTGTTCTGGGTCCGTTGGGACGAAGAAGCCGGTCAGTCGACAGAAGTCGATTTTCTACATTTCGTCAATGTAAAACTTCAAACCACGAAACCAATTCTGATACTAAGCATGCCTTATGAGTGTGAACCTTTTCCTCATCATAAGTTCGTTATCTTAGAAAGTGTTAACAAATTCATTCTGACAAATGTTTCATTACATCGCGACCGCCTCTGTGGTGTAGTGGTCAGCGTTCCTGGCTACAGATCCCGAGGTCCGGGTTCGATTCCCGTCGCTACCAGATTTTCTGAGAAGTAGTGGGTCTGGAACGGGGTCCACTTAATCGAAATTAGCGGCCGTGGGGATTCGTTGCGCTGACCACGCGACACCCTCTGTCCGCCAAATTTGGCACTAACTTCGACGACAAGCGGCGGTTGTTCGATCGGTACAGTTCGCTTGGGGAAAAACCCGCTGAGTGTGTTTAGTTTGTTTTTTATTACAAGGCAGTCTATTAATAAAGTATGTTATGTTCAACACAGTCTTTTCATCTGTTGTTTCCAACACACGAAAACATCTACAACCAGAATGCAAATTCGTATAAAAATTATGTTCCAAAGTTTCGCACATTTTCTATAAACTCTCCTCAGAACACCACTGAACAAAGGGGGAGCAATTTTTCGACATGAAAGTAAAAACCGAACAGTTTGTTTTCCTTTGTTATTGGTATTATGAAGTTTGTTCTATGTTTTTTGGTCAGTGGTAAGATCTGATGCTGCTTAAGCGTTTAAATTGGTAATAATGATCACTTGCATTCATTTCACTTCCGTACATTCCAGTAAAATGTTTACAATGCATTCCGTCCCATGGAAAATAATCACAAACCGAAAATACTGAAAATTCAGCTTTCTAACGTAGATTCACTTTCGCCAGAATAATAATTTTTGCAATTCGTATTAAAATGCGTTTACAAAAATTATTACTTTAACGTAAAAAGGAGCAGGGTTAGTCAGTCGGTATAGCGACTGGTTACGGGCTGGAGAGCCCCGGTAGGGTCAACAATTTTCTTTTCTCCACGTCGTGCAGACCGGCTCTGGGACCCACCCAGCCTCCTATCCAAAGTGTACGGGGGGCACTTTCACCAGAGGTAAAGCGGCCGGGGTGTGAAGCTGACCACTCACCTCAAACTAGTGCTAAAATCAAGAAAATGTGGACCTATACATCCACTCCCCCATACGCCTTCATGGTGTACTGTTTAATTAGTTAAGCATAGGAACAACTTTTTTACTTTTTATTACATTAATGTGAACACATGATTTGATGAACTATTAATGTAGAAAGAAATATAAACAGGATTTCTTTGTGGTCTCTATGACCTGTGAATATCTAAGAATATAAACCAATGACCCACGATTACTTCTTCCAATATTTCCTTCATAATACGTGATGGCTGTTAAAAAGAAAATAAAAAACAGTAAATTTTCTTAGAACGTTTAACTCTGGGCACTAAAACGCGTGACAATCTTCGTGAGGTGTTCATGACAAGCAGACCGTCTACAATTTGTTACTCACATCTGTAAAATCTTCAAGAATGTTTTTAACGCTCCATAACGTTGTAAAGAATTTGTATCTTCATACTCAGGAGATGCAGGTATTCAGACACGAAGAATGCGGCCCGATTGTGATGACCAACAAGGCAGCATTCCACCTGTCAGGGTGCGTTCACTGCTGTATGACGGTCGTGTAACCCAATACAGTTCTCAGCCTTAAGCTCGCACACTGGCATTCGCTGACAGAGAGAGAACAGCACTTTCAACTGACGTCATCAATTCTGACGACATGAAACGTCACAGGATAAAAGTCAAAATAATTAACTTTTATTGTGTGATAAATGCATTTGTTTGGAAGACTTGTTAACAGTCCGAGCCTCTTACTTTGAAATTTGAAACAAATATTATGTTGGTAAGCAAGAATGTTTTCAGAATATAACTCGTAGTATCTAATTGTAACCCAGTGGGTTGCTAAAAAACTTCGTGTTTCGTTCGCTCCTGTATCAGCAATCGCCAGAAGTTCAATACTTACCGATGTATACAGAATGTACACATGAAGTTTATACCAGTTTACTGAAACATTGCTCGTGAAATGAGATGCAAGAGGAAGAAAACTGAACACACACAACTAAAGTGAAAGACACACTAAAAAGGAACACTGAAACGACCGTTAAAAGATAGGATGAAAGTATCCGACGAAGCAAATTAACAGCAGCAGCAGCAGCAGCAACGACGACAACAACGACAACAACAACAACGACAACGACAACAACAACAACAATAATAACGCTGTGCCTGAAGGTACTAAGGACAAAGTGTACAGTGCAGTGGTCTCCCCAAATAATAAGTGTTGCCTGATGATGGCCCATGTGCGAAACATGTAGCAAGAACAACGAATGTACATAGTAATGATATTTTTAAATATTTAACAAACGTTTTTAGTGAATTATATATATATGTTAGTGTTATAAAAAAGGACTGACTTTGTTGCATTACAGAAGGAATTTTACCATTTAAGACAAAACGCATTTGATTTGGTACTGTGATTAAGTTTATAATAGCTGCCACCTGAGATTCCAGATCTTTCCACCAGAATCGCTACGCTCACAGTTGTAGAAATGGCGTTTTCAATTAGAAATAGCTAAATACGTCTAGGTCTGCGGTTAGAGCGCAAAGGAGATTTCGAGCGATGTTTTGAAGAAATCCACCAACAAAATACCACTTTACAGCTCGTACAAATTGTTTGATCGGACTGCATGCATTTGTAAATGAACAAGCCCCAGGGAGACGACCAGTCACTGAAGCTCGATTTCATGCACGACGGCTGAGCGACTTTCGTTCGCAGTCCACGCAAATCAACCTGGCACTCTGCCTGACAGTTAAACATTCCACGCACAACACTGCACAATATTGCACAATATTCTGGAGAAACATGGGACATGTAAAAGCTACAGGTACCAACGCTTACAACATGGAACTGCCAAAGAGAAGGAAGTTCGCTGAATATTTTGCAATATTTTCTCTTGGTACTTCAAGATGACGAAATATTTGCATTCAAAATTTTCTTCAGTCATGAAGCTTCATTCCTCTTATCAAGTGATATTAATCTGCATAACATGAGAATCTTGGAACGCAACAATATTTTTAAGTAATCAGCGTATGACAGACATTCCAAAATTGATGTATTTTCTGCTTTGTTCAAACAAAACTATTCGGACCTTTCTTCTTTGCCGCAAGTACTGTGAATGGCACAGCGTACCTAGACTTGTTGGAGGAATCCCTCAGGCCTATTTTGGAAGCAGAGAGTCTTGATGCCATGCTGTTGCAACAAGGTGGAGAGACTTCACATTTCCACAAGGAGATGACTTATTAGAAACTTATCCTGAAAGTAAAGATACAAAGTCCAGAAAATATTTGTAAAGCATTTTTTTTTCGGGGGGGGGGGNAATCATTCCAGCCGCACTATGGCCCTGGGGTCGACTCAGCCTCTAACAGGAGTATTTTTTCATTCTTAGTGGGGTGGGACTACTTCTGGCCTCTTGTACCAGCTCCAGATGATAGGCGATGGTGATTGTGGAGCAACTGGTGGAATGAAGATTGGCAGGGGAAACCGAAATACTCGGAGAAAACCTGCCCCAGCGCCACACTGTCCACCACAAATCCCACTTGACCAGACCCGGGCTCGAACCCGGGCCGCCGCGGAGGAAAGCCAGCGACTAACCGCTCGAGTTATGGTGCGGCCTCTCTAACAGAAGTAAATACCAGGAATATTCTTGGAATGTTCTTGGGGAGTAAAGCGCGGCCGGCGCATAAGGCTGACAACCTTACCGCCATCTATGAGCCGATTGTCTAGAAAATGTGGGAACCTCAACATCTCACAACCATATTGGCCTCCACGGCCTGCTACAGGGATAGCTTTACTTTCACTTCTACCTAGAAATCTCCCGACTGCTCTCTTAGATATGGAGAACAGTTCTTGACACTTTTGGACACTGTTGATGAAGTTAATCGATTGCTAAATGTCTGTCAGCACGAAAGTTTTCATCAATTTTTTGGACGATTTCGTCAGTGACAACGGATGGCCTTCCACTCTTTATTTCATCATGTACATCACTTCTCCCCGTTTCAAATTCACGTCACTATTTTACCACGTTTTGCCTGTTCATAACATTTTCGCCGGAAACAGAAACAAGTTGGCGATTAATTTCAGCAGCAGTTTCTCCTTTCACATGAATAATTCGATTTTCTGGGCGAACCTCACATTTGGTGGGATTTGAATCAACACGGCCATTTTAAACACACACTGAGAGCACGTTGCCGTGACTGTGACCGGTGAATTCAGCCCTGCAGCACTGCCACTTCTGAAGAAAAAATCCCTTGCATTTTTACTGGACTTGTATCTTTACTTTCCGGATCTCCAGAGAAATGGATTGTCAGGGACGGGCCTATCACTTGGCCACCTCATTCGCCTTACTGTATGTCCTTGGTTTTTCTTTCTGTGGTTCATTAAGGATACTGCACACGCGCTGTGAGGGTAAGGGCTGCAATAGATAGAGAAGTCTCGACTTAATTAATGTTGAAGAAAGCAGTCTTCTGGGATTTGGCACCGTGTATATGTGGTGTTAACCGACGTTTCGGAGGAACGTATCGCCCCCATCTTCAGGGTTGAAGAAGTATAAGTAAATCTGCAAGCGACAACACCGTG
>NW_019741981.1:4314694-4341545 GCF_002891405.2 Cryptotermes secundus
AGTTCACGAGTAACGTTGGGTTGTAATGGATTTTTATGTATTATTTGTACAAAGTAGGAGCCGGGACAGCTCAACAGGTTCTGCGGCTACAACTCGGGGTTGACAATCGAAGAATCTGTTTTCGATTTCCTGCAGGGGCAAAGGATTTCTTTTATCTTCTCCACAACGTCCAGACAAGGTCTGCGGCACACCCAGCCTCCTACACAACGGACACCCAAGGATACAGCAGAAGTGGAGTGAAGCTGACCACTCACATGTATCTACTGCCGAGGTGAACAATACATGAAACTACAGCTCCACCACCCCATAAGCGTTCATGTTGAAACTGCGTAATGACACACGGGGTCACAGTTTACTCTTATCTTTTATTTGTATAAAGAGCATGACAATCACAAGATTCGGAGAACGTGTCCGCATATTTCGTACTTCAAACTCTCTATCCCAATTTCACTGTCGCCCGCAACTCTACAGAATATTTCTTCGTGAGTAACAAAGTGACGCTTTCAGTTTCGAGATTAAACAGCGTCGGATGGTAGGATGATGAATGAATGACGAATTGGAAAAGATCTGGAAATAGATGGTGGTAGCCTAATCGAGGTAATTATCTCAGAATTTGTGTGGGAGGGCTTATGAAAATCACGAAAACCTCAACAAGTGTACCGACCGAGATTTGAACCGAACACCTCCGTACATAATCCTCCAATTTGTTCGATAGGGTAGTTTCCACGAACCCGCGCAGAACTAATATTTTATTGGGAATGTCTCGTCGTACAAAGAATTCATACGTAACATGAAATATAAGCCTCGTTAGCACTTTATGTGAGATTCAGGGAAGTGTTGCTGACTGGTATAAATGAGTAAGCTTCAAGACTTTTCTCGGACTAATGACGACGTAACCAGTACGTCACTTCCTCCTCCTGCCGAGATCTTCGTGCCGTCACGCGGTCGTCGGCCGACAAGTCCCCTAAAAACGATCAGGCTGTCTGCGATTCTGAAGTTTGAGGTGATGCTGTTTCTCGTCCCTAGGACGTCATCGAGTAACTAAATAAACCACTCAAATGCTAACTCTTAACTAAATAAAGAACTAAATCACACATAGACTAACTAACTAACTAACTAACTAACCGGTATAATCCTGTTCACAACATCACATCTTGATTTCAAATCATANCGCTCGGAAACTGGGATCGTGGGTTCGAATCCCACACAAGGCCTAGATGTTTGGTATGTATATGTGTTTATTCTGTGTTTAGGTAGAGGCCTTGCGACGAGCCGATCACTCGTCCAAGAAGTTCTGCCGTCTGTAAAATGATCAAAATGAAAAAGAAAAAAGAAAAAACAACCTCGGACACCGTAAGGTATAAGAGGCACGGATGAAGTAAAGCAAGTACGAGGTAAAAGTAAAAGGTATAAACATTTCGGTAATGTAAGCCCACTTCACGCCGGTCACGGTAGCCGAGCGGTCTAAGGCATGTACTGTCTTCGCTCGCTTGGAAACCGGGATCGTGGGTTCAAATCCCTCTCAGGGCATGGATGTTTAGTTTGTGTGTGTGCGTTTTTCTGTGTTTGTGTACAGGTAGAGGCCTTGCGCCGAGCTGATCACCCGCCCAAGGAGTCCTACCGAATGTGTAAGATCTAGAAAAACCGAAGTGAACGGAGAAGTTCATGGAGGTAGGCCTAGACCCACTGGGCCTGTTTCGTGTCCACATATTCAAAACGCCATTTAAGAAATATCCACCACAAATTGCAGACTAAGCGAGTCTGGAGGGTATTGCCAAGTGTTCTCAGAAATTCCCCCTCCGACCCAAGGATACACACGCAGCATCCCCGGGGAAGAAGCCCTCTGTATGCAGACCACTGGTTAGAAAACTGGGTGGTCCGTTATGGACATAGTGCCAAGGAGAAAGCCCTCTCTTGTCCCGGTTTGTTTAGCCGACAGCCATTTGTTTAGCTTAGTGAGTGACTTACATTACCTCCTTATAACGTCCTAGTCATTAGTTCAACCCAATATACGCCAAAAAGCGGCATATTTAGACCAAATCCCTTACAGCAGAGTTAGGGCTCTTAATTCCAATTCTGGAAGTGATTGATTCGAATTTCGGCAGGGACACAGACCATCTTGACTGGGGTTTTCAGTGGTTTTCTTCAGTTCCTCCATAAAAATATCGAGATAGTGCCTCTGGGCCACGATCGCTTCCTTCCAGATCCTTCCTAATTCATCATTCGTCGTTGATCCTACCACTTGGCGCAATACAGTCTAGCTACTGAAGTCGTCGTAAAGAAGTCCACCGAAAAAAGATATATTAATTTTCGAAATCAATGACCTTAGCTTCAAATTTAATACTGCCGGTGAAATGTAACTATATAAGGCACATGTCACGCATATGAGTATATACGGGGTTGGGATTGGTATTCGGTTTTATTGGACTCTCATAGATCTGTGACTACAAATAATTACAATCGTTCCATTAATTCACACAATTTACAGTTCACTAGAGAACACGCTTCAGTGTTCTCAGTCTTTACTAGCCGTTGATTGGTAGCGGCTTTCAACGGCGGACGTTCCATTTGTTCTGGGCTCCCCGAACTATCTCCGATCTCCGCTACAGCAACTATCAATTAACTAACTCACTCTTCAACCAACTCACTCCACTCCACTGAGTGACTGCTGTGTATAAATTCTTGGCACGGACCGCAGAGGAGACACCGTTCCTCTGTTGCTGTTTACGGGTCATTGCCTAGCAACGGGTCTACACGTCACAATATTTGTAGCTTTTCAGGAATGGAAATCACAGATCATCTTGTAAATACTGAAACGAAAGGAAAGCGTTAAGTCTACTAACACAAAAGAAGCTAACCGGATGTACAAAACTTATATTAGGAGTATTTTCAGTAGCCGTAGGAACAGTTCACAGATATGGATACGGACAGTTTTAACGTAAGTTAAGTGAGTTTCTCAATTTTAATATTATCTTTACTGCAGGCTAATCGGTTCCATTGAAGGCACTGGTTCATCCTGCGATGCTTCCACGACTTCATAGTTTACACACGTATTATTTAACAGAGTCGAATGGTAGGGTGATTATGAGTGATGAATCAGGAAGGATATCACAGAAGTGGTCACGGTGAGTTTGAAGACGTCTACAACCATTAGTCGCACTTGAGAACTACTAAGCAACTCAGAATAGAGAGTCTAGATAGCCACGCCCAAACCCCAGGTTTCACCAGCAAAAGTCAATAAGGTTAACTAGAAGTAAAAGTAAAGTTGTCCCTTTGCTTAATTAATTAAGCACCACGCCATCAAGGCGTATATGGGAGTGGAGGTATAGCTCTACCATTTTTTATCTCGGCGCTAGATGGAGGTGAGTGGTCAGCTTCAAGTCTCGGCCGCTTTACCCCAGGAGAAAGAGCCCCCGGTACCCATTGGATAGGAAGGTGGGTGGGCTCCAGTGCCTGTATGTACGCTATAGTGAAGAGAATATCTTGCCCCTCTCGGGAATCGAAACCCGGCCGCCCAGTCCATAGCCCGTCGCAATACCTTAACAGAAAGAAAGACACATTTCATAATTATAATTTATTCAAAATCTTACATTATGTCTTCACCAAATGTTATAATGACGATAAAATCAAGGAGCATAAGATGGGCGCTATGTGGGAGAAATGAGAAATACGTACAAAAATTTCGTTAGAAAATTCAAAGTGAAGATTTTATTTGGAAGACCTAGGCGAAGATGGCAGGAACCTTGAAAGGACAGCGTGTGAAATATAAGCTTAATAAGGACACTGATTCATTGGGTTAATAGATTTAGTTACTTTCTCATTACTGCAAATCGGATAATCGCTAATATTTTCATATGGAGTTACAGTCAACAGAACTGCAGTGTTTTACTTAAAAAAAAACACACACACACAAACTCCGTGGCCTGTAGTCCGCAAGCGAACTGTACCGACCGTGCCACTGCCGCTTGTCGGCGAAGTTAGTGCCAAATTATGCGGATAGAGGGTGTCACCTGGTCAGCGCAACGAATCCCCACGACTGTTAATTTCGGTTTTATAGACCGGAGCCGATATTTCCTTGAAATAACTCGTCAATTATCCTTACGAGGCTGAGTGGACCTTGTTCCAGACCCACTACTTCTCAGATAGCGCCGGGAATCAAACCCGGGACCTCTGGATCTGTAGCCAAGAACTCTGACCACTAGACCAGAGGCGATCCCAGTGTTTTACTTTCATTCATGTTAATTCAGATTGGCCAAGTGACTCATGCAGGGTCCTATATACGATATGTAGGAAGAGATGGAAAAACAAATGTAGGTTAGGGACGTAATTAATCATCTAATTTTCACAGCAGGTAGGTCAGTATTCCTAAGCGAGATATAGGCCTATTGTCCAAAACACAGAGAGGAATAAATCAGACAATAACTTCATCTCTACCCGTCCGTCGAGAGGAAGGTGTCAGCTTATTGCATTCACATTACACCTTTCGGTTGGACTGCAGTTCGGAATCTGAGACGCTGCTCTGTTCGATTTGAACAGACGTTCGTCTGGACAGGAAGTGGCGCATTCTTGCGGCCTCTCTTAGTCACGACTTCTCAATGCATTCTGCAAGCACCGCATATCTGAGCATTGTTTTCATGTTCTCAGGACCGGATCGATGCAACGCACTCTGTGAGGTTCTGAGAAGTTACTGCTTTCCGGCTACATAACTTCCTAATACAGGAAATTCCACATAACTCGTGCCTATAGACCAAGGGTTGTTAATTATTTTTTCTTGGGGGGGGGCTGCCGAGGTCGCTACGAATTTGCCACGACCCTCGACGATATGCACTTGTCTGTGGCATGAATCTCTCTCGGTCAGCTGCGTATGGAATATTGCGCTGCGTGGATCTGGTTATATTTATTGTTAGAAGCACCGAAGCGCGTAGCACAATATTAAGACCTACTAGCATGTCCTTGTTCTTAGCAAGACATGTATAAGGTTTCCTTCACACGCCGAACAATGGCCGAAACTAAATATAAGCTGGACAGTGCGCTGTAGCACCGGATATGATGGTGTCTGTTGGTATTTATAGATGGTAGCTTTTGCTTCTTTACTTCAGGTCTACAAATGTGTTCATTGATTTAGTGGTAAGCTAATAGGTATTAAAATATCTAGAGTGTTGGGAGCGACACGGGGCTACAACACGTGTGATCCTGCCTGTTGTCATAGGAACGGTAACAGAGTAACGGTGAGGCTAAAACAAAAAGCAAAGCCGGAAGGAATGAGTAAGAAAGATGAAAGGAGAGTAACGAACAAACAAAGAAGACAGAAATAAATAAAAAGAGACATAAAACAAATAAAGAATAGAATAGAAGACGGCAGAATTGACCCATAGACTGGAATGTAAATGAACAGATAAAGAATATAAGGCAAAAATGAAGTAAATTAATTATATTCAAGGCAAATAAAGTCAACAGAGGAATTATGAAGAAAAAAACAAAGAGGGAAGAAAGGAAAGAGATGATGTAAGATTAAAGAAAATTGCAGAAGAACAGAAAAAAAAATGAAAAATATAAGAAAGGATTTAAGATTGAAGAACATGAAAGCGTAACAAAATAAAGAGTCAAATAGGAATACCATCCTTAAGAAATAAAATAAATAATAGGGGAAGACCACGATAAAATGGAAGAACAAGTAGCAGAATATTATGGAGGACCAACAGCGAAACCTCAGCGGTAACAAGTATGGCGAATGTAAAGATGGCGTCACGAAGCGCTTGTAATCATGGCGCACCGGAACTCCGTCACAGGCTGTCCTGCCTACAGTTAATACACGTGTTTCGTCAGGGGATGAAATCACTGTTAGACACAGGAAGGAACAGCGTACTTGCCAGTTTACCGATGGTCAGGCTCCTCTCACCTGGTGACATACGTGCGTCACCGGGCCCCCTTGGGCGATAGGCAACCCAACAAAACGCAGATTCGCGGAATCACGGGCGGTACAATATAGCCGTCATCCTGTTTCCTGCATGTGGCCAGTGTTTGTGCTACAGCGGCTTATGGGCTCGCTTGTATTTCCCAACAGATTGGCTACGAGTATTATGCATACTGCATGTCGTTCACGTTCATTTATTGCAGATAAAATGTAATACTGACAAAAAAAACTGTATTACTCTACAGGGATATTGCAAAACACTAGAAATATTTTTCCTTAGATTTCTTGAAACTTTATCATACTTTAAAACGTCATGCATAGAAAGGCAGACTTCGATAAGATCTATATTTCACTTCATGCAGGACATGTCATACCATTTTTTTACGATGAAATGTCAAATGAAATGGCAAACTAATAAAAGTTTTCACAAGCTTAATATGTAGAAGGGGGTATATTAGACCGATTTGAACTGAACTTGAATGCATTCTACAGCTTTAGGTGTAGTCTCAATACTAGATGACATGAAAGCTCGTTAGGTAGCTATGGAGATTAAACAAGCACGTGAAAGGAGAGACACGACTTTCAGTCTTTTCTCATGCTGGTTTACAAAGGTCACTTCAGCAGGCCTCCCCATAAATAAAGAAATAAATACACTCAGGCCTACATATCTGTGTATGTGTCTCTGTGCGTGTTCACGTGGTTGTGTGATGTTTTATATTACATATGACACGCCAGAAACTTTATTTATATGTCCACCTAAGCTTCTAGGAAGTGAACCACTTGTGTTTCTTCAGTTCCGCAGGACTTGAAAGCAACTGACAACCGTCACCTCAGTGCCTATGCGTCAGATTCAAATCGAAAAAAAAACAGTGCTGCCAACGACATGACTCACGCTTGCTTGGAGCCCTGTGTATCGATACTGAGTGTAAATATCAGGGTCACAATATGTCACAGCTGTGTAGTGTATCAGATCAACAACAGCATAAAGCTGCAGTAACCTTATGCATCCTAGGCTGAACAGTTAAACGGCCATTTTGTTTTCGTAGACAGGAACTGAAGAATACAATATGGCTGACAGGGACCTCTGTTCCGGACACATGTCCCATACTTTTGCTTCGGATATTTAACAGAGTAGGTACTATGAGTAGAAACAACAACAACAACAACATCAAAGTGAAAACACTGAACAGAATTAACTAAATGAAACCTAATAATCGATAAGCTAGTCAAGTAATTCTCCGCCTTTACGTAACCCGAAATTTCATTATCGTTTCACACAAGAGCCCGTCAACAGGACCCTGCCCTAAGCCACACGAATATGGTTCACACCCTCCCAACCTTAATCCATTCCTATTAACTTAATTCTATTAACAATTATGATTTGGACGTTGGTTCACAACATCCGTCTGTTCTCTTCCCTTACGTACTTCCAAATTAAATTTTGTTTCGATTTGTAAAGACCGCCTCTGTGGTCTAGTGGTCAGAGTTCCTGCTTTTTTAATCTTCATGAAATCTACAAGCCCAGCATATCTCATCCTTGATGTCAATCAAATTATGAAACTTAACATAAAATAAAATTTAGACCTATGACACATTAAGCTGCTTTACTGTAGGCCTTATGCACCCAAGGGATAGACAGTGAGTGTTCCAGGTTAATAGAGCCAGGGTAACTCCCCTCTCGTGTACCGACATTAATAAACGACATTAAGATATAATGACAGTCACAATAACAGGAATTAATAATTCTAAAAGCAATATGAGATTAGGTTAAGTACTGTCTTAATCCAGTAAATGACGGGTTTTTTTTTTTTACAGACGTCTAAAACGACTCGGAATATTTCAGTCAGTGAAGTGAATGGCTAGCCGGTCACGGTAGCCGTGCGGTCTAGGGCATGCACTGCCTTTGCTCGCTCGAAAGACGGGACCGTGGGTTCGAATTCCACCCAGGGCATGGATGTTTAGTGTTTGTGTGTGTACGTTTTTCTCTGTCTTGGATATGAGTCGTAATGTATTGTTTACTATGTATGTGCGTTCTACTTGTAGGGGCGTTTTGTCTTGATTCAGCGTGGATTAAACTGGATTCTTGAACTACCAAATTATTAGCCGTCTTGGATTTCCTCAGACACAAAATAAACCCATATCAGAAAGCCACCATTCTGTAAGCGAGATATCTCGTGTGTAGCTATCAAATGGTTAACAAGATTCTCTCTGTCCTTCTACCTACCTGAAGAAGCTGCAACCTGTGCTGAATATCACGAGGCAAATTTATGACTGTGAGTGTACCGGAAGGAGAAGAGCAAACTGAAGTCCGTTCATCCTGTCATCTGTGACCGATAAGTACTGCACCTGTAGAACCCGATATCGAAACCTTACACAACAAAAAAGATTCTGAAAACACGACAACTTGTACTGATATAAAGCGTTTCAGCGCCCAAAGTGGAGTTTCCAGATTTGGATATTCCTTATTAAAATAGAAAACTGACGTAATTTTAAAACAAACATCGGTATGTATTAACAAAATTAAGTAATTTTAACTCATTGGAGCAGGGTCCACCTTGAAAAGTTATTAACATATTAAATCAACAAATTCTAAAGAAAACACGCAGAGCTCGTATATATTTCTCTTGATCACAACGTCATTTACAGATTTAAGCAACAATTACAAGACGAGTAACTTCCCATAGTGTTGTTAGGGCAGAATTTTACGATAAGGTTAAAACAGCCATAATAAAGAAAGCAGAAATATTTGCGGAAATTATAGCTGAAATTTATATTTGAAAGGGGAGGGGGGAATAGGAAGAGTGAAACAGAGAAAGTATTGCCACGCAGTTTACTGTGACTATAGACGAGGTTTGGATTGGTAATCGGATTCATGTCTCACTCATACACACAACTCGTAACTACAAGTAACTATAGCGCTATCGCCAAATCATACACCATACAGTTCACTGCAGCACGTGCAAATTGTTCTCATTCTGCTGTATCTTCACAGGTTGTCGCCTGGTAACGGCTTCCAACTCCGTACCTTCCGTGTTCAAGTCTTTACTGGCCAGCGACTGTCTTACAAATAACCCCTACTCTTTAATTGTAGTCTTAAGACTCTAAACTCTCTCGTAATCGCAGCTGCTCCTCGTTACATAGCCTCGTCACGGACTGCATAGAAAACCTCTCCCAAGAGTTCTTCTATTGTTGCGTCACATAGCTATCGCAGGGATCGCGTAGAGAACACCGCTTCCCAGTTACTCTATTGGTGAGTGTTACAAATCTGTTGCATAGCAACGGGCGTGTTTTCAGACCCACTTCATAGCAACGGCTGTCTCTGTTGGCTCCACAATTCTCGCCTTGAGTAAATATGGTATATTATAATAATATTACAAGTGAAGCTAAGAGAACTAGACTGTGTATTGGATTCAGGTTGTTCAGAATGAAGACAAAATGCGGGATTTTGTCTCATGAGCGTTAAACTTAAAAAGTCCTAATAAATGAGAAATATAGTAGTCTATGACATGAAAGACAGGGCTCGAAAAGGTAACTGGAAATTCTTCTCTACACCCCTGAACCAGACAAGAGAAATTATGCAGTGTGCAATTGCTCAGACGCAGTTCAAATGAGAGGAAGTCATGAGGCTTTGTACATAAAATGGTCATGTTGCGTTACATTACAAACTTGATTTTGTTTTCACAAAGAAAATGTGTCATGAAGTTAGGTGATCTTGGAGGCCAATAAACTTGTCCGCCATATCCATGCCAGAGCAGTGTAAAAATGTCTGTTGAAACGTATTCGTTAAAATACTCATTTGCTAGTGTGGAAATGAACCCCCGTCACCCTGTCCATCGAGTTCAGAATCCTCCCATACTGATTCATGCGGACCGCATGTAGGTGTCTTTGTGAGGCCTCGCTCAGTCCGTTGTCGTTTCTGTGTATGCTCGGTGCATTGCTTGCTCCACATGTTGCATATTTGTAATTGGAGATGCAGCTGCTCTTGGGGAAGAGGAAAAGCAATACAAGTCTCTGGATGACGTCATTACGTATACTGGATTCCGTTCATTTGACTAAATTTCTAACGAACTTATGTGAAATTCTCTCCCAGGCTAACGGAATGCTGTAGAAACACTTAAACTGGTAATAGGCCTACCTGCCACGATGCCAATAGTATTCTACACGTTTAGAAGTTCAAGGTTAGCTTAATATTGTCGCTGATTTCCTGTTGGAGCATTTCTTGCCATTTTCAATAAGTTATTCAGTGTATAACTGAAGTTCTTGTGTGTTTAGTATGTTTACTGAAAATAATTCTATATTTAAGTATCTCCAACAATGTGCTAACAATCCAGATCACCTGCTTTATTGTTAATTGCGAGTTTTTAATTGCATAGTGTATTCATTGGCTTCGTTTGTTTCTCAGAATAAACAGCGCTTATTTCCCTACACATATTTATCGTCTGATATTCATTAAGGCAAGGCGATATTGGAGTATAGGTATGAACTGGATCAGTAAAAATAACTTTGTTAATCTGACGATTTAACCTGTCGAAAAAGAGATGAAAGGATAACTAAAACTCAAATTATCAGTTCAACACTAATTTACGCAAGGAAAAAATACCGTACTGCCTTTAGCTTGTCGTATGAATAGCACGTACATAGCTTAAAATCTTTGCAACTTTAAGCTATATAAATATTGTGACGGATTAATCCATTGCTAGACAACGGCTTGTTAAAACACGTTTTCCGGACAACCAGCTGAAACAGTCTATTGCTGAGCAACGTTCGTTAAATACATGATCGAGGTAATGCAGGCAACAATAGAATTGCCGTTTCTATTAAACAGAGGAATTGCTAGGATACGCTGTTTTAATGACATTTAATAATATGTAAAATGTGAATTGTACATACTGACAACAAACTTAATGATGCTGACTGTGACCCTGGAAAACGACAGACCCGTTCTCTCGCCAGAGAGTGTCCCACATCAACAAACCTGCAAATGTCTGACAGTAATAAAGCTCTGGTCTTGAGCCCCAGATGGGTGCTTTACTCCAAGACAGACTGATTTTGAATACGGTGCTATCAATGTGTTTTCTGTGCGTGGTCCGTGCCGAAGGTTTATAGGGGACAATGAAGGTCGTTTGCAGTCAGTGGTAGAACGAGAACTAGAATGGAGAGAGACCTCGATTTTCAAGATTGATTGTAATTGTAAAGAAGTGCCAATAAATCCAAGCATGAAGTCCAGAGCTCATTATTACTAGCCACGCCAACCCCGGACATGATGATATATCAGCATTTGGCATGCGCAATTAAAGTAATGAAACAATGCGTTAAGGTATTCAAGCAATACAATATTTTAGAGACCCAATGCGATCGATAAACTTCAAATTTATATATATTTTGAAGTGTTTCATTTTAAATTATAATTAGCCAGAGTTTCGCGAATTTAAGAAGCACGGATAGAAGGACAGACAACCATGATGCGTCTGTGAGTTCACGTAGAGAATTTGCGGGCATCGGATCACGTTTTAGTATTTTACAGAAGGAATGATTTTTTTTTTCTGTAGAAGATCAGAGATCTCGAATGCGTGCAAACATAGTGCTGAAGAGAACAGCTGGACCTAAGGGACAGGAAATGATTGGAGGTTGGAGAAAAATTACAAACCGAGGAGCTTCATAAGTATCACTGAACAACTTTCAACATAGCATTTGTCTAAACCAAACGACCGCTATCACAAACCTTTATGCAATCCTACAGGTCTGCCCCCTTCGTCTAGTATTGTTATTATGTTCATAATATAAAGCAAGCACAGATGTGTCAGACATATAGCATGCATGGGGGAAGTAAGAAATTCATATCACATTTTGACTCGGAACTCTTATGGGAGAGTAACATGTGGATTGGAGAATGAAAGTAAAATGACCTTGAAGAAACTGCATAAGACAGTAACAATTGACTGCATTTGCTTGACAGAGGGACTGATGTTGTGCTTTTGTCCTAATGAAAATAAACCTCCGGGGATTTCATGACATGCTGAGTAACTTTTAGCTTTCGAGCAGGATTTTGTACTCTGGCCTTTGTACTGTGTTTTTGTTGTTCATGCTACGTTCGCTGTGCATATTTGCAGATATGCTCTGTTGAAGAACCCGAAGAGAGCGTTGCCAGGGCAACAGTAGTGTAACTGGGTTAGCAGCCTTGAAGAACTGTGGTACATTGGGTAGTCATCAGTAACTACATGAGCGTCGGTCTGCGCACTTTACTTACCCATTGCATACAAACACCTCTCACTCAACACACCGCTGTGTACAGCAATTTCTCGCCGACCCCAGTTTCACAAGCCGTGTATATTACGTATCGGCGATTTTCAATTTGTATCCAGCTTTATCAACCATGAAATTTGGTTTTATATATCCAAGGTTTCTAATCTCTCTATATATGAAAAATAAATCAACTACCCAAGAAGATGAACATTACCATCGTCACGTCATCAATGCCGTGGTCATCGTCATCGTCATCATCATCATCATCATCGTCATCATCATCATCATCATCATCAGCATCATCATCATCATCATCATAGAACTGGCGGTTCATTTGTTAAATTTGTATCTTATCTAAATACGTACTATTTTCAGACATATTCTTATGTTTTAATTTGTCGTATTTACTGAAGAAGTAGGAAATTTAGTTACGTTTTGATGGGTGTCAGTAGTGACTGTGGTTCCTCTAACGCTCAGTTAACCATAAGGCTTTGTTGTTGTTTCAGAACGTAACTCCCGCTGAAGGCAAGAGATTCCTGTATGGGCCAAGTGGGCGAGACAGAAGAGCTGGTCCATGATTTTGTGGTGGTTTGCCCTTCTAATAGGTTCCAAACCCCCAATCATCAAATGGTGCACATTTTACAGACAGAGGAAATCGGCAATTGGTAGAAAAATATATTCATTAGGAGTAAAAGACCTACGCTTGGGCAAGATTATAGTTACAGCTGCGTGGGTCTGTAAGATATCTTAATTTCAATTGATGACACATTAGATATAGGAGATTGCAAGCGTTTTCAGATGAAATTGGAGATGCGTACCAAGTTTCAGAACTCACTCAATTTGTGTACTTCGTTCCTCGCCAAATTCAGGGTTCATAATATGCAGTACAACATAAACTCTCCCATAAATCATTGTTACTCCAAGAGGCTCTCTCGTGTTTAATCAGCTCGCGCCTTTTCCTACATATCGCTGTTTGCACATCCCCACTTATCAGACAGTACACTGATATCACAAATATTCGCAATTTCGTATATATTGACCTAGAAACTGCGTCATATGGAGGTAAAGGCGTTGTTGGGATGTTACATTCAATTAAGTGTAAGATTTGAGGTTTTCGCAGCGGTGACTGTGAAGAAATCAGTCTTCTGGGATATGGAACCTTGTAGATATTGAGTTAACCGACGTTTCGGAGGAACGTATCGCCTCAATTTTCAGGGTAGAGTGCTAACAATGTTAGCAGCTGTTCATGCTGGCTCGCTCGCGGATTTCTTCTTTCCTCTACCCTGAAGATGGAGGTAATACGTTCCTCCGAAACATCGGTTAACTCAATATCTACATGGCGCCATACCCCAGAAGCCTGTTTTTTTTCTTACATTCAATTACTTTTTCATTGCAGAACGGCACTGTAAAAATTTTAAGTTCTGTTTCTATTCCTGTTTATGACAAGCAAGTTGGATTTACGGTGAAATACATGCCATCAGAATTTCTTCTAATACTGCGGGTTCGAACCTCGGAGCAGTGACCGAGTATCTAAGATATAAAGTTGGAGATCACTTTTCCAAGGAATTGCCATTAAAATTTAAAGTTCAATGTTCACAATTTATATAATGTAACCGGTGTTCCAACATATTGTCACGTGTTCGGGTTCCCGTGAGGAATAGTAACGGGTTATGGATTGGATGACTGGATTTATTAACGAATTCTTTTACAGTTTCCTTTAATCACAATCAATTTCAGCGCTATTGCTATTTACACACTTCACAAATCATTAGGACACGCTCTATCCTTGTCTTTGTACTCTTCTGTACTCTCCTGTCCTTGGCGTCAAGCCCCTTGAGACTCACGGCCAGATTATTTTTTAATTGAACAATTGCGGTAATAGTCCTTATGCAACATCCTCTCTGTCGAGAAAATGTGGTTTTCTCTTATGAATATGTTTGGCCTTATAACATGTTATTGAAATTCTCCATTTTGCCCTATTCAACATTATACAACCTCTAGTGTAGTTTGATATGAGTCTCTGAAAGCATAGTCACAGATATATAGGTCTTGCTGCTGTTTACTGAGCTACAGAGCCATTTGCACCAAATGCTATGGCTCTGAGTGGCATGTGAGCTCTAGCAGCCATTTCGTTGCATTAAGTCAAGAAACACCATTGCAGCGATCATTACTCTGTCCTCCTCTGATACAGCTTCACTGAGCGCTTTCATGATCTGTAGCACTACAGTGGCACTCAAGTCAAAGTCAAAGTCACTTTACGACTGACGGTCAGTCAGTCAGTAAGTCTTGGTGTCGAGCACAATCTGAAGCTCATGACCAGATACCTACTGCTGCTTGACAGTTACGGTCTCTGACGAGAGGACGGGTCTGTCTTTTATATATGCTACTGGCCCTTGCCAGCGCAGTCTTTCTCGGGTCCGAGACGCGCATTGTCATGGAGTAGCGCTGCACTGGATATCTGCATTCCATGTATTTTTTCTCCTGAATGGCCCAATGCGGTTTTCCTTAGCGTTTCGCAGTACAGTTCTGACGTCATTTTGGTCCACTGTTGCATGAATTCCACCATCAGCACACCTTTCCTGTCTCAGAAGACTGCCATCAACTTTCTGGCAGGCAGGAAGGCAACGAACTTTTTCATCTTGTTTGGTCAATGTGTGTGTATCCAGTGCTTTGACTGTTCTTTGGTTTCAACATTCACAAATGAAACCCAGGTTTCATCACCTGTTACTCGTAAGATGTGACTGAGAAATTCATCGTCATCTGTGTGGTATCGAATTCGAAGCCATTCTCTGCGATTTTGCGCGTCAGTGAGCATTTTCGGAAGCAATGTTGCGCATAGCCTAGGCTAGCCTAACTGTGATAATCTCGTAGAGAACGGTGAATAAAACTTGTGGAAATTTACTCGAAAATTCTGAAACTGTGAAGCCCCGTCTGACAGATTTTTTGCTCAACACTTTTAACAAGATCATCACTCACTACATGTGGCCGACAACTTCACTCTTCGTCGTGAATATGTTCGCCCGCCAATCTTTGAACATTCTACACCACTGTCTTACAGTTCTTTCAGTCATTAAATTTTGGCTGTAAACCGCGCATAATTCAGGATAGATTTCCGCAGCACTCAAGTTTTTAGGGCGAAGAAAGCGGATAACAGCGCGAATTTCACATCTGGCGGCGTTATCAGTCGCAGGACACATCATAACTCACTCCGTAGAGACAAGAACAAACACTAGGTGACCAGTTATGTGATGGTCTACAAGACAGTGAATCATGTGATGCTACCTCGCATGCGCGAGTTCTCTCTCGCTCCTACATTAGTTGCCTAAAATAAATGGAAGTTGCTTTCAAAATGGCGGTGGTAATATAAATTATGCCTTCATATGACCCCGTATTTCTACCACGAACCAAAGACCCCAGACGAAATTAATCTGACCCACTGTGTAACATCAGGTTAAAGATCGACTTGGCTACACCTCATAATGTTTTACGCTAATGTAAAGGGTCCTCGTGCCGTAACGCCGAAATCTAGGCACAGTGATTTTGAGCCCTCTGCCACCCACAGATGTGATCTGCTTGTGCTTTGCTCTGTATTGCCTTGATCTGCCACGGGCTATTTGGCGCTCCCACACCGACTCCATTGTTCTATTTACTGACGCTATCGCTACAAAGCATACACCTAAAGCAATACTAAGGAAAACTAATTCCCGGAATATAATAGTGCGTTGCAGTAGGTTGGAAGCAGTTTTCTTGCAGAAAATGTTGTGGTTCTATTCTATTGAACGTCAAGGGGTCTTGTTCTAACTTGTGTTCTTACTGATAGGTCCGCAAACGGCCCCCACTACAGACCAACTACACTTTGGACTTATTATTACTGTGGTTTTATCACTTCCTGTCTTGTTCTGTTTCCACTTATTTATATACCATCCTTCTTTCCTTCTTTATTTGTTTTTTCTTCGTTCATTTCTCTTCTTCCATATATGTTTACTTTTCTGTTTGTTATATATTTTTTTTCTTTCTTTTCCTTCTGTTTCTTCTTCACTCCTTGTTATTTACTCTTTCCTATTTCCCCTTTTCCGCCTTAACCGTCTTCATTATTCTCTTTCCTTCATTCTCTCTTTCATCTGGATTCTGTCACATCTCCTGAAACAGGATCCACAGTCAAACGTGGCTATGGTTACCAAGAAACAGCTGACAGGTGGAGGAAACGCGATTCTTTTGTCAGTAAGAGGAAACTGTGAGCCTACTTTATGCCTTGCAGAGAATAATATAACTGTTTACTTCACGCAACAGGACATGATTCATTGCAATGGAAAACAAATCTGATAAGATAACCAGCGAGACCTGTGCCGACATCTTTCTCATAGCAGAATTCTTGAATACCAAGGAAACAGCAAAAAAATCCCTGAAGCAACGCCTTCTTCCTGCAACACGTCCGGGTTTCGCACCTCAGTTTACATTGTGACATTCGATACAACATGGGCCTTCTGCGTGGAATTTAATCTTAGGCGTTTTTGAATCGCTGAATTCGAATCTGCTGGCGATATCGAAAACCTTGAACGTTGTAAGCCAGTTAGGTCAGCAATTTTATAAGTTTGGAAGGTCCTTGGTTGATATTCTGAGTTATTTAGTATTCTCTGTAGTCCCTTGTAGACCGCCTCTGTGGTCGGAGTTCCTGGCTACAGATTCAGAGGTCCTGGGTTCGATTCTCGGCGCTACCAGATTTTCTGAGAAGTAATGGGTCTGGAACGGGGTCCACTCAGCCTCGTGAGGATAACTGAGGAGCTATTTCAAGGAAATAGCGGCTCCGGGCTAGAAAACCGAGATTAACGGCCGTGGGGATCCGTTGCGCTGACTACGTGACACCCTCTATCCTCAAAAGTTGGCATTAACTTCGCCGACAAGCGGCGGTCGCTCGGTCGGAATAGTTCGCTTGCGGACTACAGGCCACGGAGCTTTTGTTTTGCAGTCACTTGTTCCCCGGATTTCATTTATAAACACCCCACTACTTACCACCAAACGCTACACAACCTGAGCAACGGAACGAGTTTCATTACACAAATAAATTCACAGTTTTAAGTGATATTTTCCTATATTTGTTTAGCCTAGGATACTTCGTGGTCTGCATACAACGTACAGTGTCGAGAAGCATGGCGATTGTAAATCAAGTTCTTGTAACGATGCTAGAGAATAATTGACCTTGGCCTATTTTAAGGTAAACCAACTGCTACGAGTATTTACGTACTATCTTTCATGAAAGATCTGAGAGAGTAGATGACAGATGTCGCTCAGGATAGTCAGTCTCAGGACCACATTTCGAATCGGCAGCTACCCTAAATCAAAGAGCTAACCATTAAATGTGTCGCTACCTGTCATTCACCTGAAGAGACAGGATAACCGCTATACAGCGGGATAGCTTTGGCCTGGGTATGCCACGACTACCCGCCAGATGCCTCACAATGGAGACGCGTGGCACGGTTGGTAATTAAATGCATTCAAACTTTAGAAATTCGTGATAACTATGGACCTATGCACGACCTGGTTGAAGTCCAAATAACTGGACTCTTTTCCCAGGAATATAGGCCTATTTATTTATGTGCATCATTTGGTTCTAGTAAACATCATAACCCATACAGCGCCCTGTTGGAGGCGTGGACAAAATTTCTTTATGGCATAATATTAAGGGGCACGCGGTAGCGTATTTGGTTGAGGCACTATGCTACAAGTCGGAAGGTCGCGGGTTTGAGTCCCGATGAGGTGGGTTTTTTTTTCAATTTATTTAATCCTTCCAGCCGCACTATGACCCTAGGATCGACTCAGCCTCTAACAGAAATGAGTACCAGGAATATTCCTCGGGGGTAAAGGGCGGCCGGCGCGCAAGGCTGACAACCTCGCCGCCATCTGTGAGCTGATTGTCTAGAAGATGTGGGAACCTCAACATCTCACAACCCTGTGGGCCTTCACGGTCCGTTCACCTTACCATAATATTACGCGCGCTCTGTACGAAGTGTTTAGGCGGACACATTACTGGATTGTCGCATCAATTTGTATGTACATTCTTGTATCTTCAAAAAACTAAACAGATTTCGATGAGATTTCGTACACCTATTGGAGTCTACTGGGCGAATTTAGCTTTGTTCAATTATAGACCGTTATCGATCCTTGCTTGTCTTGCAGGAAAATCGAATTTCAGTTTTATGAGAAACGTCAAATTGATGGTACAAACAATTTGCACATGGTGAGACACGAATGTATATGAAATATGTCTCGATTTTATGCGTATTTGAGGAAATAAAGGAAAACAATTTGTCTTTTAAGACGATCCTCAGGCTGCAGTTCGTTTACAATTTATTGTAAGGTGCCTTGGTGATCACATTAGAAGAAAAGTGAATTCTGTTATGAGGAATACAACTTGCTTTCCTATTTCAGATTCCAAGTCCTACAAATCATGTGTTATTAAGTGTCTTATTTTTATAGTATACATCTGGGATATAACACCGTGTAGTCCGTTGGAAATCAACCGACGTTTCAAAGGAACATATCGCCTCCATCTTCATGGTAGAAAATAAGCAGAGCGGAGCCTGCTTGCAAATTGCTTTCATGCTGGTTTCATGCTCGGCTTATTTTTCGACCCTGAAGAATGAGATGATATGTTCCTCTGAAACGTCGGTTGATTTCCAACGGACTACACGGTGTTATATCCCAAGGGACAGAGTTCTTCATAACCACCGCTGCGAAGACCTCAAAGCTTATTAATTCAAGTCAGCTGACGTCCTCACATACTGGATTCCTGCAGAAAATTTCATTACATCTGATTTCAGCTGGTATTATGGAATATTTCCTTCGCCTTTTGTCATGCACCCAGACGTATCTCAGGGGTCAGTTTTGTGACATTTGTTTCTAATATTTTTATAAATTTATTTATGTGAAACAATTAATCATTCCAACTGTGTTATTTTTGCTGACGACCTTAAAATCTATCGAGCTATTAATTCAACTAGTAATCGTTTACTTCTACAGTCAGACATTGATTGTGTACATAGATGGTGTTTGGCAAATTGTGTGAAGCCTAACTTCAGGAAAATTAGTTATCTCTTTTACCAGGAAGATGAAAGTTCTGAATTATCAGTACAGACTTGGAAATTCCTGAACATTGCGAACAGATTGTATTAAGGATCTGGGTGCGCATGTTTACTGCAAATATAATTTTCATTCTCATGCCGATCTTCTTTTTTTCACATGCACTGCATTTCCCCCTCCCCCTTGGCACTACAGCCCCAGTGGGCCTAGGCCTACCTCCATGAACTCCGTTCACTTCTGTTTGTCTAGATCTTACACATTCGGTAGGACTCCTTGGGCGGGTGATCAGCTCGTCCCAAGGCTTCTACCTATACACAAACACAGAAAAACGCACACAAACATCCATGCCCTGAGTGGGATTCGAACCCACGATCCCGGCTTCCGAGCGAGCGAATACAGTGCATGCCATGCACTGCAATTACTAGGGCTAATTCTCAGAGTAACGCTTTCCTTTTCCCACCTTAGACAGCCTACTGACGCTATATTTTGCTTTTGTCAGTTCTAAACTCGAATATGTTTCTGTTGCTTCGATGTCTGTTAAGATTACCGAATCCAATAAACCTGAGCGTATACAAAAAATTTGCAGAACTTTGCCTCAATAGTTTTTCAAAGATATGGAATGTCACTATGACAATCTATTGGAAATATTAAGTTTGCTGATACTGCATAAGAGGAGTAGTAACTTTGTTGCTTTGTTCTTAACAAATATTTTTAGTAGCACTAAATGTTGCTCAACTGTGTGCGCGTTCCCACTCGGAACATTTGTAACTTCAACATGTTCCCCTGTTCTTCTAACCACTGCCCTTCAGCTAGGTGCGTTTCAACCGCAAATGCAGTTTGTAAACTTACAGATATTTTTAGGAATTCATGTTTGAGTGTTAAAAGCCTAAACTAATCGATTTTTCTTTGTTTTTGTTGTTTCTTTATTTATTTTGTCCTGTGCTGTCATATTGTTTGTATTCGTGCTGACTCTGCAATTGGCCACTGGCTGTTATGGTCAGCAATTAAATAAATAAATAAATACATAAATAAATAAACAAGAATACAAATAACTGAATTATTATTATTGTGACATGTTGACCCCTACCTCCCCAGCGGTAACGTAACGCTCGCGTAATAGGCGAGTTCCCGCCCCGCCACTCCCCTCCGCGGTGACGTCACCGAGGGATATCGCGGTCGCTAGGCAACGCGAGTCAACAGCGGCGACGTTACGATAGTAACAGCGGTTACCTCCGCTAGCGTTACATAGCAACACAGCGCCAGGCAAAAAGGGTGCCTATTACGCGGCCGTTTTCCGTATGGTCCGATCGAGGCTACATGAGGCGCAGCGAAGGCTATTCAGAGAGTTGTTGTACTGAGTTGTACTGTGACAGCCGCCGAGTCGAGACGTAGAGTCAGCCAGTCAGTTGTATTCTGGCATTTGGAGTGTACTAATTGTGATACTGCAGATAGCAGTAATCGTAAATCTGTAATTTGGGTGATTGTATGAGCGAATGTGAAATAAAATTCGCTACACTGAATACGGCGTGAAGTTATTTGTCGCGATATACGCCCGATACGCGACATTATTATCATCATTGTCATAAATTTCGGCAGGCGTTCTCGGCTTAAATTAATATATGACAACAGGAAACACCAGTTTTTTAATTACAAGGGCGCCAATGCTTCTTCTAAGCACGTTTAGTGCCCCTCATGGGGTCATGCAGTCCACGGTTTCAAGATGTAACGATTAACTCCAGCTTTTGTTAATGAATACGGTGTTTGAAAGTGTCAAAAGAAATCTGTCGAATTGGATATTATCCCCAGTTTTGTTTCCAAATGTCGCTCTGAGATATTTGCCTCTTTACTGAAGTTTATTTTTAATCTCAATTTTTTCAACACAGATATTTCCTGCTGCATGGAAAAAGGCCATGATTGTTCTAGTCCTCAAAAAGTTGACAGAGTCTCAGTAACCAGAGGCATGCTGCCATTCTCAACGATTTTTCTACCTCATTTTAATTAATTATTCATGAGTATATTCCGCGTTATTTCAGGACCAAGTTAAAAAATTCCCATCATTTTTTCCTTTGGGGCTACAGCCCCAATTGGGGCCTTGGCCTACCTCCATGAAACTGTCCTTCCCATTTCGGTTTACTAGAACTTAGATAGTCGGTAGGACTCCTTGGGCGGGTGATCAGCTCGTCGCAAGGCCTCTCTCTACCTGTACACAAACACAGAAGAACGCACACACACACACACACGCTCAAACACTGAACACCCATGCTCTGAGTGGGATTCGAACCGACAATCCCGGCTTCCGAGTAAGCGAAGACAGTACATGCTTTAGACCGCTCGGCTACCGTGACCGGCATTTACCAAAATCAAGTCAACTATTCCGAGTTTAGCCAGTTTTCTCGACTCCCTTTGCGCCCCAGGAAGATCCTGGTACTCATTTCTGTTAGAAGCTGAGTCGACCCGAGGGCCGTAGTGCGGCTGGATGGATTGGATAAATTGAAAAATCAAGTGACCTCATCGGGAATCGATGAGGTATATATTACCCAATCTCTACCGGAAACTAGAGAATCTGTCGTCTTTAAATTCATGTCTTTTAATGTGAACTTTTTTGTTAGTCGTGTTTACTTTTCGTCACGCAGTGTTTCTGTCCTAATACCATCTAAATTGACATACGGTTCTGGATTGTGAATAAATTTGTTTTTATGAACTACAACTTGAAAATATTTACGTATATTTATGTACTATAATTCAGACTTTTCACTAATTCGGACTACCTCTCCCCCTGTTCGTTGGAATTAGTAACGTTTTGCCGTATTGTTTTAAACTGTGAATAAAATAAAATGTTAGCAATTAATTATAACCAGGGCCGTGGAGATTCGATGTTCTCGGTACTCGTGATTGTGTAAGCGTGAAGAACAATAAAGGTTCTACTTAATTTGAGGCCTACGTGAATCTATTTTTAGCGTGACACACAAAACACGCTACATTGGTGTCAGAAGTGGGATCGAACTACACATGTGACTGACAAGATTCGAACTCAACACGCTACAATATGAAGAAAAATTCCCTAAAATGGCCAAAAATGACAAGAAATATCCTTAAAGGTCAAAAAATTTACCAAAAAATTACCCCCCCCCAATGAAAAAATGACCTTAAATCTAAAAATGTCAAAAAATGACAAAAATTATCTATAAAATTTACATTTCTGTAACCAGCAGCTCATATCCGAGATTTATATATTTAAGAGCATCGCATAGGATACAAGGAAAAAAAGATGACATGTCATCAGAATCCGGGTCCTGATTATAACAGTAGGCCTATTCTTATTTATGTACTTAAGATATTCTGATGCTTATTATGCATTGCTGTATATCTATAAGGTATATTTTGTGTGTGGTTATATATAACAATTCTTTAACTACCTCTTCACAGATTTCTCCCCAGGTTCTTCGAAATGTCATCACTTTAACGATCGCTCATCACTTCAATCGGGACACCATCTGACCCAATTACAAGTAACTGCTCACCTTTAGCTTAGTGAGAGAGAGTGTGTGTTCTTATATGTGACTGTAGGCTACAGGAATCGATCCGAAATCCCCAGTAAGCTCGACACGTGAACATTGTGTCGCAACAAACAGAGAATTTCGCGAGTTCCATAGACGTCTGTTAAACGCCCAGAATATTTCCCCGTGCACTGTAATGATACTGACCTCTGCAACTTCTGGAATTTTATATGCGTAAATATGGCGTCAGCCGGTGACCTAGCAACTCGATGTTCAACTTTATATCCTGAAGAACACAGTGGGACGCGGCCCGCTGGGGACTAACACGTGAAGTCGCGGGGGCAGTAGGGTACGCCCTGACCTTCCCTCTAAACCGGCACACTCTGGTTGCTAGGACGACAGGAAAGCATTGCACGTGTACTGTTTCTGCGTCGCGACGCTGCTCTGTCGTCTATAGGGCGTGGAAACAAACGCAGGCCTTCCCGTAACACATACAATAAATATCTTCAATATTCTTCATAAGTGTTGCCAGGCAAATCCCGGAGCAGTACCTCAGAGTAGTCTACTACCGTCTCCTTTCACATCCTTTCCAATTAATTTCTTGCTAATCGTATAGAAAGATGAAAATATACCGGCAATTATTCTACAGTTACTTTTATTTATTTAGAAATTCATTTATTTGCTTCTGCTTTGTTTAGCGACAACTTATGCTTCTGTTTTGTATTCCGGAAGTGCTCGGTTTGAATCTCGACCAGGACACCGACTACGACGACTGAGCTTTCGTTTCACTATCGCTTCCTTCATAATCCTTTCCAATTCTTTACTCACAAACATCAAATTATTCGCGGCCTTTTGTCTGAGACGCTGAGATTGTCGTTAAGTGAAGTTTAAACAAACACGATATTTCCGTTAGCTCAGGCTGCACAGTGTCTAGTGATAGCAGTGCCAGCCACTCAACTGCGAAAATTCTTTTCTGCAGTGAAAATCCCGCTGCAACCAATGGAGCGCGTAGGAGCACATGCATCGGTAGGGCAGCAGATAACATATTTCCCTTTGGGATTCGAAGCTGGTCCATTTCTCCCTCATTTTCGATTAACTTTCATATAAGAAATACCATCTCACGCATTTCAGACATAGTGCCCTCAGCCAATGTATCACTCAATGACTTGAACTATTTCGTGATTCACAGCGGACACCGTTACGTAATAACACAATTCAGTCTTTCTCTTCACGTGTTTCACGACGTTTGGAGCTAAAATGCTTTTCTACATAGTCATGAACAGTTCACAGAACGTAGTACGACCTCTTTCTTGTCATCTCAACAGCACGTGTTGCTTTTTATTTCTTAATTTACTGCTGCCGTTATTACCAATGTTTTTACACACAAAACAATTCACACAGTCAAGTTTTCTGACAGTCGCCCAACAAGTGATATTTATATCAAACGAAAACACTACATTCAGAATTACTGGGTTTATGGACTTTTTCCATCGTCCGGTATTCTAGAGACTAGAAAACACAACGTTTCGACAACTGTATCTGTTTCCATCCTCAGGTGAGGGGGGAGATACCTACTCAGTGATCGAGGTTAGTTCTTTCTAAGGGACCCAACTGAGTAGGTGTCTTCCCCCTCACATGAGGACGGAAACAGATCCAGTTGACGAAACATCATGTTTTCTAGTTTTTAGGATATGGGATGGTGGGGAAAAAAAACAACTGAGTATTACACACCATCGTCAGAACCCTTTAGAATCTACTAAAAACAATATATGTTCCGCTGTTTCGGACCATTCACAAGAGGATGCGAAGCATAAAAAATAGTTCATACAGTGTTGCATTAGCAGCGAGATTTTGTTTAGTTCTGATCTGTCATCTTATTGGCATGTGCTTCTGTTTCTTTGTTATCTTGTTACTGCTACTGTTGCTGTTACACACGCAACAGCCAATGAAATGTTATGGCAGTGATATCTGTTTAGTAGTCTTATCGGCCTGTCATATCACTTCTTTGTTAAATTGTGTTGCTGTGATTAATAAATTCCGTTATTATACATAACAGTTTGCAGGCTGTTGTAATAACCATTATAATAATAATATATATAATATATATTATATTATTTTATTATATATAATATATAATAATAATTATAACCATAATAATTCTCAATCTCAAAATCTTTGCTGAACTGTCCTTCTTAGAGTGATTATAAGTCGATTTTTTTTTATTATTCGTTATGGTTGTTATATACTTCGCTGTTTCACAACACCCATTTCACTCGTCTGTCATTTTTGTCAAGTATTACTCACTCCAAAAGAATTACACTTTATGTCTTAAATTATTCTATGCACTTTAATCACAACGCAGAGGATCTGGGAATATGTACACACATTCCAGTAGGGTCAAGAATTTTCTCTTCTCCACGTCGTCCAGACCGGCTCTGTGGTCCACCCAACATCTTATCCAATGGGTACCGGTGTCTCTTTCCCCGGGGAAAGCGGCAGGGGTGTGAAGCTGACCACTGACCTCTAACTAGTGCCGAGGTCAAGAAAATGTGGATCTATACATCCACTCCCCCATACGCCTTCATGGCGAAGTGCTTAATTAGTTAAGTACAGGGTCAACATACGAGTAATGCGCACATCTTTACGGTAACATGCGAGTATATTTTGATGTAGTGGGCCATGCTCATGCAGCAACGCCAGATGGAGAGGGTTCCGAAACGCTGATCCTACCAGCCTAACTGGTGCGGGATAACTATTTAACTATTAAATACTGTGACGCACAGACCCATTGCTAGGCAACGACGCAGTTAACAATTCTCGCAGCAACGAATACGCAACAATAGAGGACATCTTTTGCTAGGCAATGGATGTCTTTTCTGCGTGGTCCGACCCGAGGCTATATAAAGAGTTGCCAACAGTAACTGACAGTTCAGTTGAAGGAGTAGCGTGGTCAGAAGTCGAGAGTGTCCAGTCGAAGATAGAGATTTGTGAAATGTTGTAACAAATTGTATAAAGGTCCAATAAATTCGATCATCAAATCCAAATCCCATTATATAAGTCATGCAAACCCATAATGTGTGACAATACATTCCCTGTCATTAAGCAGGAGAAGTGTGTGTCACAAATATTGCAACAGCCTCCAGTTGGAGCTTCTCATCAGTTGCTTCAGTTCAGGTGACAATCAGCTAACTAACTTACCTTCTAATATAGCACACGGTATAGAATAGAAAAATATAGTAATATCATATGTACAAATATTTAAAAATATATTATTAAATCTTGTTTTGCATCATAAACTTTCTGGCATATTTTTGCATATTGTGATAAATTCAGGAGCTTCGTTTAGTCATTGATTAATATTTTATCTTACCATATTAGGTGATCAATCCTGCTGTATTCTGGGACATGACACCGTGCAGTCTGGTAGAAAGTTATGGACAATTCGAAGGGCCTTCTATTCAGTAGATGGCCCACGCTCTTCCGAAACGCTGCTAGCCTTCTACCAGATTACATGACTTCACCTCCCAGAAGGCTGAGTGCTTCAGTTTCGCTGCCATAACCTCAAATCTCACACAATATTTGCTGCTGAGCATAGACTGAAATTCTTCTTTATTCAGTTACTTTTCCGTTTCTGTGTTATTTCATACTGCTTTGGTCCAAATACAGCATAAACTACCTGCAAACTGTACCAGTTCACAACTTGAAAAATATATTTCTTGAAGGCCCATATTTAAATTGTCCCCCACTTGCATTTTGGTCTTCTTGATGGTTTTATTCCTTGAGAGTTAGTTAGTTATTTATTGAAGAGGGTGGGTTTCCCCATGCACTTAGACCAATATTGGGCCATTGTNCTTGAAGGCCCATATTTAAATTGTCCCCCACTTGCATTTTGGTCTTCTTGATGGTTTTATTCCTTGAGAGTTAGTTAGTTATTTATTGAAGAGGGTGGGTTTCCCCATGCACTTAGACCAATATTGGGCCATTGTGCTTCCCTCTATGATATTCTACCAGTCTCTATACCCTATCGATATTGGTGCGTACCATCAGTCCCGACCGAGCCAGCGAGTTCGGCCTCTACTGGCTTGGCGGTATCTATAATGCTTCCCCCATCTATCAGAGG
>NW_019741981.1:4341590-4376268 GCF_002891405.2 Cryptotermes secundus
CAGTGACCTTCTTTGGAGATATGAGGTTCTTTTACGTGCCGTAAAGCTACGACACGGGACCCACGGCTTAAAGTCCCTCCCGGAGAACTTGTTCCCTGAATTTTTCCGCCCTTAAAAATTCCACGACCTCCGCCGGGTTTGAACCCGCGTACCACGAGTCATGAGGTGGGAACGTTACCCCTAGACTACGGAGGCCGCTTTCCTTGACAGTTGGTAAGAAAGCCGACTTTATGGACGTATTAAGGAAGCCTTCGTATATTCAGATAGAGTTCTGTTCCTCACAACACTTTCCAGGAGTACAGGGGCAGTGGATGAAAATCATCCACTCCCGACGTCGAAGCTGGAATAATATGAGCGGTCAGTTTCATGCTCTTGCCGTCTTACGCCTGAAGATAGACGGTCACTTACCCCCGGCCGGGAAAGCTAAACTGACAGAAGCCAAGTTCTCAATATAATACCTCGTATTTCCTTGATAATGGAAGCTACTCCACAAGGCAGTACAGTTCATACTTAGTCGTGGCTGCTGGGCTGTGGCCGAGGAGAGCTGGGGCTCTGTGTCTGTAGTCTAAACAAAATATTGAAAAGAGAATGGTGACACATTTCCATTAAAGTATTTGACCCAGCCACACCTCATGTTTATCTAAATCACCTCTCCTTTAATCCAAACTCTGTTTCAGGGTACTTTTCTAAATCTCTGCGCATTCTGTTCACAGCGGCCATGTCTGAACAATAAGAGTATATATACATAACAATGATCTTCCCCTGGTCGGGTAGGCGTTGTGTGCCGAACAGTGTAGCAGCTTTCATATTGTAATAAAGTCTTGTAGACCCGTTAACGCACTGCGCGTCTACGCCTATGCACAGTTATAATTTCTTAGTAGACAACATCGAGATATGTTTCAAAATGATGCTTTCGGTTCAGTATCAAACTACGCGTATGTCCAGTGGCGTTATGAAACTGCAACTTCACTTGACTATTTAGACGTCAAAGTACTAAGAATGACGTTACCTCGCGGAGCATGCGCAGCGCTCTCGCGACTGCAATATGGTGCAACACTTACTGGCGCTGTAAAAACTTGTTTCTTCAAACACGGAAATAACAGCCGAGTACCTGATGATGAAAAATGTTGCAACATCCTCATATACAGTAAAACCTGCTTATAATGGAAATCCTAGCACCGAGGAAGCAGGCTCAGGCGGTAACGTTTCTGGTTTGTATGCGGGAGGTGTATTGTTCGAATCTTATCAGGAGAAAAATTTTTCCCGACTGAGGTTTTTCGTGGTTTCCCTTCAGTCACTCCAGGAATATTCCGGAATAGAGGGACTGTCTTAAATTATACAATGACCGCTTCCTTCAGCATCTGTCCCAGTTCGGTATCTCGTCCATTCGTTTGATGCTATATAATCGGAGTTATCGAGAGCATCTTACAAAATTCTCTCCAATGCAACTTTTACGTCCTGCCTATTTCACCTTCCCTGATTTAATGATTATAATAATATTTGGCGAGGAGTACAAAATTTGTTCTCATTATGCATTTTTCTCCAGTCTCCTGTTGCTTCCACCTTCTCATGTCCAAACATTCTCCTGCGCACCACATTCTCACCTGTCCTCAGTTTGTGTTCATTCTGACTGAACAAGGCTCACACATAGACAAAAAACAAAAAACTATACCGACCAAGTAACCGCCACTTGTCGGCGAAGTTAGTTCCAACCTTAGGGGATAGAGGATATCGCGTGGTCAGCGCAACGAATTCCCACGGCCGTTAATTTCGGTTTTCTAGACCAGATCAGATATTTCCTTGAAACAGCTCCTCAGTTATCCTCACGAGGCTGAGTGGACCCCGTTCCAGACCCACTAATTCCTAGAAATTTTGGTAGCGCCGGGAATCGAACCAGGACCTCTGGATCTGTAGCCAGGAACTCTGCCCACTAGACCACAGAGGCGGTCACATATACAAGACAAAAGGGGGGAAAAATTCTAGTTTTGTATATTTTAATCTTTGCTATTTTAGACAGCGAAAAGGAAGATAATAAATTCTCAGTTGACTGGTGATAATCATCATGAAATTATTCTGCTCTTAATTCCTGCATGAGTTAAATTTTGTTCCTGTCGTTCTCAAATATTGAAGTTCGTCATGTGTTCTAAAGATGTGTTAGCTGCGTCTGTGTTTTACGTATTTTGAGCTGCATTCTGGTGATGAGAGAGGAGTACTTCTAGAATAGTGAATAGAATTATAGCACTGTGGCTTAAATGGTTGCTGCATGCTGACGCTTGAGAATACTCGCATGTTGCTGGGGCAACCCGCCCACAGCGAAACACATTCGAGCCTACTAAGACTGCAAGGTTGAATCCACAACGCAATTTCGCAGCTTTAACAAATCTGATGGCAAAACTTTTATTTTACGGACATGAGAGTAACGTCAGCTTTCGAATGAGTGACGCACACCTACACGGGTGCTTCCGTTCGCATACGATTTCAATTTGCGGAAAGCGCTTACAGAATTCTATATATAAACAATTTACGCTGGTTTCTTCTAGAAGAAAGGAGGCGTTATAGAATGGTTTCCAGAACCTCTTGCCGTACGAATTACAGGAAACAGTTTTGACTGAGGACGCTTCTATATAAAATTAATTCTGACTGAATAAAAGGAGACATTTTCACTACAACATATTAAAAAAATTGAATTCTTTAATCTAAATTCATTTTCTTCGCTCATCTTCTTTTTACTATTTAAAGTGCGAAATTCTCTTGCATAATGTTAAAAAATTCGTTTCCTATCTCCAAGAAATTATGCAATTACCTCACAGTTCTTTTAAGATTAGAATCTTCTGGGATGTGATGCAGTGTAGTTTCTTAGAGGGTACACCAAACTACACGATGCCAAATCCCAGAAGACCGCAATCTTAATCTGCACCGCCATGAAAACCTCAAATCCTNTTGATAGGGAGTCTTCTTCTTTCTCTCCTCCTCCTTCTTCTCCTTTTTGAGAACAAAGGAAACCCATGAAGAGGGAAGCAAACCACATATTCGTACATGATCTTCCTTAGAATTAGCTAAATATAGGCGTGCGCCATAATGACAAATATTAAAATAAAAGCCGTAGATTCATATACAGTGTAATTCATGAGTCCCTCCGGAAATTCCGATCTCGACAGTGCAACACCAAGAGAGAGACAGCAGAAAGGGTCATAGCAGTAGGGAGAGAATCTCTCAAAGTTTGTTTGGGTTGTAGGCGCCATGGCGTACTTGCAAGTTTCACCGCTAGGGTGCAGTCGTGAAAAAATATGGCCAGGACAAGGGATAAGAAAGCATTCTGTGTATTGGAAAATGCCTAAACTGAGTCAATTTTAACGGTGCAACGGAGATTTTCGACCAATTACCACAAAGAACCACCAACGGACGAAACAATTCATGAGTGGTACAAGAAAATCCAGCAAAGTGACTGCTTGTGCGCTGAGAAGTATTGTTGTTCTGGGCGATGACACGTTTGCAAGCGGTTGCCGATACTTCCGAGGAAGGTACTGACACCAACTTCATGGAGGCCAAGGCCCAAGGGGGCTGTAGAGCCAGTGAATAAAAAAAAATTTAATATCAGCATTATGCCTCTACAGCTACAATGCTGCCGCTGCCAGTTTCCCACATGCCAAGTTCGCGTACGAGCACAGCGACACTGCCAACAGAGAATAATTCATATTTCACTTCTTCTCAGAAGTTCTTACATCATTTTATACAGATTCACACAGCAACTAGACGCTGTGAGCATGCGCAATGTGTAACTTGTGGCTAATGCTCACTGATTACGCCCTAGAGAAGAATTCCGTAGAGATGCGGAGTACACAGTCAACTGTCTTGTTTGAACTCTAAACACGTTCCTTTTTGCGCAATTTAATATCCAATTTTTGTACCGAGAAGCCAATCAATGGCGTGACATGATGCAATCCGATTCATATCTTCAGATGAAGTAGTTGTTAGGGTTCTATCACCAAACTGACTGTGCCTATCTGTGCAGCCCTTCATTTAAGAAAGGGCATTGGCATTACAGATACTGCCAGATTCTCATGAAAATAGGCACGGACGTCAAATGCACAGCTATTGTGAGGTCTAAGAACTTGCTCTTTAACTTCCTGCTATCAAGAATATCAACATTATAGACTTGAGAAACCACGAGGCGTTACCAACAGCGACATCTGGTCACTAAATTTTGTAATCAGATAGATCTTTACAGGACAGCCTCTGTGGTCTAGTAGCCAGAGTTCCTGCCTATAGATCCAGAGGTTCCGGGTTCGATTCCCGGCGCTTCCAGATTTTTTTGAGAAGTAGTGTGTCTGGAACGTGGTTCGCTCAGCCTCGTGAGGATAGTTGAGGAGCTATTTCAAGGAAATAGCGGCTCCGATCTAGAGAACCGAGATTAACGGCCGTGGGGATCCATTGCGCTAACCACGTGACACCCTCTCTCCGCAAAAGTAGGCACTAACTTCGCCGAAAAGCGGCGGTCGCTCGACTGGTATAGTTCGATTGCGGACTGCAGGCCACGAAGTTTGTTTTTGTTCTTTTTATAGACCTTTGAATGGTTTATAAGGGTATGAAACTTGAACACTCGCCATAACGAGGAATAAATATTTTGGGAATAGGATGTTAAGGAGAATACTTGATCTTAGGTGAGAAAGTGTAACAGAATAATGGGGAAAATGCAGTAATAATGAACTTCAACGACTCTCGTGAACACGGTAATAAGCGCTCGGATTCCATAAATGGGAAAGAGCTTTTTTGGCATATGAGAGACTGTCAGCTTCCAATTAGATATTGGGAAAGTATGTAACGGAATATTAAGATTGCAATATGGACACCAAAAGAAACATTCTGTTTGATGATAACAATTGATGACCTGTTGTAACTTGGTGTGTGGAACTTGTAATGTAATGTGCTATAGATACGTACAGAAAATGTGCTCGTTTGGGCCCCTCGGTGAAGATACTCCCTATGGTTTGTGAGTAGCCCTAACAAGAGGGTCAACAGAGTACATTTTCTCTCACACCTTGTCCAACTTAAAGATAAAAAAGCCAATTCCTGAAACGCGATCGTTATAATGAACTCGGACGATATACAATACTCAAAATAACGTTAAGGTAAAGTAGTCCTTAGCCGGTCACGGTAGCCGAGCGGTCTAAGGCATGCACTGTTTTCGCTCGCTTGGAAATCGGGATCGTGAGTTCGAATCCCACTCAGGGCATGGATGTTTAGTTTGTGTGTGTGCGTTTTTCTGTGTTTGTGTACAGGTAGAGGCATTGCAAGGAGCTGATCACCCGCCCAAGGAGTCCTTCCGTATGTCTAAGATCTAGTAAAACCGAAGTGAACTGAGAAGTTCATGGAGGTAGGCCTAGGCCCACTGGGGCTGTAGTGCCAAGGAAAAAAAAAGGAGTCGTTATCTTTAACTAATTAAGCACTACGCCATTAAGTCGTATGGTGGAGTAGATCTATAGATCCACATTTTCTTGACATCGGCACTGGTTGGAGGTGAGTGATCAGCTTCACGCTCCTACCGCTTTATCCCTGTGGAAAGAACCCCCGGTACCCATTAGATAGGTGGTTGGGTGGACACCAGAGCCGGTCTGGTAGAAGTGAAAATTCTTGCCCTTACCGAGACTCGAACTCCGACCCCTTGCTCTTCAGGCCGTAGCCAGTCGCTACACCGATTACGCTATCCCGACTCTAGAACTCAAAATAATAGCATTAAATAAGAATAAATTTATCTGACAAATTTCGTCTCGAATCATTTGCGTAATTCCAAAGATGATATTCACAGGATGACAGTATGATAAACGTACCTTCCCCATTGCACCTTTATCTCGTACTCTATATGGGCAGAATTTGTTAACAGCCACTAGGTACACGCTTTCATGATCTCCTCCACATAAGGCAACTCTGACAAAGCTTGATGACAACACCAGTTGTCGTAAATTTGGGGGAGTGGGAGACGCCTGCTGATTTTGGACACGTTTGGTCCTTCTTTCATAAAACAGAATGAACACTGGTTATAACATTTTTATTAGACTCGTTAAAGCTTCAATGAACCTGTACGACATAATTAAAAAGGCAGGTCCATGCATGCACTTACTTAATTACTTTGAAGTATAATAAAGTTGTACGTTGTAAATAATTTATAACAGACCTGCACGGCATTTAAACAGAGAAATATCACGCATCTACACGCTTTTCATTCACACAAGGATTACGGAAACGTTGGCAAGGTGTGCTCCAATTTTAAATATTGGGACATTTCAACGCATTGCCAGGCAACGGCTCAATAGAGACCCCACGTTACGCTCACGCAACAATAGGACGAATGTTTACCGCTCGTTTCTAGGCAACAGTCAGTGCACCAATGGAGTGGCGAGATAGTTATCACGTGGTCTGCGCTACGCAACAATAGAAATGTATTTTCTGTGCATGGTCCGTGCCGAGAGGATATGAGAGAATACGGGAACGGGAATTGACTCGAGTTCCGAAGTTCCAAGGAGACAGCAGTATGGCCAGAAGAATTAGAAGACTTAGTGTGAAGTTTTTTTTATTGCTAGTGGGGTGGGACTAAGTCCCTTGTACTGCGGCCACTTCTGGCCTATTGTACCAGCCCCAGATGATAGGTGAGGGTGATTGTGGAGCAATTGGGGGATTGTAGATTGACAGGGGAAACCGAAGTACTCGGAGAAAACTTACCCCAGCGACACTTTGTCCACAACAAATCCCACATGACTAGATCCGGGCTCGAAACCGGGCCGCCGGGGTGTGAAGCCAGCGACTAACCGCCTGAGCTATGATACGGCCTTCCATGTGTTTACTAAATATAATTCGCAAGGGCGTGTAACATTATTACACTATCATTCATCTTCGTTAAGTGACAATGTGTGAATTTTATTGCACCGTCAGACGCAAGAACCGGACGGGCTTCGTGAGGATGCCCCTCTCTTTAAGCATAAAGCTCCACGCATTGTACAACTCGGCACTAGATGGAGGTGAGTGGTCGGGTTACGTTCCGGCCTTTTTAACCCTCGTAAAGAGCCCGCCTAAACGTGATGGGGAAGAGCAATATCCTGCTTGAGCTGGGAATGGAACCCATTCGCCCAGCATTCGTAACTGATCTCATGGAAAGGCAAGTTCGTCAGCACTGCAGTGAATCTCCCACGCAGTGGCTCTGAGTCACGCCGGGGTTGAGGGAAACCCACACAAAGGCGAGGGGTCCGATATGCAGTATTCAGAGTAGGTGGGGATTCCTGCAGCAGTGGCTTAAGGAACAGTTGCAAGGTCCCGGAACCGATCCGACCGTTACGAACTCACTATCCTTATTCTGTGCTGCGGTGATGGACAATTCAGGCACGCAGGAATTTCAAACGCATAGAGGCTCACGTTAAAAAACGGATACAACTGTTTATAAAGTAGATAACGTGTTATGATAGTAAAACTAAATAAAATTATATTTATATCTTGGTGAAGATATTAGCGTTTGAGACATCAGTATGTGTTAAAAAACCTTTGAAAACTCCTTGGCCTGTAGTCCGTAAGCGAACTATACCGAGCAAGCGACCACCGCTTGTCGGCGAAGTTAGTGCCAAATTTAGCGGAAAGAGGGTCTCACGTGGTCACCGCAACCGATCCCCACGGCCGTTAATCTCGGTTTTCTAGCCCGGAGACGCTATTTCCTTCAAATGGCCCCTCAATTATCCTCGCGAGGCTGAGTGGACCCCGTTCCAGACCCACTACTTCTCAGAAAATGTGGTGGCGCCGGGAATCGAACCCGGAACTCTGAATCTGTAGCCAGGAACTCTGACCAGTAGACCACAGAGACGGTCGACATAAGTACATGTAGCGTTTCAAACAAATAAGCATCTTGTTTTATCCGTTGTCTGGGTACATTTAATTCTCACAATGATTAGGAAAATGGGTCTGTTTCTGTCATTACGCATAAAAGGAGAAAGAATCAAGCTTGGTTGGTTCCACTGTAACGAGTTAGTCTCGATCACTGGTCCAACTGGGTAGGATCTTTCCCCCCCTCTACACCTTATGCCGGAAACAGATCCTGTTTACCTAAGGCAGTGAATACCAGACACACCACAAACAATAAAAAAATGCAGAACACAAACTTCATATAACGCATCAACACCATCGCAGCAGACCTTTAGAGGATCAATACATGCTGGTCTGTTTATTGCCTCTACTTATTGAACTGACAGCAAGTCGAGTGAGTCCACTCCAGACTAGGTTTAATGCGCACCTTATTGCCGTGAGGGAATAAGTCACACGTCAGAAAATGTTGTCTGAATCAACTGTCTTTCTGTGTATCTGTGGAGCATCTTCAGCAAGGCCCAATAACGTAGCATAACGATTTCTCAAATTCTCTCGAGCATACGTATTTAAGAAAAAAGTTGCTCATGACGAAATGTGGTATGTTGATCACAAAAAAAAATGACAGAAAGTTTTTAACACGTCCCACTGATGGGGCTTGCCGGTCGGCTGGTTGGAATGTGAGGTCTTAAGAATGATAATTATTTCACTCACTCAAAACTGACTTACATGAAAACTGAGACCGCGCCATAGCTCAAGCGGTTAGTCGCTGGCTTCCCACCGCGGCGGCCCGGGTCTGGTCAAGTGGGATTTGTGGTGGACAAAGTGGCGCTGGGGCAGGTTTTCTCCGAGTACTTCGGTTTCCCCTGCCAATCTTCATTCCACCAATTGCTCCACAATCACCCTCACCTATCATCTGGGGCTGGTACAATAGGCCAGAAGTGGCCGCAGTACAAGGGACTTAGTCCCACCCCACTAGCAATAAAAGAAAATACATGAAAACTGTATTGCATTCTAAGTACACAGTCCTCATTAAAGCTGTACTACAATCGTACTCGTATTTTCCCCCAATATAACTACATTCTTTATAAGATTATACGATTGGTAAAATATGTTGACAAAAATTATTATAATCTTTAAGTTCTTAAGTGGCCCCATTAATGATTAACATGTTCATTTTCATCGGTTTCAAGGCCTACATTACCAGAGCGACTAACTATATTTTCTGGCATGTTCAGCTACGTATGGGGCACGTGGTAGGGTAGTTTGTTGAGTCACTGTGCTACAAGCCTGAAGGTCGCGGGTTCAATTCCCGATGAGGTCACTGGATTTTTCAATTTACCTAATACTTCCAGCCGCACTGTGGCCGTGAGGTTGACTCAGCCTTTAACAGAAACGAGTACCAGGAATATTCCTGGGGGTAAAAGGCGGCAGGCGAGTTAAGGCTGAAAACTTCACCGCCATCTTTGAGCCGACTGTCTAGAAAATGTGGGATCAGCAATGTCTCACAAACCTATGGGCCTTCTCGGCTTGTTAGATGAATAGCTCTACCTTTTTATACATCCACTCCCCCGCATGTCTTCATGGCGTAGTGCTTAATTTGTTAAACAGAAGGATAACATTTTACTTTTTAATAATAATAATAATAATAATAATAATAATATACGGCAACTTCCATCCGAATAGAAGAACTATAAATTACTTTGACTATAGTAGCGTAGTTGGTTGAGGAACTATGCTACAAGCCGGAAGGTTGCGGGTTCAAGTCCCGATGAGGTCATTGGATTGATTTCAATTGACTTAATCCTTCCAGACACACTATGGCCCTGGGGTCGACTCAGCCTCTAACAGAAATGAGTACCAGGAATATTCTTGGGGGTAAAGAGCGGCGGGCGCGTAGGGCTAACAAACTTGCCACCATCTTTGAGTCGAGTGTCTAGAAAATGTGGGAACCTCGACGTCTCACAACCCTATGGGCCTTCACGGCCTGGTACAGGGATAACTTTACTTTACTTTTTTGTTACTTTATTATTTTGTAGCAAGTAGATTACGTTACAGGTTAGTGTGGGGTAAACTGGGGAGACAGTTTGGCCTCGTAAGGATGTCACCGTTGAAAGTAACTGTCTTAATAAGCGGCCTCCGTAGTCTAGAGGTAACGTTCCCACCTCATGACTCGCAGTACGCGGGTTCAAATACCCGGCGGAGGTCCTCGAATTTTTAAGGGCGGAAAATTCAGGGAACAAGTCCTCCGGGAGGGACTTTAAGCCGTGGGTCCCGTGTCGTAGCTTTACGGCACGTAAAAGAACCTCATATCTCCAAAGGAGGTCACTGAGCCAAATTACGGACGCTTCCCGCCCAACAGCAGTCTCTAATACCTCTGGTAGATGGGGGAAGCACTATAGATACCTCTCAGCTAGTAGAGCCGGTCTCGCTGGCTGGGCGGGACTGATGGTACGCACCAATATCGGTAGGATATAGAGACTGGTAGAAATCATAGAGGGAAGCACAATGGACCAATACAGGTCTCAGTGCATGGGGAAACCCACCCTCTCCAATAACTAACTAACTAACTAACTGTCTTAATACTGGATGCACCATCACAGTAGGAGCCGATGTAACTTGTATGATACGGTTTAGAATCTGGGCTGTGAAAAGAGCTACTTTGCTCTTCTCCACAGTGTCCAGACCCACTCTAGGGCCCTATCCAGTGGGGACCGGGAAGTTCCTCCCTGGTAGCAAAGCGACCGGAGCGTTAATCTGACCACTTATTTCCATATATAATCTGGTGCATAAGTTATGCGTATATGCGTGGAAACATACCTCCATCCATCTTCATTGTGTGGTGCTTAATTATGTACAGTGACGACGTGTGCGCCATCGCAGTAAAAAACTGATGATGAACCCACAAAGAATTCCACTGGTCGTCACGGTTCTGTGTGAGTAGTCCAGGTTTCAAGTACATCCAACAGATGACAGCATCTGTGAGGACTGCGAGCTAGTTCCGTTGCCTTTTCTCATCACCGTGACGTCATGTCAAAGAAATTTAGTTGATGCACATCGTCGGCGATCGTCGGCATCGTCGGTGCCGTAGAGCAGAACATCGGCTGCCCCCAACAGCTGCCTGTGTACGGGGCTTGATGGCTGGCGCACAGACTCTAAAAAAAAAGAAGCGATTATTAGATAGCTGTCGATTGCACTAATCAGCGGTGACATGAAAGCATACCAACTTTTGAATTAATTCTGATGGCGATAATACCAAATCTACGCACAAAAATTTCCCATCACATTTCGGCTAAAACAGTGTTTCTTTTGAAGAAAGCCGTCTTCTGGGATGTGGAGCCGTGTAGATATTGTGTTAACCGACGTTTCGGAGGAACGTATCACCTCCATCTTCAGGGACTTGCTCAGCACTTGCTCACGCCGGCTCCACATCCCAGATGACGGCTTTCTTCATAGGCACTGCCGTGAAAATTTCAAATCTTTTCTTTTTATTGAAGTTCTTATGACTTCCATAATATGTTTTAGAAAATTACGCTTTATTACTGAATAGAAGTCTAGTCCCATTTAAACAACCACGACGCTTTAAACTGCGTAATGCGTGGCATGTACGTTCACATATGAGCACACAGAGGATTTTTGTATTGCTAGTGGGGTGGGACTAAGTCCCTTGTACTGCGGCCACTTCTGGCCTATTGTACCAGCCCCAGATGAAAGGTGAGGGTGATTGTGGAGCAACTGGTGGAATGAAGATTGGCAGGGGAAACCGAAGTACTCGGAGAAAATCCGCCCCAGCGCCATTTTGTCCACCACAAATCCCACTTGACCAGACCGAGGCCGCCGCGGTGGGAAGCCAGCGACTAACCGCTTGAGCTATGGCGCGGCTTCAGTTTTCATGTAAGTCAGTTTTGAGTGAGTGAAATAATTATCATTCTTAAGACCTCACATTCCAACCAGCCGACCGGCAAGCCCCATCAGTGGGACGCGTTCCACAGGGTGATAATTCCTGGGTTACAGATTTCGGCGTGCACAGATATAATGCGTGTTCAGTTTCTGAAAAGAAAGGCATTTGGAAGAGAAACTATATTATACAGCGTAAGCGTCACGAAAATTCGGGGTCTGATCTCCTTAAGCCTGCTGCCTGTGAATATAGGCTACCAGGAAGTACAAATTAGTAACTATAGTGTTTATAATTTATTGATACGTTTCTGGAGATAATGCACACTACTTAGCGCCCATACTGTATGTTCTTTACACGAAAAAGTTGTCACATAAAATCTTAAAATTTCTCTACGTCTCATGCTTGTAATTTTAACACGTAAACATGTTCTTTCATCTTTGGCTTGGCTATTTAACGATACAGTGAGTGTCGAGACGATACGATGATTACATGAATGTGGACCAGTTGGCAGAATGAGAATTTCACTAACTGCTCCACATATGTTTGCTGTCCATATGTGTACTACCTTTCACGTCATATTCCTAGTGGTAATGGCTCATTTGTTATTGCCATAAAACCGGAGTCAAATTGAGATTTCGCTCCGAAAGCATGTTATTTCTATAAAATAATGGCCTTAAAGAGGCACTCTTCTTATATATTTTTCTCACAAAGTTTCTGGACTATGGGGCCCTGAATGTCACAATCGCTTCAGAAATTCATGTGGCATATAAAAGACTGTCAGTGTCCCATTATTACATCCCATATTTTACAGGATGAGTTCTGGAATTCGAATTTAGTATAAAAGTTCGTATGAAGATGTACCCTGAGGTCCTTCCTTAAATAATTATAGGCAATAGAAAATGTCATCTTCTGCTGTCACATTCCGAAAGACAGCAGCTCCGAGAGCATTCTGTTTGTGTCTCGTGGTGATCGTAGAGACCCGTTCGACGCCGAACTTAAACATAGGCTGGAGGAGGCCTGCATGTTCACCTGACTTCAATCCTCTCGATGTTTTCTGTGAGGACATTCGAAAACTGAGGTCTATTAATGGGTCTTCTGTTTGTTTTCCTCTTATATACTACTCATTAAAGCCAGGAAGTAACTGGGGTCGTGCCATAGCTCAGGCGGTTAGAAGCTGGTTTCCCACTGCGGCGGCCCAGGTTTGAGCGGGGCTCTGATCATGTGGGATTTGTGGTGGACAAAGTGGTGTTGGGGCAGTTTTTCTCCTAGTACTTTGTTTTTCCCTGCCAATCTTAACTCCACAAATTTCTCCACAGTCACCCTCGCCTATCATCTGGGGCTGGTAAAAGAGGCCTGTAGTGGCCGCAGTACAAGGGACTCAGTCTTACCCAACTAAGAATAATAATATTAAAAATAATAGACGTAGTTAAGGTGTGACCATTACGAGTAGAAACTTTTTAAGAAATGTCCTCGGGGTACAATTTTAAAATAAGCTTTATTTATTTTGATATCCAGAAACCAAATATAGAATATGGGACCTAATGATGGGGCGACTTTGTATCGGTATCAATGAGATGTGTGAAGGGTTAATAACGTCAGAAATGGACATACTTTTCACAGTGCTACAGGAAAGATTTCTAACTTCGTGGTAAAAAAAAAACTTTCTTAATTTCTTAAGCATTTGTTGGTTGAGTATGAGTATGAGGGATGAGCCCTAAAACTGGCCCTAGTACTGCGACCTTCAATGATCTATTGTGCTTTAGCATTTGTTAGTTAGTTAGTTCGTTATTGGAGAGGGTGGGTTTCCCCATGCACTGAGACCTGTATTGGTCCATTGTGCTTCCCTCTATGATTTCTACCAGTCTCTATATCCTACCGGTACTGGTACTTACCATCAGTCCCGCCCAGCCAGCGAGACCGGCTCTACTAGCTGAGAGGTATCTATAATGCTTCCCCCATCTACCAGAGGTATTAGAGACTGCTGTTGGGCGGGAAACGTCCGTTAATTTGGCTCAGTGACCTCCTTTGGAGATATGAGGTTCTTTTACGTGCCGTAAAGCTACGACATGGGACCCACGGCTTAAAGTCCCTCCCGGAGGACTTGTTCCCTGAATTTTTCGCTCTTAAAAATTCGACGACCTCCGCCGGGTATTTGAACCCGCGTACTACGAGTCATGAGGTGGGAACGTTACCTCTAGACTACGGAGGCCGCTTCAATCTATCCCTGCTGTATTAAGACTCATTTGTTAGTTACTCTTTGGCCGAAAACGTTCTTTGTCTTTCAGGAGATGGATTATTCTTCACTGTATTTAAAAAATCCGCCACTGGACCCTATCCTGTATCAGTACAATTCAGTGAGTATTTCTTCATGTTATTATTCGACACCCATTTTAATTACAGTCGCAACCACGCCTCTGTCACATGGCTTTGTTCTTGAACGTTTTGCAACCAAAAATTTGCAGGTATCGTGTTTGTCTCACATCCATACGTGCTACATGTTCGTCCATCCAATCTTCCTTCATTTATTCACTCTAGCAGGACAAGGTTCCCATAACGGGGGCCACATAAAGTTTGATTATTCGAATTTTGTGAACATGCGTTCAGCCCTTCTTGGTGCATACTTTTCTCTGTTGTGTTTTCCTCCAAGTCTATTTGACTGAATGCTGAATAGTGACGCGGGCTGCTTCCACTGGAGTACCCCTACCCTTCGCCACCATCCTCCTTCTGGACTCATTCAGACAGCAGAAGCCTTGTGACAGCACAGTTCGTTTTCCAAGAGTCCTCTGAGAAGTCTAAACGAAAATTTTGAGCGAAGAGTGTCTTGTCATCTATTTTTCCTGTCTCCTCCCGTTATGTATCGCCCTGTGAGTTAGTGCGCGGTGAAGTGGAGGGAGATCGAAGTACTGTAGGCCTAAACGTTTGTACCAGGAAGTCGATACGAACTCGTTAGGTGGGTTGCTTACATCCCTTCCAGGCAGAAAGCCCTTAGCTTGTTTAAACTTCCCCTGCAATATTTTCCTCTATAGTTTTCCAATTACGGAAACTAGGGGTGTCCACGTAAGATGCGAATAATCATCATGTATAAAACAGAACAAATCTGATATAAGAATACAAATTTCCTGTCAGTTTTCTACCGCTGGCCTGTGCGCACTCTTGCCACGGTTGCTGAGGCGACGTGCAAGTGTTACGGTGGACTTTTCTGAATGTGATTCATTCATTCGGGATTCGTTTCCTTCTTAGAGAGGCAAATTTTCCATTTCTTAATCTGAGTGTTAACTGCTAAGATCTGTGACACTCGCAGTGAAAGGAACTGTATCCCGGCAGAGGAACTGTTACTTCTTAATTGTTACAACAACAACAGCAACAGCAGCAGCAACAAAAAAAAACAACAACAACGAATGAAACTTAAAGAAGAAATATGTTACAAAAATGAAGGAATAATTGAAATCTAAATAAAGACAATTTCTTGTTTAATTCCCTTTTGACGTTCTAAGATTTATTTCTGTCAAAGGCCAGGAAATTAAGTAAAGTAACCTCTGGAACAAATAAATAAAAGACGGATTCGTCAGTAAAGTTGGAACAGGCAATATTGCATATTCTAGAATCCAATTTAAACACATATAATAAAGAAATGAGCCATTATTGTTGAATCCTAAGGCTCATTTCGCATTTACGAGATCCAAACTTAAGAATTTAAAACTTTGGGAAAATATTCTCTAATTAGTTTTGGTAATCTAAATTACTGTGTTTAGAAGTACATTGAAAAATAAGTAAGTATTATGCCCATAGGCCGCGCCACAGCTCAAGCGGTTAGCCGCTGGCTTCCCACCGAGGCGGCTCGGGTTCGAGCCCGGGTCTGGTCAAGTGGGATTTGTGGTGGACAAAGTCGCGCTGGGGCGGGTTTTCTCCGAGTACTTCGGTTTCCCTTGCCAATCTTCATTCCACCAAATTTTCCATCATCATAATCACCCGGGGCAGGCTACAATGGACCAATCAGTGGCCGTCGTGCCGAGTGGATCCAGTTGGACTCCACCCCCTCCCCACTAAGCGAATTAAAAAAAATGTTTATATGTTCATGTCCCGTTACCAGAACACAGCACAGAATCGTAATAAAACGTAGCTAACAAGTCGTTCCAAACTGTTAATATATGTTGAAATATTAAAGAAAGTCATTAATGAATCAAAATTGTATTCATAAAGACATTAAGGGCAGATTAAGTTTTGGAAATGCTTGCAGAGTTTCAATTCAGTGCCTTTCTCTTCCCATCTGCTATGGGAAATAAGTAAAGGTTAATTATGCAGGGCTAGTTCAAATAATTTATTTACCTATTATGTTATGCGAGCCCAGTCACACTACGAATAAATCAAACCCTCTGGGAAACCCCGTTTAGGCAATTTCAGTCACGCTGGGGGAAAACCAGTCGCTCGGGGAAAATCTATGCAGACAATTACAATCAGGCTCGGGAAAACTCAAACCAGCAACTTTTCTAAGGCAAAGGCAAAACCAATATGGGCGATTCCTGTTACGCCTTGGGAGAACCCGCTCTATTCAGTACAGACTTTTCTGCATAAGCAAGCTAGTAAAAAATTCTGTGCCTGAACTAAACAATACTGACAGAATGGTTGCAGTGCCTTAGAGCTAACGAAATCTTGAATTGCCTAAGCGCTATCATTCGTCACAGTTGTACAGTTGGGCTTCTTAGGACCTCCAACAAACACTGTTTGCATAGCGTATAAACAGAAACAAGGCTTTCTTACCAACACGTTCACGCATATGGCATGGCCTTCCCAGAAACATCTGACGGGAGCAAGGATCTTGATGCATCGGCTAAATGCAGTACTGTAATCACTGGCATTGCTAACATACTACATATAAACCAATTACCAGTAAAATAAATCCATACAGATAAAAAAAAATTGTAGGCTGCGCCATAACCCACAGGGGCTAGACGGTGGATTTTCACTGCAGAAAGTCGCGTTCAGCCTGAGTGACATTATATGAGATTCGTGATGGATGAAGAGACACTAGAGTGGATTTTCCTCCAACATTCTTCGGCTTGTCCTTGTTAGTCATGAGTCTATCATTGCTCCAGACTCGTCTATCACCATCCCTGAGGTGTGCGATAGCCCTGACTATTCATCACATTATCTAGTCTTGGTCTCTAGTTAGTGGTTTCACCTCTGGCCTGTATCTGACTAGTTCAGAGTAAGGTCCTTAATAAGAACTTAGAGCAACATTATTATTTTGTTTATTACAAATGGTAAAAGGAAACGAAAACAAGATGAACAAAAGCTACAGAAGCAACGTTCAAATATCAACAGCAGTTTGTTAGAACCAAAAACGTAAACACAATAACCAGGTAAAGGTAAAGTTGTCTGTGTGCTTAACACTACGTCATGAGGACGTGTGGGGAGTGGATGTACAGATCCACATTCTACTGATATCGGCACTAGATGGAGGTGAGTGGTCAGCTTCACGCTCCGCCCGCTTTACCCCTAGTGAAAAATCCCCTTGTATCCATTGGATAGGAGGTTGGGTGGACCCCAGAGTCAGTCTGAACGCTGTGGAGAAGAGAGAAATGTTGACACTACCGGGACTTGAGCTCCGACCCCTCGGTCGTCCATCCAGTAGCCAGTCGCTATACCGACTGAGCTACCCCTGCTCCAAAATGTAATAATTAAGTCCATAAAGTTAAAGGAAGAATTTTTTATATAAATTTTAATTAAATTGCAAACTTAACTCTGCAATTAATTTTATCTTTCGAACTATTTATTCAGAAAGCTACACGCATATCTGTACGTCAACTTACGTCATAAATGTACAATGTACACAGTTTGTTGTTGTAATAAACAGTTACGTCTGATGAGCCTAATATCGTAATCAATGAACAACTGTAAGTCTGTAAATGAGGAAGGGGGCGTGACCGACAGGTGCGCCCTAGACATGCCTGCTTCCCATTGCTTCCCATTCCAGAATTATACATTCCATCAGGCAGGGTCTTCCTTTTAGCAGGGTCCTTCTCGAAAGCTGAGGGTCACATTGCTCGTCATATAAATTTTCGATTTTATGGAACGTAAAACTTTATTACCGTGTTCATAATATCCTGCAATTGGATCTTTTTACTGGGCCAGTTCAATTCGATCCGAGTTTTATTTATTTATGAACTGAAAAGGGTATAAAATGAAGCGACCGTGGCCTATTTAGAGATTTTTTATTGCTAATGGGGTGGGACTAAGTCCCTTGTACTGCGGCCACTTCTGGCCTATTGTACCAGCCCCAGATGATAGGTGAGGGTGATTGTGGAGCAATTGGTGGAATGAAGATTGGCAGGGGAAACCGAAGTACTCGGAGAAAACTTGCCACAGTGCCACTTTGTCCACCACAAATCTCACTTGACCAGACTCGGGATCGAACCGGGGCCGCCGCGGTGGGAAGCCAGAGACTAACCGCTTGAGCTATGGCGCGGCCTTATTTAGAGATACTATGTAGGCATTTGTCTTGTGGAACAAAGACAACAATAAAAAGTCTCTTCAGAATAGCAGGTTCTTCGGTTGAGATTCGAACCGAGTATCTCCCGCACTAAAGCCACATGCGTTACCGCTTGAGCTAACTTTCCCGGTCATTCCACATCCTCACGCCCTATTATTAACACTGATTAATGTATTTCTGATTGTTTAGAGGAATTATTCCTGCATTTGTCTAGTGAGAGTGAGGAAAACTTCTGTAACCTCAGCCAGGATATTTGCTGTCCAGGGCAGGATTTGAAGCGAGCACCTCCCGAATTAAAGGCAGAGCTTTACCCTTTGAGTCAACTTGCTAGGTGTGATTGAATGCCATCAGCTTATCAGGACGTTGTACGATGTGGTTAGTTATAATTACCAAGTATTTCTGCTTCATATTGTGACGGAATAGTCCATTGCTAGAAAACGGCTCACTGAAAGCGCGTTTCGTAGCAACGGATCGAACAGATAATAACAGACGAACTGTTCGAAGTGGTGGTCTCTCTTCGGTTCCTCCCGAGTTATAAAAGAGTGAGTTATAAAATTCGTGAGTAGGTCATAAAATGAGACTTAGACTTAGTCGTCATTCTGGAGAGAGTTCAATTATTCAGAATCCATAAGAGAATTCATTGTTCAGCTGTGGAGTGTTAACCAGCGGACAACGGAAGCTGAAGAAGTGGTCGATTCGTAAATCAGAACCAAGTCGGTCACAGTGGAAGAGAAGACACTCGAAGTCCAGTACGCAATGGAGCGAGCTTTAAGCAGTCATCGATTGTGAGCAGTTATAATTGATTTCAATTGTAGCATAAGTGTCAATAAATCCAATCATTCAATCCAGAACCCGTTAATATTCGTCACGGAACCCCGGACACGTGACAGTATTTTGGTCTTGCGATCATGACACTGTGTAGTATTTGGAAATAGTTATCAGTGTTTTGGAGAAATATTCTGCCTACATTTTCGGCTAGAATGTTATCCTGAAGATGGAGTCAGTATGTACCTCCAAAACATTGGTACCCATCTAAAAGACTACATGGTATCATAAATCAGAAGACCACAAATATGAGTCGTCGTGGCCGTGGAAACCTCAGACTTTAAGCATTGCCTGAATTTGTTCTTTTCTTCATGAAGATCGCACGATAAGGCCGCAACACAAAGAAGGCTAACGGATCATTCGAAAATGAGACAAAGTTGATATATCTGGAAAGGACATTAATAGATCAAAATTACACTTAAGGCAGATTAAATCTGGCGAATGCTTGCTGTCATTCACTACAACATTCCTTGACTTCCGACCTACTTAAAAAATTAAAGAATAAAATATACGAGTATATAATTATAATTTTGACAGTTATTTTATGTTGCAGGGCTGGATAGACTTTTGCATAATAAGTTCTACATAACAAATTTTCCAAACCCGACAATTCACTCGTTTATTATATATATACTGCAATTGGGCTTCTGCCCGGTGGCATTGTTTACAAAAACGGATATACATTCAACAAAGATACATCACATACATCTCAATTAGTTTGATATAGTTTTTTCTTATTGTTCTATTTTCTATTTCAGAATTTTCGCCACTTTTTACGTAACATAAAAATTTGCTGTGCCGGTGGCATTGTTTACAAAAACGGATATACATTCAACAAAGATACATCACATACATCTCAATTAGTTTGATATAGTTTTTTCTTATTGTTCTATTTTCTATTTCAGAATTTTCGCCACTTTTTACGTAACATAAAAATTTGCTGTGCCGGTGGCATTGTTTACAAAAACGGATATACATTCAACAAAGATACATCACATACATCTCAATTAGTTTGATATAGTTTTTTCTTATTGTTCTATTTTCTATTTCAGAATTTTCGCCACTTTTTACGTAACATAAAAATTTGCTGTGAATATTTAAAAATTAAAACATATTTTCAAGACAAGTTTCTGTACTAACATAAAAGGGCATGATACACGTGCTTACTTATTAGAAGAAGAATATTTAAACTGCAGCGACTCCATTAATCTTGTGAACCTCGGGACGTAATTAATAACGGCGAACTTCAAACACAAGCCAATACAGTTCTTAATGAGCAGGATGAATATTTTTACCTGACAATACTCATCGTCAAGAAGGTAGATACACATAGGAAAGAAGAATTGATGAAGGGGTTAAGCAGAATGCCATTCTTCTGACATATTCTTACTGTTTGTTTCTCATCAAGTTCCAAAAACCAGCTTCAGAACTTTGGGCCTTTAGCTGTACATTATATTGAACAAGGTAAGGACAAGTTGTCCCCGTCCTCAATGAATTAAGCACTACGCCATGAAGGCGTATGGGGGAGTATATAGAATTATAGATCCACATTTTCTTGACCTCGACACTAAATGGAGGTGAGTGGTCAGCTTCACGCCCCTACAGTTTAACCCCTGGGGAAAGACTCCCTGGTACCCATTGGATAGGAGGCTGGGTGGACACTAGAAGCGGTCTGGACGTTTTGGAGAAGAGAAAATTCTTGACCCTACCGGGACTCGAACTCCAACCTCTCAGTCGTCCAGATCGTAGCCAGTCGCTATACCGACTACGTAACCCCGGCTCCCACGTTGAACAAGACGATTCTTGTTTTCTACATGACACGAACCTAACGAAAATAATGTTTAATCTCCGTTGTTACATCTCTCACTTCAGAAATGACAAAGGGTTAACAGATTAAGGTAACGATTGGTTCCAGTGTCGTGAACTCTTGTAAACCTAGGATTTGAGGTTCTCAAAGGGGTGGATTTTATGCCTTATAGTCCGTTGAAAGTCCACCGACCTTTCGGAAGAACATGCCAATCAAGTAACCAGCGTGAAAGCAGATGGCAAGCAGACCCCTCTGTCGTACGGGCAGGACAACGAGAACGGAGTTATTGTCGTCCATTTTCCTTCTGTTTCCTATGTACTCCGAAATTTCGGCAAGCCGATTGCTCAGCTTACCAGCTATTTCCACGATGGTTTCTTATTCACGATGGCTTATTCTTAGATCCTGAAGATGGAGGCGACATGTTCCTCTGAAACGTCGGCTGATTTTCATCGGACAATATGGCGTTAAATCCCAGAAGATAAAACTCTTGGAAATTTATTTTAAATCTAAAATTATTATATTTTTCCTTCTACCCTGAAGATGGAGGCGATACGTTCCTCCGAAACGGCGGTTAACACCACATATACACGGTGCCAAATCCCAGAAGACTGCTTTCTTCATAGTCACCGCTGTGAAATCCTAAAATCTTACACATTTTATTTGTTCATAATTTATCCGAAATATTATGAACCTTCCTTAGTTCATTGTTATTCAACTGGGAAGACAGTAACGTCAGCTTGATCTTGAAACAATTCACATAGATGATCATGGTTGCAATTGTTTCGCGTCTTCCTTGCAACTGAAAACCGAGTTCATGGAGCTGATTGGTAATGTCCACAAGGAAAGCTAAATCCATGAGCCAGTCGTGGACATGGCGCTGAAGTCCCTCGACTTCCATTTCATTACTTCCTGCTGCAGGTCTCTGAACCTCTGTAAAAGTATTTCCCCTGCTTTACCAACGGACATCAGCACGCCAAAAGAATTATCCATGCTCGTACCTGTTTTCTTCAACTCGAGACCTAACTAATATCCTCAGAAGATTTCTTCCTTGAGTGGGGGTCACAGTTTCCACACAGAAACCCATTACATGTTGTACTGCATGTTATTAATTATGCAATGAAGGATAAAATATGAGGAGAATCATCACGTCGCCACTGTCCCATGCATTAGAAGTCCACACAAAGCTGGATCGCTTCCCAGTTCTGCTGTGTGGATGTGCAAATTCGTCTTACACTAAGGGAAGACTGAAGAGATTTGTGGTGGACAAAGTGGCGCTGGGGCAGGTTTTCTCCGAGTACTTCGGTTTCCCCTGGCAATCTTCATTCCACCAATTGCTCCACAATCACCCTCACCTATCATCTGGGGCTGGTACAATAGGCCAGAAGTGGCCGCAGTACAAGGGACTTAGTCCCACCCCTCTAGCAATAAAGAAAAAAAGGAAGACTGCAGGTGTTTGGAACAGGGTGCTGAGGAGAATATTTGGACATAAGAGCGACAATGTCACACAAGATCGGAGAAAATAGCATACAGAATAAATTTAGGATATTTACTGATTATAAAATACTAAAACAAGGTAAAGTTGTCCCTGTGCTTTATTAAGCATTATGCCATGAAGGTGTATGGTGGAGTGGATGTATAGATCCACGTTTTCTTGATCGCGGCACTAGCTGGAGCTGACTGGTCAGCTTCACATCCTGGCCGCTTTACCTCTGGGAAATGAGTTTCGGCACCCACTGGATTGGAGGCTGGGTGGACCCCACAGCCAGTCTAGACAACTTGGATACGTGAAAAACTTTACCCTTACCGGGACTCGAATTCCAACCGTTCGGCCATCCAGTCCGTAACCAGTCACTATACCGACTGTGCTCCCACGTATAAAATACTCATCATCATCATCATCATCATCATCATCATCAGTAATCTGTCAAGACGACAGGTCCACAGTCTCTTTCAAAACAATTCCTCCACTTAATGCGATCTAGAGCTTTCTCCTTCAAATGACAGTATCCTCTTCTGTCCCCAAGGTCATCCAGCATCTTCTTACGTCTTCTTCCTCGTCTTCTTGTCACTTCTATCCGCCCATCTATCTTTCCTTCGATAGCTTCTTTTAGAAGGCAGTTTCTGCGTAAAACATGACCAATCCAATTAGCCTTCCGTTTTCTTATTTCATGTAGGATATTCCTCTGCTCACTGACTCTAATTAACACTTCTTCATTTCTCACATAATCGGTCCAACTGATCTTCTCCATCCTTCTCCAACACCACATTTCGAAACTTTCCAGATGTTTCTGATCTACTGCCCTAAGTGTCCATGTTTCAGCCCCATACAGAGCTATGCTCCAAATGTAGCATTTCACTAGTTTCTTCCTCAAATTTAAGTCCAATTTGCTGGTAAAAAGATTCTTCTTCTTGCTAAATGCAGCTTTTGCCATGGCAATAAATAAATCAATGTAGATGAGATGGGAGGGACATGTGGCACATAAGAGAGAAAAGAGAACTGCAGGAGAATCTGAAGGAAGGAAGGACATCATATTAAGATATTGTAACGTGATGCCTGAAAGTCGGAGTAGGGGAGTCAGAAAAACAGCCATTGTTAGGTAACGGTTGGCTAAACGCGTTCCAATTCCAATGCATAGCACCGATCATGCATCTCTGTGACAAAGATTAACTAAGCAGAATTGGTTACCATGGGGATTACAATGGTTTCCGACACAACGAAGATACGAAAACAGTGACAGAACGGTAAAAGGGGCAGTTCTCCTGAAGCTATGAGGGGAGGTGAGAACAGACCAGAACAGACATAGAGAGCAGTACAGAGCAGACAGAGAGCAGTACAGAGCAACTTGCAAATGAAGAGAATTCTAGGTTCATCGTGTTACCAAGCAAGCAGACGTTGAAGCCTTTATTTTGTATTATAATTATAGTAAGACGTAGGTGGGCGCACAATGTTAAAATGGATCTTAGAGAGACAGAATGGTATGGTACAGATTGGATTGATCTGGCTGAGGATAGGGACCAGTGGAGGACTCTTGTGAACACGGTAATGAACCTTTGGGTTCCATAAGGTGCTGGGAGATTCTTGAGTAGCTGCAGAATTGGCGGTTTCTCAAGAAGGGCTTAGCACCACGAGTGAATAAATATTATAATTAATTGTAGTTTCGACTGGTGAATATCCAATAAATCGACTTGTCAATATATGAGAATTTTAAGGAAACGTGATGATCATGAAATGCTTGGAATATCTTGACCAGTTAAACAACTAGTACGCCCTCAAGAAGGTCTCTGGCCGATATATTTGTAGTTAGTGAGTTGGCAATCGGAACATTTGCCTTTGGAGTTAACCTCAGATGTGAACCCCCACTCGCGACAGCCTACTTACCTGCAACAAGTTAGGGAGCCCTTTTCCTGGAAAATGTTGGAATTAGCAATTTCCTGAACGCGCTCCAGGCCGACTGCACTTTTACCAGTGAACGATAATTTTTATTCTTCCAGCGGAGCGGTTATTATCGTCCCTTTTACTTATCCCACCTTCACATCCTTCGAAGCGCAGTTCACATGCAACAGCATCCAGACTAAAAAAGTTGAGGATGTTCTAGAAAATTTGTTGTATACTACTGCGCAAAAATGCAATAGTCAATATAATTTTGTGTGGAACAAATTGAAATAAACTAGAAAAATTATACATATAATATGTATAATTTCAAGTATTCTGTGTGCATTATTACACCGTCTCCAGTGTTGCGTAAGTTACGTTAAAGTTAAATTTATCCTTGCCGGTCACGGTAGCCGAGCGGTCTAACGCATGCACTGTCTTCGCTCACTTGGAAACTCGGATCGTGGGTTCGAATCCCACCCAAGGCACGGATGTTTAGTGTTTGTGTATGCGTTTTTCTGTGTTTGTGTACAGGTAGAGGCATTGCGACGAACTGATCACCCGCCCAAGGAGTCCTACCGAATGTCTAAGACCTAGTAATCCGGGTGAAACGGAGAGTTTCATGGAGGTAGGCCAAGGCCCAAATTGGGGCTGTAGCGCCAAAGGGGAAAAAAGAATCCTCGGGCATGTGTAATTAAGCACCATGTCATGAAGGCGTATGGGGGAGTGGATGAATAACAAAGCTATTATTAACCTCGGCATTAAATGGAGGTCAGCTTCACGCTTCTGCCACTCTATCCCCAAGAAAACATCCCCTGGTACCCAATGTAAGCTGGTTAGGCCCCAGAGCCGGCCTGAACATTATGAAGAAAACAAAAACTTCTTGCCCTTACCGGGTATCGAACTCGAATCCCCGGAAGTCGAGCCCGTAGCCTAGTCAGGATACAACTAAAATACGTATTATTACGAAAACGTATTACGAAAACGGAAGGATGCAGAAAAGTGTAAAACCAAGATATTCATATAGGTGCGAAATATAACACGCATAGTGGGTAATGAGAAATGCATACAGTATCTTGGAACAAGTGTTCAGTAACGTGATAAGAATATCTGAATATAGGAAGCTAGGAATTTGACTGGATTACAGAAGTTCAATGGCGGCTGGCCTGGCAGGACAAAGCACCTTAAGATTTTGTAAGATTATGGAATACCTGACTAGGTAAGCAACTATCCACTTCTCATAGAAGACTTTGATCTATGAAATTAGTTAGCTGATTACATGGCTGTTTATATGTTCATCACTTCATAATTTTTGGAATCAGCTATAATTCGTTCACAAAGTCTATGAAGACCATATAAACAAAAGGCTAAGCAGGCAGCGATAAAATACTGGCCTTCTATTGGCCACCAACAGAGGCTAAGTTGACGCAAGCGCAATTCACGAGACGCCTGTTCTTCAAAGCAAAACGAGAAGCAGTCAAGAAACAATGTAAGTAACATATTACGCGTATAGTGATAAAGTTTATGTGTTTTTATAACAAAGATGGTTTGTTACTTTTGGCAGGTATCTGATATCAGGAGTTTTGCAATTTACAGTTTGCTAAATTGTCGGCTCATTGTGAACCACATTTCTAGATTCTCATACCCGATGCCTAGGGATATAATATCTATATATATAATATATATATAGATATATATATATATGTATACTCGTAATGGATATAATAGAAGAAGTATAGTGTGTCAATAAAAAGTAAAGCTATCTCTGTACCAGGCCGTGAAGGCCCATAGGGCTGTGAGACGTTGAGGGTCCCACATTATCTAGACAATCGGGTCAAAGATTGTCAGCCTTACGCGCCGGCCGCGGTTTACTCCCAAGGAAAATTATTTAATTAATTCCCGGTACTCATTTCTGTTAGAGGCCGAGTCGACCCCAGGGCCATAGTGCGGCTGGAAAGATTAGTTCAATTGAAAAAATCCAGTGACCTCATTGGGACTTGAACCCGCGACCTTCCGGCTTGTAGCATAGCCCCTCAACCAACTACGCTACCGCGTGTCCCAATAGTATGTCAATTAGACATCTATTTAGTCATTTCATCAATAAATTAATCATGAATTCAGTCATCAGTTAGTTAATAAGTTAGTCAGAGAGCTATGCCGTCATTCTGTCAGTTTGTTAGTTGTATTGTATAGGACTCAGCGATCTGCTTCCGCTCCTCCCGGAGTAGTTCAGGAGGAAAAACGAGACTCCATGACAATTAAAGCGGTCCCTCTCTCTGCTTCCACTGAGCTCAGGTCAGATCAGCAGGACAAATATAAAAGTAAGTAAACAAAAGTAAAGGTATCCGTGCAACAGGCCGTGAAGGCCCAGAGGGTCCTGAAATGTTGAGGTTCCCACATTTTCTAGACAATCGGCTCATACATTGCGGTAAGGTTATCGGCCTTACGTGCCGGCCGCCCTTTACCCCCAAGAACATTCCAAGAATGTTCCTGGTGCTCATTTCTTAGAGGCCAGTGCCATAGTGCGGCTGGAAGGATTAGTTCAATTGAAAAAATCCAATGACCTCAATGGGATTCGATCCCGCGACCTTCCGACTTGTAGCATAGTGCCTCAACCACGCTACCGCGTAATATAACTTCATAAAATTTCTGCGGCACCAGGCACTCTTTCTGCTCACCTCAGTTAGGATCCGCTCCATCAGACCTTCCAATATTTTCGCAAGAGAATATTTTAACGGGTTAGTCTGAAAGTGGAGGGCTGAGATAAGCCGGAAACAGCGGAGCCTCCACGAATCACGAACATTTCATGTAGTTGAAGACAGGAGTCTTCTGGGATGTGGCACCGTGTAGACGTGGTGTTAGCCGACGTTCCTCCGAAACGTCGGTTAATACCACATCTTCACGGTGCCACATCCCAGAAGACTCCTTTCTTCATAGTCACCGTCGTGAAAACCTCAAATCTTACATTTCATGTAATTCATTCTGTGATTACTTCATCTATAGCTGCAATATGTCACAAACCATCGCCAAGATTTTATTCTGTAATTTACGTAAGCAGCACAATGAATGAATAATTGCTGTTCGAACTCCTCAGAGATTATAATGACCTATTCAAAAGAATAAATCTTATCCTGACACTACTGAACAACTTAAAAGGGATGTTAGCACAATGTAATAATTTTGGCAATTTTACTCCCTTTTCTTTCATTATGACGAAATATGTAAGGCTTATGAAAAATGTGTATTGGACTTAAAATATATGTTCACAATTTCTGTTTGCGTTACTCCAATTCACGGCATGCAAACCAATAAAAATTGCTTCTTCTTCAACCGGTCGACAGTCTGGATGGGCCGAAAGAAGCCTGAGATGAGCTGAACGGAGCGCGGTCTGTGCCCAGACACCACGGGATGAAGACGTATAGTACGATGGAGGTAAACCACTACTGATTCTTAGCCTCGAAACTAGATGAAGATTGGTTAGGCTCAAGCTTCCGCTGTTTTACCCTTAGCGATAGAGCCGTTTATGTCTATTAGACAGGAAGATGGGTCGAACCCAAAGCCGGCCTGGACATGTGGCAGAGAGAAATTTTCTGCTCCTGCCGCGAAACAAACTCTCGTAGTCAAGCCCCGCAGTCGGTTCAGTTTACTGAATGAACTATTCCGGTTTATGTCAGCCAATCCTCAATGAGTTCCCTAATTATTAAGTTAGCCAGCGAGCCAGTTCGTCTTTGCTTCGAATAATAACAACCATTACTACTCGTTCCCATGTGTCTGAAATACTTCATTCCTGTCACCCACACGAACGTGACTTCATGTGTAGTGGGCTCCATCGCCCAGACAGCGGTCACTGCTCCCTGCAAAGGCTGATGTTGACCTTGAGGCCTTGTCCTTGCCTAGGATGACGACACAACAGCACCCGCATGGCACAGCGCTCTCTGCCTTGTATGACAAAGAGCAGACTAGACTCATTCTCAGGGAACAGTACTACATGCAGACATGCAGCTGACTTCACGCTCTGAGCTCTGTACGCCCGCGAAATGGCCCCCATACCCTTGTACCGGCCGGACAAACGGCGGTGTGCACCTGAACACTGAGCCAAGAGAAAAATATGTGATCCGTGCTCGTGTTAGTGAACGCAAACCTCACGCCTGTCACGTATCTTTGGTATACATATGTCACAATGTAAGGAAAATGTATATGTGGGCGATACGAAATAAGGAAAATGTATATGTGGGCGATACGAAACAAGGCAGTTTCCTGCTTGCCGTGAAGAGCTGGGAACGCAATACCTCCACGCATTCGCCGGACGCTATACCTTCGGGGAAGGAACCCTCTCCATACGCAATGAATAGGAGGTTGGGTGTGCCCCAGAGGTGGTCTGGGTGCGATGACTAGAAGGAAAATCCATTCCTATTCCGGGAAATTTACGCCCGTTGTCTAACCCGCTAGCAGTTCCTACAAGCCCAGCAACTGAGCTGCCTAGCTAACATATTGTTCATTATGTATGATTAAAATATTAATGTATAATAGCTCAGTTCTATACCATTACTTACTTAATTATGGAGCTGAGCCCTTCTTGAGAAGCCAATTCTGCAGCTACTCAAGAATTTCCCAGCATTTTATGGAACACGAAAGTTCATTACCCTGTTCACATGAGTTCTCCATTGGTCCCTATCCTGAGCCAGACCAATCCAATCTATACCATCCCATCCTATCTCTCTAACATCCATTTTAATATTGTCCACCCACCTACGCCTTGGTCTTCCTTCTGGCTTTCCCACCAATATCCTCTATGCATTCCTCGTCTCCCATATTCGTGCTACATGCCCTGCCCACCCCATCCTCCTTGACTTGATCATTATAATTATACTTGGAGAAGAGTACAAGTTATGAAGCTCCTCATTATGCAGTTTTCTTCAACCTCCTGTCACTTTATCTCTTTTTAGTGCTAATATTCTCATAAGCACCCTGTTCTCACAGTCTATGTTCCTCTCTTAATGTCAGAGACAAAGTTTCACGCGCCGGTCACGGTAGCCGAGCGGTCTAAGGCATGTACTGTCTTCGTTCGCTTGAAAACCGGGATCGTGGGTTCGAATCCCACTCAGGGCATGGATGTTTAGTTTGTGTGTGTGCGTTTTTCTGTTTGTGTACAGGTAGAGGCCTTGCGACGAGCTGATCACCCGCCCAAGGAGTCCTACCGAATGTGTAAGATCTAGAAAAACCGAAGTGAACGGAGAAGTTCATGGAGGTAGGCCTAGGCCCACTGGGGCTGTAGCGCCAAGGAAAAGAAAAAGTTTCACCCCCGTACAGAACCAGAGGCAAAATTATAGTTTTGTATATTCTAACTTTTATCAGTTCCATGCCATAGGAAATGCAATTTAACTGGGATGCTGGAGCGTAGACGAAGGAAGTTAAACCCCGGCACCCTGAAGTGTGAACTGTAACGGACCTAATAAAATTTTAATTCATTCATTCATATTACTCATTAACATAACAACATCCCGTGACAGAGCAGACATCTGTGAAGATCACGCCAATTAAACTGCTACAGATAAATCCGACAAACGCTAATTAATGAGCTAATAGGAATTATGCTGTTATAACTGTTGGGTTCCGCGCAAAAGTGACGTAGCTACATAGAATGCGAAATGCCAGTAAATAACCCTTAAAGTGCTAGGGTCAGATCGATGGTAAAAGAAAAGCAGATGCATGAAGTGCCAGTAGTCGATCAGATCGGGTCTCCGTGCCCGACAGATAAACCGTTTTGCATTTCCACATATAATCCATTCTCTGGCCGTAAGGTTCCGCTGAGACAGGAAATAACGATTAGTATCACTCGTAATAAAGTTTCATCACAAAGCTGGAAAGTATAATTAAAAATATGATGACATTTTTTAAGGCTGGCAATGAAAGAGCTTTAAGTTTCACAAGCGTTTGTTAATACTGTGCTTTCATATGCTATAAATGAACATATTAATATAGAGCGTAGGATTTGAGGTTCTCACAGCGGTAGTTATGAAGCGTCCTATCTTCTGGGACATAATGCCGTGAAGTCCGTTGAAAGTCAACCGACGTTTCGGCTCCGTTTGCTACCTGCTTTTTGCTGGCTTGTTTTTCGACCCTGAAAATGGAGGCGGCATGTTCCTCCGAAAAGTCTGTTGATTTTAAACGGACTTCAAGACGTTATATCCCAAAGTATAGGACTGTTTATATTAAAATATTTTTCTACTATAACTTGCTGTGTTGTTTTCTGATCGTTACAGTAGAAACAAACTATTTAGTATACGTAGGGTATACAATGTGTATAAAAGTATGACAGTCTACACAACATTTGCTTTTATTGACGCTACATGAGTCGACCTTTATGCTGGGTCATCATCAGGCGTCCAATGATACTAGTTTCAGTCGAATCGCATCTGACTCTTTGCATCTAACTCTTCAATAAGGATCCTTATTGTTCTGTTGAAAATTTATTAAATGCATAAATTGAATCTTTCAGTCAGTCAGATGCAATTCAACGTCTAAGGCATGTACTGTCTTCGCTCGCTTGGAAACGGGGATCGTGGGTTCGAATCCCACTCAGGGCATGGATGTTTAGTTTCTGTGTGTGCGTTTTTCTGTGTTTGTGTACAGGCAGAGGCCTTGCGAAGAGTTGATCACCCGCCAAAGGAGCCCTACCGAATGTGTAAGATCTAGAAAAACCGAAGTGAACGGAGAAGTTCATGGAGGTAGGCCTAGGCCCACTGGGGCTGTAGTGCCAAGGAAAAAAAAAAAGATGTAATTCAACAACTGAGACTAGTATCGTTGTACGCCTCATGACGACCCAGTATAAGGGTCGAAACATGTAGCGTTAATAAAAAGCAAATGTTGATACAACAGTGTCTACTTTGTCCTTAAATACAGAATATTGTTATGTATACTGTCATACTTCCATACACATTATATACCCTATTTATAACACACAGCAGGATGCATACTATTAAGATTATTTTGAATACTTTGTAGATACTAGTGTCTATACTAACCCAACTGGATACTCCATTTTAGCATATGTTGGAGACTGAAGAAAATCATTTCTCGTTTCCTCATTCCGGTTGAGAAATAGTACGCGACTTACCAGAAAATCGAATAAATTTCTGGAGTTCGTGTGCATGGCCAATTTTTCTTCGCCTTTGTGTACAGCATTTATAATAACGCACTGGGAGCTAACAGTTTTTTTTTTTCAAATATAAAGTTCATGATTATGGCGCAACAACCGCTTACCAAATTATGGTATCGCATAAACCGAAGAAATTGTATCTAAAACTATTGGTTTTAGCGAGAACAAAACTCAGGGCAGGGGCACAAGTTTCATTCTTCTTTCGAAAATTCATGTATCACCACGCAGGTATTTAGACCCAACATGTATGACATCTATCACCGATAGTCACCAACAGAGTCCACGAAGGAGGGCAGGATTCTGAATTTCAAAAATATTATTAACGTGGACTGCAATGAGGCCAGACAAATTGGCGAGTACTCTGCCGTGGCTGGTGTGCAGCCCCACACCTCTAAAGATGGAGGAATAAAAGTTCATTTTCTCCGTTCAGTAAAAGCTATAGTTTGTAGTTTATATGCCGCAGCATTTCATACTATGCACTAAGCCAAAGAAGCGGGTAGATTCACCGCACGACTAAAGTATCTAAACTGTGTCTTCAAGAATGTGTCGCTGTGTAATAGGACGGTTCTATTAGAACTGTCAGTCGTCTTGTTGCATTCCTGCAAGCTCTGACTTCTGTACCAGCAGTCGCCACTGGCAGAGGGCGCCATCATTTCCTCGCGGACAGAAAGATCGCTATTCCCGTATATAAATCTAACATCTGGAAAATCTCAAGAGGATATTGCCCCATTGATCATTGTTGTAATGTGAAACATACGAGGGGGAGATTGGCATTCTGCTTGTAAAGCTGTATATATAGACTATTTATCGATATGCGAGACTTCCACAAAAACTCGTCGGGACAGGCCCGCATTTTTAGTCATATTTATCGATAATGAAACCCCATTTACATAAAGTAAAAGAACTCCATTGTTTTAGTCTGAAAGCGAACTATACCGACCGAGCGACCGCCGCTTGTCAGCGAAGTTAGTGCCAACTTTTGCGGATGGAGAGTGTGACGTGGTGAGCGCAACGAATCCCCACGGACGTTAATTTCATTTTTCTAGACCGGAGCCGCTACTTTTCCATTCAAGTATCTCCTCCTTTATCCTCATGAGGCTAGTGGACTCCGTTCTAGACCAAATACTTCTCAGAAAATCTAGTAGCGCCTGGAATCGAACCCGGACTTCTAGTTCTGTAGCCAGGAACTCCGACCACTAGAGAACAGAGGCCACAAATGTATTTTTTTACGTATCCAGTAGATCGTTACACAGATTATGTTGAATTTCGATAAAGGATAATTCCACGAAACGTTATCAACAAATTCTGATATTCATAACGAAGCCTGTTTTACGGGAGACAAAAAGTGGACTTTTCCATACTTCCCATATAACTGCTTCACAGACATTATTAATATTCGATTAGGGGAAACTTACACCAAAATTTTCCGGGCAGTCCCCATTTTCAATGGCATTGATGCGTAAGAAAGCTTAGTTTTCTTAACGTCATAAATGGGTACCGCCATGCAGCCTGTGAACTCTCCCACGAAGTCTGTTGAAACACGGTATAGGAAAGTTCCATTTATTTTCATTTCAATACTTCCGTGTTTAAGTAAGCGCAATAAACGAACAAGCAATGAATAAATGAATAAGCACTAAGTTAATATGAGGTCCAAAAGCTAGGCAAATTTGTTAGAGAGTATTCTTTGTATTCCATATTTGAGTACACCTCATTACACTTTTCTAAATACTTTCAGATAAACTGTAATACTATAAGTAGTTACTATAGGATTCTGACGATGGTGTATAACACACAGAGATATTGGGTATTGGACTTTATCCATCGTCCTGGTTTCAAGATAACTAAGAAAAACACTACGTTTCGGAAACTGGATCTGTTTCCGTCCTCAGGTGAGAGAAGACACTTCTTCTGTTGGGTCCCCGAGAAAGAGCTAGCCTCAATCACTGGAGGTCCAGTGATGGTTGGAGGATGTACATGATGATCTCCGTAAAATGAAAGCGAAAGGATGGGGAGGAAATGTGAAGAACAGAGAGGAATGGAGGCAGATTGTTCAGGGGACCAAAACTCACCCTGAGCTGTAGCGCCGAGGGGAGATGAGGATCATATAAAATGTAAATTGTGCAAGCACGGGCACAACATTTCTAAATAGTGAATTGGTTTCAAATATCAAACGAATACTATCACAGAAACTGTAACTGGCGACTGGGTCCCAAAAGTCAGTAGCGCTCCATTACAGAAACTGTAAACAATGTCGGGTGCTGTCACTGCAATTCTACATACTGTCAGGTACTAGCACAAGGATTGCAACTACACTGTCTGAAATACTACTGAGGATTACTGGGTTTTTGGACTTTTTTTTTATCGTTTCGACGTTTCGGAAACTGAATCTGTTTCCGTCCTCAGGTGAAGGGCCCTTAAGAAAGGTCCAATGATTGAGATTACCTCTTTCTAAGGGGCCCAAATGAGTAGGTGTCTTCTCGCCCCTTCACCTGAGGACGGAAACAGATCCAGTTTCCGAATCGTCGCGTTTTCTATTCTATAGAATACGGGACGATGGAAAAGGTCCAAAAACCCAGTAATTCTGTGTGTTATACACCACCGTCAGAACCCTTTAGAATCTACTTCTGAGGGTGTATCCTACAATGAGTGGGCAACATTACGGAAGAAACGTCCTGTGATTTCAGCAAGGACTCCCGTATGATACACCCAGGAATTATTTTTGTAGTTTGAAAAAATTAATATAAATCTCCATTTAAACCTATATAGAACGTTGATGGCGACAATGGTGCATCCTCAAAGATGTTTTAAGAGAACACGCTGTAAGGTGTAACTAGGTCTCAAATATCAGATTAGTATTGCCACAGAAACTGTACGGAATTTGGCAGAGGCACAATTCTAAACACTGACCGGGTCTAAAATATGAGCCGGATACTGCCACAGAGACTGTAAACAGTGTCGGCTCTTGCACAGAAACTGTAAATCATTATTGCGTCTCAAATATTGCCTGGAGACTAACATATATATTTTAAAAGGTAACTGGGCCTTACAGAGGAGCCGGGGGAGCGCAGTCGGTATAGCGACTGAATAGGGGCTCGACGTGAGGAGCCGGGAGAGCTCAGTCAGTATAGCGACTGGCTACGGACTGGACGTGAGGAACCGGGATAGCGCAGTCGGTATAGTGACTGGCTACGGGCTGGACGTGAGGAGCCGGGATAGCGCAGTCGGTATAGCGACTGAATAGGGGCTCGACGTGAGGAGCCGGGAGAGCTCAGTCAGTATAGCGACTG